>NW_027527956.1:3665741-3735103 GCF_008692635.1 Crocuta crocuta
CCGCGTGCCCACCCGCCGACTCGGCCTTCCTCCAGGCCCCCTTACCTACGATCCGTGCTTTCCCCGGGCCCTGACCCGCCACCACGGATGAAATGAACAGCCAGCTTTGAGATTCCAAACTTTATACAACTGAATAAAAACAAAAATGCGGATGATGTAAGGAGGCGCCGTTAATAGAGATATACACAGAGGTACTGTTTGTTCTAATCATGCAAGGGAATATGACGCCAACGGGGGACACCTGGGTGGCTCAGTCAGTCAAGGGTCCGGCTTGGGCTCGGGTCATGGTCTCGTGGTTCCTGGGTTCGAGCCCCATGTCCGGCTCTGGGCTGACAGCTCAGAGCCTCGAGCCTGCCTCAAATTCTGTCTCCCTCTCTCTCTGCCCCTCCCCCATTCTTCCTCTCTCTCTCTCCCTCTCTTTCTCTTTCTCTCAAAAACAAATATACATTTAAAAAATTAAAAAATTAAAATATAATGCCAGCAGCAACTTTTTTCTGGAAAGGGAAGATAGTATACATTTTAGACTCTGTAGGCCTTGAATTCTCTGTCACAGCTACTCAATTCTACCTTGGTGCAGTGGCACCAAAGTAACCACAGACAAGAAGGGTGACAATGACAGACCCCATCCCACCAAACAGGACAGAGGCAAACCTGGCCTTCAGGCCAGGCCGTTAAGTAAACAAATCAATTCTCAAAATGATACTTACAACATGTCACCACTTATTTAAAGCTTAAAAATGCAAGCCCTTAAATATTTTAATAGGGTCAAACATTTTTCATGCAGAAAAACACCCAGTAATCTCACTCATAGGTATTTAAAAATAGTAACATACATTCACAAAAACCTCAGAGTAGAAAATGTATGGTACATTTATTCATAATGTCCCCAAAGTAGCACCAGCCAAGAGTCCATCAATGGTAGAATGAGGAAACAATGTGATACGTGCATAGTATGGAATTGTACTACGCAATAAAAAGAAAGAAATCACAACATGAACAGCTGTCAGAAACATTTTGGTAAGTAATAGAAGCCTCATAAAACTATGGTGTGTACACTGCATACTTTGGTCTATGTAAAGTTCTGGAACAAGCGTGGCTAATTTATGCTAGAAAAAGATGGCAGCAGTGGCTGTATCTGGGTGGGTGAGTGTGGAGACTGACTCAAAGTAGTTTTCTGGGTGATAGAGAAGCTCTGTTCTGTTTTTTAATTCTCTATTAAAGATTTATTTTATTTTCATGTCTATTTATTTTTGAGAGATAGAGAGAAAAAGTGGAGGAGAGGCAGAGAGAGAAGGAGACAGAGAATTCCAACCAGGTCCGTGCTGACAACCAAGAGCTGGATGCGAGGCTTGAACCCATGACATGTGAGATCATGACCTGAGCTGGTCAGCCACTTAACCAACTGAGCCCACCCAGGTGACTCCAAGATTTTATTTTTAAGCAATCTCTACACTCAAAATGAGGCTCGAACTCACAACCCCAAGATCAAGAGTCACACACTACACCGACTGAGTGAGACAGATGTCCCTATAGTGCCGGGAGCCGCACCGGCCTCGCTGGATGACAGTCACAGCAAGGATATGGTAGCGTTTGCACAGCTCCTGCCATGAGAAATGAAAACTGGTATCTCCTTCTGCTACTACTGACTCATGTTGGAAATGAGGCTGCTGGTATTGACCAGGCCTCACAATATTCCAGATCAGACCGATATTCCCCACACAGATTGCTCATAAGGAAAGGCATGTCCCTGCCTTTTCCAAAGAGATTTCAGATGAAAACATTGTGGATGATTGTCAAAAGGCTCTTCCTAAGGGCCTTGCAGATCCAAGACTTAACATAATAAAAGGGGCTTGAGTCTGGCCCTGAGACAAAGAGACTAATTTAGAGTTAAGGGCAGATATCCACCCCCACCCATTTGTTTCTGCTTAGAGCATTTTCTGGCCTTGTATATGCTGATTGCTCCCTGTGAAGGAACCTATTGGGGAACTTCGTCTTTTGCGATTATGAGAGCAAAGGTGTTACCTGAAAGATCTGTTTTTCTTGATACTTCCACCTTAAACAAACTATTGCCCCCTGCCCACAAAGAAGTAACTTCACCCTTTTTATGCTGNTCATCTCTCCCTCACCGACACCGTCCATCCTTCAGGGACCCCTGGACCTGCCGGAGCCGGCCTCCGGCACTATAGAAATGCTCATAGCGTTGTGAGTTACAGAGGTATGTATATACCAAAACTCATCAAAATGTAAATTTAAATTGTGTGCGTTTTATTGTTTCTCCCCTCAAAAGGAAAAGAGGGTAAGCAGGCATTGAGCCCCAGATTATTTGCTTGCTAAAGTGTTTGGGGGTGTACTGATGTGTGCAACTGACCTTGACATGCATCAGAAAATACAGTAAGTCAGTAAAAGAATACAGTGATGTACATTTGGATACATCTATGATAAAGCAAATTTTAAAAAATAGTAGTTATAAAATCTAGATGGTTTGTATATGGGCATTTACTGTAAAATTATGTTAATGTTTATGTCTGTTGAAAATGTTTGTAATAAAATATTAGAAGAAAAATAAATAGATATTACGAACATCTTATTCAGTACAATGATATTGGCCATCATGGTTTTGTTTCTGTTTCCTAAATTATATTTTTGAGAAATATTAATGCATCAACAGTGAATTTACAGAAAAGTGACACAAAGCAATAGGTTTTTACATTTGGCTAAATTTCCTTTAATATATTCAAAATAAACTTGCCTAATTTATTTTCCGTTGACTATCAATCTCTTATTCATGGGTTATTCATAGATTCCAGCAAGATTCTGTTAGTTCATGTGGATTTTAAAGCATTTTTGCTAGGTAAATAAATGCATTGTGTGCTTTCTTACAGTCATATATACCAACTTCATTACTATATTGACCTCTAACATAATTTGTTGCTTTTCTATAATAAGCTTGCTTATGTTTTCCCTGGGAAGTATATAATAGATTCTACAATGGCCTTTAATAAAAGCATTTATCTAAATATGACTTACTAAAATATTTATATAGCTTTAGTAATCAAAGTAGTGATGCAAACATTTCTAGCAATGAGGTTGATAACTGTTTAAAAGAATCATAATCATTTACTTATAATTTGGGTGGACTACTTATTTTTTTCCCTTTTTTCTTAAGGCTGAAATTCTCCATATTAAAAGTTCTGGAATTTGAAACTTCAATTTTTCTAAATTTAAATATATCTATTCCTCTTTAAAATAATAGGAGAAGGATTGGGGTTTTTTTTAGCAACACATGAAAAGATTGTCAATCTAGCCTTAAAACTGTTTCTATTTTATTTTTTATTTAAAAAAATTAATATTTAATTATTTACTAGAGAGAGAGACAGAATATGAGCAGGGGAAGGGCAGAGAGAGAGGGAGACACAGAATCCAAAGCAGGCTCCAGGCTCTGAGCTGTCAGCACAGAGCCCAACGCAGGGATCCAACTCGTGAACCACCAGATCAAGACCTGAGCCGAAGTCAGACGCTTAACCGACTGGGCCACCCAGGCACCCAGGCACTGTATCTATTTTAATATTATCCATTAGTTTATAGTTTCTAGATGCTTAAGGCGTTACTGTTTGGTAACTTTATAGTAATTACTGTATTTTATTGTCCCCCTTCCAAAAGTACACGTTGGAGTTCTACCCTTACCCCAAGCACTTCAGAGGGTGACGATACTCGTGGTGGGGTCTCCAAAGAAGTAATAATGAAAGTGAGGTGATTCAGGTCAGCTCTGATATGACTGCTCTCCTTATAAGAAGAGTGGCTTGGGACCCACACACACCGAGGGAAAACCATGCAAAGACACAGGGAGAGAGGAACCATCCAGCATCTGGAGCGAAGCTCCAGAAGAAACCAGCCCTGGGGCACCTGGGAGGCTCAGTCGGTTGAGCGTCCAACTTTGTCTTGGGTCATGGTCTTGCGGTCCATGAGTTCGAGCCCCATGTCAGGCTCTGTGTTGATAACACAGGATCTTTGGATCCTCTGTCCCCCTCTCTCTGCCTCTCCCCTGTTCCTGTGCTCTGTCCCTCTCTCCCTATCAAAAATAAACATTTAAAATTTTTTTAAAAATGAGAATATGAAACCAATTTTGATAACACCTTGATGTAGGACTTGCAGCCTCCAGAAGTGTGAGAAAATAAATTTCCGTTAAGCCTCCCAGTCTGTGGTACATTGTTATGACAGCCCTGGAAAATGACTACCGTTTCTTAAATTATCCTGAGGAACAGGGGCCCCTGGGTGGCTCCACTGCTTGAGTGTCGAAGACTTGCTCTCTGCTCAGGTCACGATCTCACGGTCATGGGATGGAGCCCCGCATAGGGCTCCACGCTGACAGCCAGAACTTGCTTGGGATTCCCTCTCTCCCTCCCTCTCTGTCCCTTCCCCACTCAATAAACAAGTAAATATTTAAAAAAATTATCCTGAAGAACGAAAAGCTCTTAAAATGTTTTACAGTCTCTCATATTTGAATAGATATCTTTTAGATTGGAGAAGTTGGAAGTTTCTATTTGGAGAAGATACAGTTTGAAACGGCATCAATACATGGTCGTTTCAGATGCTCACAGAGGACTACAGACAGAATGAGCGAAAATAAGACAAAGAAAGAACCACAATCTAAATTTATTTGTTTTTCTTCTGGTATGGCATTTCCGTTGTGAAATATTAAAGATTAATTTCACAAGCAGAATACGTAGCAACCTTGTGTAAACTCCTACTAACCCAACGGGTGTTGTGTCTGGATGTCAAAATACCCAGTGACAACATCATAGGCAATTGGAAAAAGTTCCGTAAATCAGACAACTTAGATGGAATGGAAAAAATGTACTTTGAAAAAAATGTGTTCAATTACTCACACTGATGCTATAGCTGCCTGTGGATAGCTTGCATAAAATTTTTTAATGTAAGAGTGGACATATGTTATATATCTAAATTAATATGCCATTTATATAATATGTTAATTAAGTACACATAACAAAATTAATTAGCCTTAAAATTAGACATTTAACTATTTCATCTGCACCCTGAGAATTTAGATTCCCAAGTGCACCAAAAATCTGATGCATTCTTCCACCTTTGTAACCAAGGAACTTGTTCTGGTTATTTTTTCAAAGAGAAGATAATATAGTGCTTCAGGAAAAAAATTTAAAGAGTGCCTGAGAATAGCTTAACCTGTGTTATTGTAAATCTTCACCGCTTCCTCTTCAAGTTTGCAATTCCCGTGACCTTTGCAATGGCCACAACAGTGATCGCATTCCCCTTGTGCCAGTCTAGACATAAGTGACTTCACTTTCTGCTCCTTGCTTGCTGGAGAACAAAGGTAATGAGGAGAATTAATGGATGGATAGTCTGTTGCTTCTGCTATTTGCTTTGCTCTGCACACGTTTCCCTTTCTACCTAGACTTTGAAACCCCCTGACTCAGGAGAGAGAGGATGTGCAGGAACGAAAGGGGAAATAGGGAGTAGTTCCCTTCTGAACTTTCAAAAGTCAAGGACGTGACCCAAACAACAGCTCTGAGGGCCAACTAGCTACGTAGGAGCCCTGGGCCCCTTCCTGACAAACAGGGATGAGTGGTCACATGCTCTGCCGGGGAGAGCAAGACTGAACAGCCATCAAGCAAGCCAAGGAGTTTGCTCCTCTGAGAGAGGATTTTGTGTCCTGAGTGACGGGCTCCAGGATGAGCTGAGGAGGAATGACAGAAGTAGCCGAGAAAGTTGGTAATCTAAGGTCACTGAAGACGTGTCGTTTTTCAGCGCTGACATTTGGGAGAGGGAGTAGCTGCGTGTCCTTCGGGTCACCCGGGCATCTGCAGCAGCAGTGGGACTCAAGACGTGTCACTGTCTATTGCCAGCAAGAATCCAAGAGTGAAACAGGCATGGCTCGGGCTCAAGGCAGGGCCCCCGCGGCCACGCAGGAGGCGGACACAGGCTCCGTGGATCCACCAACAGAAAATGATGGGACGCAACAGTGTCACAGGATGAGCAGAGGTGAGAACACGTAGCACAAGCCTGAATGGAGAGTGAGACAAACTCCACGTTGGTTCCCCCCCCCCGCAAAAAAACAACCCAGGTTGGATCTAAGCCATAAAACTGTCCCAAACCAAGATAATGTTGAAGTTATCGGAAAGAAGAACCACACACCTAAGTGTCAGACCACCATCATGCCGCCGTTTCTGGACTTCCTTTCCTGGACTCACTATTCTGTCTCTCCACACAGATTGGGCAATGTATGTGGGTGGGGGCTTCACCCAGGACACGGGCAGCGGGAAGTCACCACCAACGGGGACTCCTACCACCTCGTAGGGCTCTGTGCTGACAGCTCAGAGCCTAGGGCCTGCTTCAGATTCTGTGTNCCACTTGTTAAAGAGCCAAATTGTTGTGTTTGTGTTGCCGATACTGTAGGAATCCTATTCTGTCCTCCAAACACACCTTCCATCCTTTAAACTTGTGTGCAGGGGCGCCTGTGTGGTTCAGACAGTTAAGCATTTGACTTTGGCTCAGGTCATGACCTCACAGTTCCTGAGTTCGAGCCCTGCATCGGGCTCTGTGCTGACAGCTCGGAGCCCGAAGCCTGCTTCAGATTCTGTCTCTGACTCTCTCTGCCCCTCCCCTGCCCCCCCCTTCTCACTCTCTTTCTCTCTCTCAAAACCATGTAAATACTCATAAAAACTTAGCACCACCTCTCATGGCTTAGCATGCCCCGCCTGTTAACCCTTGTTCGGCCTTAGCTCAGACCACCTGCTCACGGGCATCTGTCCTCCCCAAACATAGGCCTTTTTTCTCTAAGTTTCTCCGAAGTGCAACAATGGGTCTTTCCCATTTGCTCTATCTGCAGAATCATCGAGCGCCTTCACAGGTGACTCCTTTTCCTTTCGTGGAGCCCGGAGGAAACTCACTTGTGTCTTCTCTTTGCTTCTCCACTTCCCCGTCCCCGACTGCCTCCCAGGCCACCTGCAGTCACTCCATTCCCCCACCTGACCAACTGACGCCTTCCTGCAGCAGCCGGTAACCATTTTCATAGAATGACTCCCACTATGAGATTTTTGTGTTTGCAGCATCGTTATTTAATATGTATCATCTTCTCTCTAGTTTGGAAGGTTCTTCTGGATCTTCGGGTTTATTTTGTTACCATCATTTCTAAGTATTGGACATATGATAGATGCTCAATGAATATTGTTCCACGTTGTCTTAGTTCGGGCTTCTGTAATAAATTACCACAGACCAGGTGGTCCGAACAACAAACGCTTGCTTCTCACATTTCTGGAGGCTGGCGGTCCAAGATCAAGATCAAGTTGCTGCTGGCCGGCCCACTGTCTGGTGAGGGCTCTCTCCCTGGCATGAGGGCACCCGTCTTCCCCTTGTACCTTTGCCTGATGGGGCGCAGAGACAGATCGTCACTCTCGTGTCTCTTCTTATAACATTTCAGGAGTTTTTCCCTCAATAGCTGGGGTTCATTGTCTCTCCACTTCGAAGAATGAAGAGGTGGCCACAAAACGAGCAGCAGCAAGTTTACTAGAGCACAGGGTTAGAAAGTAAGAGTAGCGGGAAAGCTCTCTCTGCAGACAGGGGCGTTCGAAGGTGAATTCCTGCCACAGTAAGCAAGGGTCTTTATTTTATAAGACTCTGGTCGGGCTCTCTTCCCTTCCTCCCCGTTCCTTCCCAGGATCTGCCGTTACTGGCTGGAAAACTCGAGGTTCTGGGTTGTCCATTCCTGTCTGGCTCGACTCCATTGTGTGAGGAATCAGACCATGGTCCTACTGTCCCTCCTATAACATAAGCCTATGGTTTACTTTTTTCAGTTAGGTACGTTCATTGTCAAATTCCTGAGGGTTGCCTGAGAGGGAGTAGGTGAGGTCTGTTACCTTCTTTTTTTCTTTTTAATTTTTTAATGTTGATTTAGTTTTGAGAGAGAGAGAGCATGAGCAGGGGACGAGCAGAGAGAGAGGGAGACACAGAATCCAAAGCAGACTCCAAGCTCTGAGCTGTCAGCACAGAGCCTGAAGTGGGACTCGAACTCGCAAACCGCAAGATCATGACCTGAGCCAAAGCCAAAAGCTTAACTGACTGAGCCCTCCAGGCTCCCCAGTCTCTGTTTCATTCTTCAGTGGGACCTTACGCCTGAGGGGGGTCACTGTGCTCCGGCGCTCCCAGCATCGTTCCTAAATGTGTTTTTTTCCCACTCAGGAGCTTCAGGTCCCAACATTGCCCTCCCTCCCCATTTTACCCTGCTTTCCCCCCATCATAATAAGGGCACTATTCTTACACACGAGGGCTCTATCTTCAGGTTCCAGTCCCCTCTTAAAGGCCTCACCTTCAAATGCCACCACATTGGAGATTCAGTACATGAATTTTGGAGGGAGGACACAGTCAGTAGCACGTGTATTTAAATATGGTCAAATGGCAAGTAATTTTTAAAATCTTAGATGTTTCCATAAATCTTATATGATTATTGTAAAAGCACTTTGAACCGTTAAAATCTGACCAAGTAACTGGTATTGAGAATAAAGCACAAGTGGAAACAGACCACAGGGGTTTCCTCCGTTGGGCTTCTTAGCCTTTCCACGACTACAGATTCAAGACATCAGTAAACCTGAAGCATCTCCCACCCCCAGGGTCAAGGACAGAGATAGGAGGTCTATCTGCCTTTGGGTATGGAGACGGCCAGTGGCCCTCGTTCTTACCACGGGGAAACCCAAGTGCCGAGACAAGGCCCGAATCTTATCCTCAGGTGAGTGAAAGAGAAATACGTGGCATTCTTGAAATGTTATTTAGGATTTAAAGAAATATGAAGTAGTTTACTGTAGATCACCATGGGAAAGGACTAAATTTTATCATTTAAACCTAGAAATTCACCATTACATCTACTTTTTGCCAAATGCCTTTTATCCTGCCCCCTGCCCCCCCATAAGGATCCTCTTGTTCTTACTTTCTGAATAAATAACATGGGTGATTCACATGTTTGTTCACATTTACATGACTTTGCCTTTCTTGTAGCCCACGCTCAATGATCCATAATGCTGGGCTGTCACGTTAGGTTTATAGTTGCAGATAATTAACAATGATACTTTAAAAAGAAAAAAACTAAAACAAAAACAAAACAACCGAAGCTGCACACTGCAATTTCATATCAAGGAACAAACGCCTATGTGCATTTTACCTTTAATCCATACCTCGTTCATCTCAAAGAAGGTGCAAGAGAGGGAAGGCCCAAAACAGGAGAGAAAAAATAGAAGAAACGACCTTATGTGTTTAAAACAAATACATAAGCAGTGTATAGAATGACGGGGAAATGTTGGAGTTCAGGAGTGACTGGTCAAGAAAGAATACTTGGGGGCGCCTGGGGGGCTCAGTCGGTTGAGTGTCTGACTTCAGCTCAGGTCATGATCTCGCGGTTCGTGGGTTCCCCGCGTCGGGCTCTGTGCTGACAGCTCAGAGCCTGGAGCCTGTTTCTGATTCTGTGTCTCCCTCTCTCTCTGCCCTTCCACTGCCTGCTCTCTGCCTCTGTCTCTCAAAATAAAATAAAGACATTTTAAAAGAAAGAAAGAAAGAAAGAAAGAAAGAAAGAAAGAAAGAAAGAAAGAAAGAAAGAAAGAAAGAAAGAAAGAAAGAAAGGAAGGAAGGAAGGAAGGAAGGAAGGAAGGAAGGAAGGAAGGAAGGAAGAAAGAAAGAAAGAAAGAAAGAAAGAAAGAAAGAAAGAAAGAAAGAAAGAAAGAAAGAAAGAAAGAGAAAGGAAGGAAGGAAGGAAGGATACTTGAGATGTCGTCGGTATAAAAATATGGTTTTATTAAAGCCCAGGGACAGGACCCATAGGCAGAAGAGCTGCACTGGAGCTGTGACGAGTGGCTGATTATACACCTTCAGGTTGGGAGGGGGTTAGGGAGAGTGTCAGTCTCTAAGGAACTTGGAAGCAAGGTTCCCAGGAGCTTGAGGGGCTAGCTGTTATTAGGAAAAGGTGATTTATTACTGTCTAATAAAACCTCAGTCATAAGACCTTTCAGATGTCTATCAATGGACCGTTCGCTGGGAGGATGGGGGTAGAGGTAAAGGAAATTTCCAAGGAGATTTTCGTATGTTAAAGGAGACTTACAGAATCCTGGAGGTCAGGATAATTTTAAGCTATGATTGCCTTTTTCCCGTAGCAAAGTTTTAACATGGAGGCAGTTGAGTTCTCGGAAGAAGGTCGCTGTCAACCTCAAGTACTTGTCAATGGGCTGTAAGTTATAAGGAAATTATTTTCTTTTGCTTTGTTCCCCACGTCATAGACGATGCACAGTTTTCTGTGACTATATTCTGTGTTGCTCTTTAACATTTTTAACATTACTGTCTTTCATTTATGAATGTTTCCTCTAGGCTTCCTGACAATTCTTGCCACCTATGGCCCCAAGATCACCTTTTCTGGAACTATAATCTAATCTTCCTAGTGTCTCATCAATTTATTAATTCACAAAAATCAACTCAGCTGTCAGACCACCACTCTTGTAAGAAGGCTATTAATAGATCATCTTGGGCAAGGATGTGCTGTCCTATGATTCAACAGAAAGAGCCTGAGGAGAAGTTTGTCGGTGGCAAGGTTACCACAGAGCACTGTTAAATCCCTTCTCCTGCCCACAGCCATTTCTGTTTAACAAAAGAACGCTTCTTAGGTAATAGCAATATTTAAAATAAGGCTATTGTCATCTTGTTTGTTGCTTATTTCATTTACAAATCCACTCTCCAAGGAGGTCAAGGAATTACCTCAGGGGGTGGCATTGAGACTATCGTGGTCCGATGCATCTTAAAAGCATTTGAAAACACCTAAAGGAGGGGGAGCTGGGTGGCTCAGTCCATTAAGCCTCTGATTTCAGTTCATGTCATGATCTCATGATTTGTGAGTTCGAACCCCACATCGGCTCTGTGCTGATAGCTAAGAGCCTGGAACTTCCTTCGAATTCTGTGTCTGCCCCACTCATGCTCTGCCTCTCTCTGTCTCTCAATAATAAATAAAAACATCTAAAACGAAACACCTAAAGGAGCAATAGAAATATAAAATATTATTCTTGTAAAGTCATTTCTATCATTCCACACTCTGCAAAGGTAACCACGGGAGTCAGACTGACGCCAAATGGCAAGATAAACCGCACTTGAACACGGCAAGAGTTTCTACATGAAGGACTAACTGGAAAGGCCAACAAATCAAATATCTAAGTGGACAAGAGGCAACCACAAAAGACAGGAAGAGACAGGGAAGAGAGATTTGGAGATCAAGGCAATTGGGAACATTGCTAAATGTAGCTCAGGGTAAAACCAACCGTACATTTCACAGACAAGCCCTTGTGGGTATGAGGGTCAAGTGTTGAAAAGGTTTTTACATAAGGGAATGGATGATTGGAGGCGTGGTTTTAGCATTGTTTGACTTAGCGTTGTATGCTACGCGCTGGTTGGCAGTGGTCCTTTGGACCCTACAGTCAAGAGTGATGGGGTTTGGGAAGGATGGTGGGGTCCAGAGCCGACTGTCGAGAGAGAATTCTTAAGACTTCTTCAGTGCCAAAAGGTGATTTTATTAAAGCACGAGGACTTGACCCGGCGACAGGAAGAGCTACCCCGGACCTTGACGAGAGACTGATTACACACAGNTCAAGGGGAGGTCTCCAAAGGGTTTCCATATCCCAAAGAAGACTTACAGGAGACTGGAGGCCTAGCTGATGTCAACCTAAGCTTGTTTTCCCTCTAGCAAATCATTAGCATTAAGACAGTAGGGAGTTCCTACTCTGCCAGCTTCAAGTATCTGTCAATGGGCTGCAGGTTATAAGGAAATTGAATTGTATCTGCCATTTCCTTCTGCCTTTGTTTCCCACATCAAACAGCAACACACATTTCTAGGATCCAGGGAGTACCAGCCTGGACACACTTGGGAGGGGAGGGTGTTAGAGTAAAACAAACTCTTCTCACACCTCTCCAAGAAAGACAAACACAAAATTATTATTACCTTTTCCCAGAGGAGCTCAGGCACTGGGCTGGAAAATGCTTTCCCCGCACTTGGACTTACACTCTTAGTGGAAATACCATCTTTCTTGTGCTTTGAGCAGACAAATATACAACGGAACTTGGCAAATGGTGACCAAACATGAAATGGGAACAGTTCTGTCGGTGTCGCACAATGATAACAAAATATGTCGGGAAAAAGACAGCGGCAAATGTTGCATGACAGGAGAGCATTCTTTGTAAACCTTGAATTCACTTTTTTGGGGGGTCTCATTCCAAGAACGGGGAAAAGTAAAAATGCTGTGATTAAGGGCTCAGCAGTGGGCAGTGGGTAAATAACATCCAGAAGGATGTACTAATAATGATATCTTAAAATAAGTAAAGGCAATTTTTTTTGTTGGCCAGAAGCCATAGCCTATCATTTATTACATTCTAACAAAACACCGTGTGGCATGATGCATTAAGAGCAGGGAGAAGATGTGACGTCAGAAAGTGTTCACGCTGAACATTAACCCCAGAGATGACTGTTTCACGGAAAATCGAAAAGTGTCACAACCATTTCTATCTGAAGCCACTAGCTAAATTCAGAGCAATCAAGAAGACTTGCTTCTTGAATAGGAATAAAAAGACAATTTCAAAAATTAACTCTAGAACACACTCTGTCATAGTAACTGTTAGTGTAGCACACACACCTTCTGGTCATTAACTGTCAGATGTCACGCTTGTTTGTAAATTTCTGAAGTTTTTCCCATGTGTTTAGTTGATTCTGTAAAAATGTCTTTACATTACATTGAAGTTTTAGAAAGACCCCAGGAGAACAAAATCTGTATGTGTTTGCCTCAGTTTGCATGTGATGCATGTGCTCCAATGCCACTGCTAAACACCAATGTCCCAACTTGGTATTTATGAGTGTTAATATTATTATTAGCGCTAATAGTAAATAAATTGTATTATTAAGTGACATGAACTTTAAAATGATTTCCGACCAAAACAAATGTGTGCTTTTCTTCTTATCTTTCCCGTTGACCAGGTCCCCCAAGAATCCGGTAAGGTACTCTTGACCTTCCAGCTTACAGAAATCACCTCTTTGTCATTCTTCTTTCTGGCAATAGTAATCCCTAGAGCTTTTTATAGCATGGATATTCCTGGAAAACAGTTTTGTTTAGATTTGTCATTGAACACAAACAATGGTTTCTTGGCACTGCTCACTTTGTGACTTCTCTATTCTTCCACAAGTTTTCTACTGTTAAGTACACAGCGTGGAACAGGTTAGGTTTCGATCATGTTGAATTTAGTCTGTCAGTCAACTCAGGGGCAGGTGCGAGCAGAGGCTGAGGAAGCTCAGACTCTCTTGAGAACACTGTTGCTCATTCAGATCGAAATCAGGTTCCTAAAGTCGGCATCCGTCCATTCATTCCTTTACAAAATATTCATTGGAGGCCAAGGTGTTCCAGGGATCATGTCAGACACAGACACAGACAATACCAGTGTATTATTTTATTTTTGTCTTTCTTTTTTTTTAATTTTCTTAAGTTTATTTGTTTTGAGAGAGAGAGAGAGAGAGCACAAGCAGGGGAGGGGCAGAGCAAAGAAGAGAAGAATCCCAAGCAGGTCTCCATAATATCAGTGTAGAACCCGATGTGGGACTCGAACTCATGAAGTCTGAGATCATGGCCTGAGCCAATATCAAGTGTTGGACACTTAACCAACTGTGCCACTCATGCGCCCCTATTTTTGTCTTTACTCATCTTACTGTATCTGAGGTATTTTGTATGAAACTACATAGGCAAAATGAGGTAAAGTAAAGCCATCATCACTAATGGCTTTCACTTAACAGACAAGAATCAATATGATCTATAAAATTTCTTAGGTGCTGGGGGAAAAATCTCAATAGTTTCTGATATGAGGGAAAAAATATCAGATTTGATATCCTTTTCTAGCATCTTACTTATAAAATGGCAGTGATTATTTCATTAAAGTTTGGTGTCTTCTTAAACGTATCTTGAAGTAATAAAATAAGCAAAAAAAAATCTTGTGCTATTTAGTACTTACTTATATTTGGCTGTAATAGTATACTATAGTAATTTTGAAATAATTGAATTATTTTTCAATAGGTCTTTTTATGTAAATCCTGTACTGAGACATGCCCCAAAAACAAAACAAAACAAATAAAAAAAAAACCTTAAAAATGTTCAGCTACCAAAAATATCTTGATTCTTTGTTAACTGCCTACTTAAAATATAACAGACTATTTGCAAATACTTTAAGGAAAGAAATTATATGTTCTGGGTAACATTTCTCCTGTTGTTGAATTTTCTGTTATTTTCTGGGGAGCACCAAACCCTATTTAAAGGAATTAATTACAGCTTGCATTTTTTTTTTAGAAGGCTTAAGGGAACGTTTTAACTTACACTTTAAGATTTCAGGGAAATTGCTCAAAAAGTGAGATTGGCCTATAAGCCAATATATGAAGTAACTTCAAGTCTAATGACGACCATCTGAAATCACTCCCTCCCTGGGGAATGACACAAATGGAGTCTGTGCACAATGGGTAAAACACGCACTTTGACAGCCATGATTTGAGTCTTGATGTCCACGGAATGTGCTGACAGTGGATGAGAATCAATAATAAGAAAAATAATTCAGAGTTTGCAAACACCTTCGCCGTGTTGACACAGGAGCTACTTTGATTCCTGACAGACGCCATCACAGAAAGAGTTAGCATAGTGCTATGGGCTCGGTTGTGTGTGTCCCTTCCCAAATTCCTATGGTGAAGGCCTCATGTGTTGGTTTCAGGAGGTGGGGACTCTGAGAGTCAGTTATGCCATGAGGGTGGAGCCCCCACATGGGACTGTGGTCTTCTGGGAAGAGGAAGTGAGCTAGGCCTCCATTTCCGCCATGCAAGGACATGACCAGAAGTTGGCCGCCTGCAAACCAGAAGCAGGTTCTTCCCACAAGTAAGTGTCAGCACCTTGATCTTGGACTTCTAAGCCTCCAGAACCATGAAAAATAAATGTTCATTTTTAAAGGGCCAAGTCTATGGTGTCTTGTTATAGGAGTGTAAACTAAGACCTGTAATTTAACCAAACTGTTCATGTCATCAGTTATTCAACTATAGGCTTCCTGCTCTTCTGAATCTGGGCAGACTTCAAGTGTCTCCTTCTACCTACTCTGGATACATTTTGTGCCATAATCAGTGATTCCACTTTCTTACATTTCTTAAATTTTCTGTTCTTCAGTAAACACAATATGTGAAATGGAGAATAAAACACTTTCATGTCTGGTATCAAGAACAATAATAATAAAGCTATTTTTATAGGCAGAAATTTTCTTAGGATGCTAAGCTTCCCCTCTAATAGAAGTTTAATGTAATCTTGTGTAACTAGGGTAAGTTATGCTTAATTCAAGATAGATGGAAATACACTTTGATCTGTCCACATCAGTTTAATACCATTGATTTATTTTAGCACCTTTGTGAAAAACATCAGCCTTCCAATGAAAAGACATGGAGTGTTTGTTTTATTTAGATTAACAATTATGACAGAGAACAGAAGATTACATTTCTTATTTTATAAATAAAATTATATAATTAAATATAAATATATATTTATTATGTAGAAACTTACATATGGTAGTTTTCTTTGTGTTACTTTTATTGAGCTATAATTTATAAATTATACAAGGTTCTTATATTTTAATGTAGTTTTACAAATTTAGATAATTATATTTAATTATGAAGCCATCACCCACTCAACAGTTCCAGAACCCCCAAAATTCTCTTCATTCCCCTCTGCGTTGGTCATTTTCCTTCCTTGCCCTCTGGCCCTGGGCAATCGAAAATCTCTTTCTATCAAAATAGTTTTTCCTTTTTCAGAATTTCATAAAAATGGAGTCTGAGAATATGGAGGCTTTTGTGCTCAGCTACTGTATTCACGTGTGGTTTCGTATATTAATATGTTCCATTTCATTTCTAATTAGTATTCTCTATTATGACATTATAATAATTTGCTTATAAGTTCACCAATTGATGGTCATTTAATTTTTTTCTGTTTTTTATCTTATGAATAATGTTGATGTAACATTCATATGGAAGCTTTGGTGTGGACATATATTTTATTTTATTTTTTTCCTTGGGTAAATTCCTACAAGTGGGATTGTGGGGCCCTAGGACACATCGGGGTGGTTCTCTAAGAAAGGGATCCCCAAATGGTGTTAAACAGGCAGTGCTAGTATTTGGTAAATTACCTATAGGAAGGAGAAGAGGCAGAAAAGCAACAGGGAGAGAGCTTGAGGGAAGTCTGAACACAACAGAGGTTTGCACCAAAGTGAGAGACAGAGGGGATAAGATTTGGCGCAGCTCAAATGTTTAACAAAGCCATGGATGAGTCCCCCACCAGTCTGTTAGTGGTGGGTCTGCCTGGTGACCCTGCTGGGCTCAGTCACAGGCCGGGAGCAGCTGTCACACAAACACAGTGGTGGAAATGAACGAACTGTAAGGAGGCATTTGGTCAACTTGGCTCCCTGGCATTGGAAGTCTTGAGAGGTTCACTCTTATGACTCCCACACCTATAAAATGGTATTACTATAGGTTTTCACTTCCACTAGCAATAAATGTGGGCTCCAATTAATTGCTGCCTATCTTCACTGACCCTGGGTATGTTTGCCTTTTTTACTTTCCCCATTTTTATTGGTTTGTAGAGATACCGGATTGTGAGTGTGGTTTTCATTTCTCTGATTATTCCAGATGTTGAACACCTTTGCACATGTTTCTTGGACAGTTGTCTATCTTCTTTTATTAAGTGTCTGGCCATCTGACACGCCTGTCATTATTTTCATAAGAATTCTTGGTATATACTGGAAACACTGTACTGTCAAATTTAAATGAATCACTAAATACACATTTTTAGAATTTGTTACCAATATCAATAAATGTAAAACTCTTTTGAATCACTATAATACTTTACACTGTAAAGGAAAGTAAATCACAAGACAAAAGTTTGAGACCCACCGACTTAAGCTGACGTAATAGTTATACAAGTTGTAAGCTTCTGGAAATATTATTTAAAAATAAATAATAGAAATTTTTTGATACCTGGATTGGGCATAAGAAAGAAAGAGAGGCTCAAACGATAACTCCACAAATTCAGTCTGAGCCATGGAAAAGAAGGAAGGAGGCTTCCTGAGAAGGGAAACTTCAGAACAGGTAGGATGATCTATGTGTGAGGCATGGTATTGGCTTTTGACATGTTAAATTGAAGACAAGTCTTTGATATCCAAGTGGGGAATTTCAGCATGCACTTGGATATAATAGTCTGATGTTCAGAGAAGTAACTTGTACTGACTTCTAAATTTGAAAGTTGTCAGCATATTGGTATTTAAATAAAGAGTATCTTCATTCATCTTGAGAAGGATATAGTTGAATTCCATAAACACAAAAATACAGCATCCCAACCTTCACACCATGGATTGCTGGATGGCTTACAAGTGCTTTATATACAACATTCCAGTGTTTAGGCTTCAAGTTGATTTCTCTCCTTCTCTCTCTCTTTCTCTCTCTGTGTCTTGTGACATAAGCAGGAAGCTGTTAATAGACTTTCTTAGAAACAGAAAAACAGAAAACCCGTTAGTCTATCATGACATCTCATTGGAAATGCAAGCATTGCAAGATAGACTCACATTTATTTTCACTTCTCCATAATTCAAGTTCTGCTTTTCTGGGTGCTATGGCAAATCATAGAACTGGATTATACCTGTGGTGAGCTGAGTCTTAGATTTTTATCAAAATAAAGTAATGATCCTCATGTATACAACATATATAAACATGTGTGTTTATTATATATACATACACACAGTATTTGTATAAACATATTAGATACATATATATGATTTTTTATGTAGCTAGTTAGCCACTGAAAGTTCTGATTTATGTGGAAACATTTTTATAAAAATAGGAAAGATTCTGTTTCTCTGTGCTCCAATCTCTCTGTATAAATATACTTTTAATTATTCTAGGCATGAAATTTAAAGTTTTTAAAGATATCTAAAGAAACATTTAAAAAACCCTTCTAATGTTTAATGAAGTTCATTTTCTGCAGTCTTTAGACTTTGATGTAAACTATTTTTTCTTATTCTCTCAAATACTATCAATAAAGTTAAAACTGTTATTAACAAATACATAATTATGTTTAATAACCAAAACATTGTATGTTTGTTCATTTCTTATCCAGGCTGAACAGCCTTTATTACTCTTCATAAGTGTGATTCCTAAGATAAGACTTTTTCAGTCTTCTCAAAACCTATCCATCTTCCTTAGTCTATCTTTGTCTATAAAGATTACAACTGCAGTGTTGATATCTGCTGAGCCCAAAGAAATTGCATTTCTCCTACAGCAATAGGGATTCTTTACAATGTAATTTTCTCCTCATTGTAATTCACAAGAAATTCTGTAAGTTTAAAGCACTTAAAGATGTCCTTTTGAAAATATGCAAGATTAGCATTATTGTAAGAATTTAAGAATTAAAGAAAAATTATACTAAAATAAAATTCATACTTAGCCAGGCTTTTCCTTCATGAAAAGCTGTTCTCCCACTCCTACCCGAGACTAAAACCATAAGGCGTTTTTGTTCTTAAAGCAGAGTGGATAGATTAAAGATTTAAATATTAAAAAAAAAAAAAAAACTTGGTACTGCAAAAAATCCTGGAAGAAAATATAGAGAAAAGGTTTTTTGACATTGGTCCCACCAGTGATTTCCTGGGTATGTTACCAAAAGTGCAAAAGACTAAAGCAAATCTAGACAAGTGGGATTACTTCAAACTAAAAAGCTTCTGCACAGAAAAGGAAACAATTAACAAAATGAAAAGGCAACATACCGAATGAGGGGGAATATTTGCAAACCAAATATCAGATAAAGGGTTAACATTCAACATATATAAGGAACACCTACAACTCAGTAGCAAAAAAAAAAAAAAAAGANAATATTTTCTCCCTTCTTCTTCCATATGGTCCTCTGTTAACTTCTTCCTAATTCACCTATATGTGCAAACATATGGTATTTGTCATCCTCTGCCTGACTTATTTCGCTCGGCATAACACCCTCAAGGTCCATCCATGTTGCTACACATGGCCAGATTTCATTGTTTCTCATTGCCATGTAGTATTCCATGGTATAGATAAACCACATCTTCTTGATCCATTCATCTGTTGATGGACACTTAGGCTCTTTCNATGTGGAGAAACGGGCACCCTCCTACACTGTTGGGGGGAATGTAAACTGATCCAGCCCCTCTGGAAAACAGTGGAGGTTCCTAAAAAAATTAGTAATAGAACTCACCTATGACCCAGCAGTAGCATTGCTAGGAATTAACCCAAGGGTTACAGGAGTGCTGATGCAAATAATCCAATTTAAAAATGGGCAAAGTACTTGAACAGACATTTCTCCAAAGAACAAATACGAATGTCCAACAGCTCTTGGTAAAGATAACCAACATCACTGTTCATCAGAGAAATGCATATCTAAACCACAATGATATAACACTTCAGAGATGTAAGAATGGCTATCGTCAAGAAGACAAAAGATAAAAAGCATTGGTGAGGATGTGGAGACACTGGACTACTCCATTGTTGGCAGGAAGGTAAAATGTTGTCGTCACAATGGAAACACCATAGGCTGGAGGTTCCTCAACCATTACAAGCACAACTACCATATGATCCAGCAATTCCACTTCTGGGTAGATACCCCAAGGAATTGAAATCAGGATCTTGAAAAGTTACCTCCACTCCTGTGGTCACTGCATCAGTATTCACAATGGCCATGTTATAATTAACCCAAATGCTCACTGAGAGGAGAATAGAGAAGGAAAGTGTGCTGTATACCCACAATGGAATATTACTCAGCCTTGAAAGGTAAGAAAATTCTTCTCTTTGTGAGAGCATGGATAAGCCTGGAGGATATTTTGCTAGATGAAATAAGACGATCCCAGGAAGACAGATACCACATGACTCCATTTATATGAGGTACTTAACAGTCAAACTCACGGAAGCCTAGAATAAAATGGTGGTCATTACGAGGCCAGGAGCAGGAGAAATGAGTTGTTTAGTGGGTATAAAGTTTCAGTTACACAAAATGAATTACTTCTAAAGTTATGCTATATAGCCTATCGCATTCGGTGAAAAGTAGTAGTGTGTTGTGCACTTACAATTTTGTGAAGACAATAGATCTCACGTTAAGTGTTTTCACTGCAAAAACAAATAAGCAAGCAAACAAACAAACAAACAAACAACCCCTCAAAGACACAAGGAAGCCCTTAGCTGCAATGGATATGTCTACTACCTTGGTAGAGATGATTTCACAAGTGTGTGCATGTGTCCAAACCCATCAAATTGGACACATTAAATATGGGAGGTTTTTTTTGTATATCAATTATACTTCAATAGAATGGTTACAAACCACACACACACGCATACACACACACACACACACACACACACAAAAGCGGAGTGTCGCATACACAATTCCCATTCCGTTCCTTTGAAACACACCCTCTTTCTCAGCTCTAAGTCTCGTCAGGCTGACTGTGCTGTGTCCATACTGCATTGGGCCCCACAAGACAAGACAGTGCCCTGACATTGTCCCAACTTGGGGCCTGTGTATGTGGCTGGTCTGGGGGGAGGTATAAGTCTCTTAGACTAGAACTTCCTCAAAAGTGGACATGTAGTCCACCTCCAGTCAGTGCAATCCACACTTAGATTTAGATGGTGATTTAAACACCATGTTAAGTTTTATTGATCACTTAGGCTTTTATTGTTCTATGGAAATGTTGTTAAAGAAAATGATTGGTACCCCAAGCCAACCTAAAAGAGTAGTTACCATGTAACATACCTTTTCAATCCTGGTAACAGAATACCAGCTTCCGTGAGCCACATAGCCAAAGAGTGAAAAGACAGAACTTGCATCAAGGGTTATTAAATCCATAAATAGTTTAGAGAATTTGGGGTTCTTTTCCCTTTTCCTCCATGCCAATGCTGGTTTTCCAATACCACAATATAAACACCTAACGGGATGTTTCTGCATGAAGAATGGATGCTGCTATCAAACTAGTCTGTCTTGTAATAAGTGCTAAATTGTCCTTATACTGTAAACCAAGACCAAAAACTTCAATTGTTCCCACATAATGTGGGCTAAGATTTCAAACGTCTCCCCTTAATGAGACCATATGCAGACACAAAATTTCTGCAAATCTTCAAAGAAAAGCATACATGAAATGTACAGAAGTGACTTTTTTTTTTAAATGTTTTATTTATTTCTAGGAGAGAGAGAGACAGCATGAGCAGGGGAGGGTCAGAGAGAGAGGGAGTGACAGACTCTGAAATAGGCTCCAGGCTCTGAGCCGGCAATCAGCACAGAGCCCGACGCGGGGCCCGAACCCACGAACCGCGAGATCATGACCTAAGCGAAAGTCGGACGCTTAACTGACTAAGCCACCCAGGCGCCCCCAGAAGTGACTTCTGACGGGTGGAGAGGCACTCAGATGCACCTACATAACTCATAATACCGTGTCTTGGAATTGTTCCTATTCAATCCCACTGCATTTTATAACTTTTGTGGGGGGGAGGGTAATTTCAAATTGCTACAAAGAAGGATTTCATAAGCCTTTCTATGTTGTGAAATGGTTGTTATTCCAATCCACAGCACGCATTTTTTTCCTCCAAGACTCGCATTGTTCTTGACTATTGTTTTCCTTTCTCACAGGGAACCTAATCCTTCAGTGCCCCCAGACACTGAAAAAAACAAAGCCTGATACTTGGCTTTGTTTACTTAACAATTTCAGTTAATTAAAAAAAAAAAAAGAAAAAGCGAAAGGAAGAGTGGAATCCTTTATGTTAATGCTCAGACTAATTATTTGACTCAATGATTCAGTGCACATTCACCAGTGAGCCTTCCAGAGAGGTAAGCAGCTGTGAAAGAACTCACAAGATTCCAAACTGGAAAGGCAAGTGGAGAATTGTCTCCCTTTAGGAGATTTGGAATCTGCAAACTGGGGCAGTCAAGTCTGACCACGAACATATTGAATGTTGTTCTTTGGTCGTGTGTGTGTGTGTGTGTGTGTGTGTGTGTGTGCGCGCGAGAGAGAGAGAGAGAGAGACAGACAGACAGACAGAGACAGAGACAGAGCGAAAGAGAGAGAGAGAGAGAGAGAGAGAGAGACCCTGGCAATGCTGAAACATCATAAGAGCCACAATGTAAGAGCTTTGACACTCAGGCTCTTGCGTGGCGTCCCTTACTCATAGACTCTTCTTGGACATGTAACATTGCTTGACTAACATGTAAAACATCAAACCATCTGCAACGTAAAATACTGTTTCAGTTAAAAATGGGTAAATTTTCCATAATAATAGGTACATCCTTAAAACGTTACTTTTTTTAAGTTAACTTAAAATGCCATTTTCCCCTCTAAACTGTGTTTCACGAGTACTGCATATTCTATTACCCAGAGCATGTTCGGACTTTTTTCACTTTCTTGGGTTTCTGATATTTTTCCCCTAGAGAGATATGTAGAATCTTTTGTAGTAAAGATAATCAATCTATTGTGGCCCAGGCAATTACAGAACATGGAGGAGATCAATCAAAAGCTTAGTGGCCGTGAATACGGATGGGTGTGTGTGTGTGTGTGTGTGTGTGTGTGTGTGGTGCATGCTCATGTGCATCTTCAGGAGCAAAATCTCTATAAAGCTCAACGAAACGATGACATGAATGCTCCAAGGATAGGGAAGCCCTTCTTGTCCCCGGGCCCCAACCCAGCATCCCACTGCCTCAGTGCCTGTATCTCAGGATCTTCCTTTCGGCTGCTATGATAGACCTACGGCTCTCGTCGTGAGCAACCGTACTTCTGACATCCGAATTCCATCGTATCTTACTTTCTCAAAAAAACGTTCCCACCATTCTCTTCTTTCTCCTGGAACTTTACAATCCGCATATGAAACATGCTCTCTAACATCGACTATATTAAAACTGCCCCTGACCCCATATCTCTCTCAGCTACTAACCCATTTCTCTGCTCCCCTTACGGGAAAGTTTGCCACACAGGCTGTATCGTCTCCTCATTCTACTCCCTCCACAGGCCTCTAGCATGTGGGTCCCTGACCTTCGTGTGTCACAGACACCCTGGTATCAGATGCACAGTTGGGCCACGCCGCAGGCCCTTGGTACTGGGCATATCTCCCGTCTCAGACTCTCAGCATCTTCAACTTGACCCGTTCCTCCTCCTTGAAGTGCTTTTCCTTCTGAGAGAAGCATTTTACTGTATTTCTTTTCCTTGTGAATTTTCTCCAGTGCCCTCCATTTGGTCTCTTTGGAGACGTTCATCAAACCAGTCTAATCACACTCTAAGTATTAGAATATCCTCTACTTTTTCTTGAGGATTTTCCTCTTTTCTACTTACGTTTGTTTTCTTTCTTTTCATTTCTTTCTTTCTTTCTTTCTTTTCTTTCTTTTTTTTTTTTTAAATGCAAGTGAGAGCATCAAGCTGCCTGGCTTTAAAGACGATGAGACTATGTGCTAAATATTCCCAAAATATCTGCTTGGCATTTCCACATCAGTGTAAAAAAGGAGTCTCACATTTAATCTATCCAACACAGAGCTCTGGGTGTGTCTACTGCTCTGATTCCCGGGGCCTGCTTCTGCCTCAGGCTCCCCCCATCTTAATGTGTCAGCACCATTCAGCTCAAGCCCGAAACATGAATTTCTCCCTTCTTTCCCACACTCCCTGACAGCCGACAGAGTAAGAATTTTACCCCATTTCTTTCTATTTTCTCTGCTACACCACAGTCAAACCTGCCATGTTCCTTCTCAAGGACTATGACCCTATTACCTTTGCAGGTGATCTCCCTGCCTCCATTCCTGCCTGTGACTGCTGGGAGCCACACCGGCCTCGCTGGATGACAGTCACAGCGAGGAAATGACAGAGTTTGCACAGCTCCTGCCATGAGAAACCAAAACTGGTATCTCCTTCTGCTACTACTGGCTCGTGTTGGAAATGAGGCTGCTGGTATTGACCAGGCGTCACAATATTCCAGATCAGACCGATATTCCCCCCACAGATTGCTCAGAAGGAAAAGCATATTCCTGCCTTTTCAAAAGAGATTTTAGATGAAAGCTCTGTGGATGATTGTCAAAAGGCTCGTCCTGTGGGCCTTGCAGATCCAAGACAATTGAGCCTGGCCCCGAGACAAAGAGCCTAATTTAGAGTTAAGGAACAGGTAAGGGCAGAACTTAAGTTAATATTTAGACCTTTTCTAACCGGTGATGTATGGCAGTCCCTTCCCCAAGGCCTACTTTCCGCAAACACCCTCCCTGACACTGGCGGCTGGGATGAGCATAGATAAGAGTAGCTGAAACATAACCCAGAAACAAAGGCGGACATATTTAGGGCCTCCATGGTGCTTACACATTCAGCATCAAGTCAAAAAGGTTTCCACAAACAACTTATTAACCAGTTTAAAAAATTCGTCCTCTTGAGAGCCAGACAAAATGACCCCCAGCCCATCTATATACAACTTAACCTATGACCTAATCCTCGCGTTATTAACTTAGAACAAATATGTATGTCATCCTCTTTTTCACTAAGAACATCCTGTTATTTCCTTAGTTGTAAGATTTACTCAACCTCACTATGATGGGGGTAATTCTGCAAGAATTTTTCCGAAAAACTTGTTCTTATACACTTTTCAAAGCATCTTATCACAAAGAGCTTCCCATTGTAAAAATCGTTTTTCTGATCTCATGTTGTCGTTTGGATCTTTACATAAAGACACGAAAACTGCCAGGACAGAGATGCCTGCCTGGTGATCAGAAGGTATCTCGGGCCTCTCTCCCTCCCTCCCTGGCCGACACCGTCCATCCTTCAGGGATCCCTGGACTGGCGGGAGCCGGCCTCCGGCACATGACCAACACTTCCCCACATAGCACCGTGTAGACATCGCTACGGGAAAGTTCCCCGGAAACCTAGACTCCTTTCCTAGTGCGTGAATGCCTTCCTCTGTTGACACAGTCCTGTTCTCTCCACACTGTTCCCTGCGCTCCAGACGCCTCTGGATGTTTTCTCATTCCTCAAAGAAGCCAGTGTTTTCCTTCCTCGGAGATTTTGCATGTGCACTCGTTGGCTCTCCTTTTCTCCCCAAACCATTTTTATGATCGAGTCTTCGAATAGGTCCTGGCTACGCTCTCATCTCAGGGTCCTGTGCAATTCTTTTCCTTGTCTCACAGCCTAAATTCTAAAGGACAAGTCATTCTGCCCTTCAGACACCTGACAGACGGTGGCGGAGAGCCAGGATAACCATAATCAAAGCTACCTTCCAGAAGACAGAGTATGCAGGTCACACATCAGTCTATGGCATCTGTCAAATCTCAGTGGACTGGTATCTGGAAGACTCCCGGCCCCATTAGCGCATCTGTGCCCTTCATCAAAACTCCTTTGTTATTGCCGCCTGTGGCTCTGGCTGTGCACGGCAGCTAATTCTTCTTTGCCCATTACCTCACTTAGCCCACAGAGTCCAAGGGCACTCCCCGGGGTGTTGTTTTGGGGACCTGATAGCCTTTGAGTCCTCCTGGTTCGGGTTTATGGACTTGGGGATTACTTTAGGGATTACGAGCCACAAGCAGTTGCAAATCAGGCTCGAAGCTGCTTTGGCAAAATTCCTTCAAGAATTTTGCAGGCTCTGGTCTGATTGATTTCAGCGTTTCAGATGCAATTAATTATAACAAAAGATTTTTACTAGACCTCACCGCTCAGGCCTTAAACTTGGTTTCTGAACTCAGTTTTCTATCTTTCTCTCTCTCTCTGTCTGTCTGAGTCAAACTTGTTACTGTTTGGGTCATTAAAACAATAGGTTGGAATGGAAAGGCCACACCCTTAATCTGAGTTTTCCCAGTAGGCAAACTTTCAGCTCCTATTAATAGTGACCGCTTTATAGCCTGCTTTAATTTGGTGACTAAAACAGGGTTTTTCTTTTTCTTTTTTTTAAATTTTTTAATGTTTTATTTATTTCTAGGAGAGCGAGAGAGAGAGAGAGACAGCGTGAGCAGGGGAGGGTCAGAGAGAGAGGGAGTCACAGACTCTGAAACAGGCTCCAGGCTCTGAGCTGGCAGTCAGCACAGAGCCCGACGCGGGGCTCGAACCCAGGGACCGCGAGATCATGACCAAAGCGAAAGTCGGACGCTTAACCGACTAAGCCACCCAGGCGCCCCAAAAAACAGGGTTTTTCTTATAAAGTTCCAAGTCATATGGATCTCAATCAACCTATATTAACCTATATTATTATATGTTACCATCCTTTGAAAGTACATTTTATGAGAGTGGGAAATTTTTCTCTGGTTTGTATATTGGTTTATACCAATTGCTTAGAACAATGGCTTATACAAAGGAAACATAAAATGTGTATTTGTTGACTAAATGAATGAACACATAGATATGTAATCTGTAATTTATTAAAACATCATGCGGTACATGGATACATTCATACGTAACAATATTACAAAATATATCCTGGAATAATAAATAGCAGCTTTGGGAGTGATTACCAGCATGCAAGATGGGGGAAGAAAGGATCTAGGGAGATTGAGCTTTATCTGTATTTTATTATTTCCAATGTATTGAAAATTCCAATTCTCAAAGCTACTATTTCAATGTACTAAAAATGCATTTAAAGGAAACATGGAGAAATGTGAACATACATACAATGTGTTGACACCTGGTTATTTCGCGTATTATTTTCTTTTTTTTCCCCCTGAGATATTCCCAATTTAACCATTTGCAGCTGTATTATTCATAGTTAATGGCCAAGACTGTCCCTAATTAAAGTATACAACTTGATAAGCTCTGACTTACGAATCCACTTGTAAAACTGTCACTGCAACCGAGATAATGAACATTTACGTCAGCTGCGAAAGTTAGCTCATGCCCTTTTTAAAATGTCATTTTCAACAATGTTAAAATAATTTGAAGCAGCAAAAAAGGAAGTTATAGGTATATGAAAAGCTCTGGAAACACACCTCACTGAACATCTGTACCAACGCACCAGGGCTGAGTAGCAGAGCTGCTCTAGCTTCGCATAACAGGGGTCCTGATGGGCTGTGTGGGGCGGGGACACAGAGCATGACAGCTTATTGGATCACTTTCTTCTCTTCATTTAATTTGTCACTGTTTTCCCTCATTTGATCTGCTGCCCTGTCTGCAAATAGGACGGGTAACTACACCTTAATCACCCCATTTGGAGAAAATTACAGACTGGACCTTCCCCCCAAAACTCTACTCTTCTGATTTGGACCCGAGGTTTCTGGATTTAGTTCTCATAGAATTCCTCACTGTGTTGGCTCTTTGAGGCGTTTTAGACACATATAATTTCTCCATCCGGCATTTGCTTACCTCGATTTTCCCTCAAACAGAAGCTGAGACAGGTCTGTGATTAGGAAATTGAGGCAGAGGGAAGTCTGGAAGGTGTTCAGGGGCACGAGTGATGGACTCAGTGTTGCCGGGCTCTCTCTGTGTCCCCATGAGAGTTCGTGTTCCCATCCCCAGACGCGCGTGTGATGTACGGCTGACACGCTCTCCCAAGCATCTCACCCAAAGTAGTGGAAGAGAAAGACTAGATAGAGATATACAGTGCAGTTGAGGTAAGGTCCTACATGCCTACAGCTTTGGCATGGCAGCAATGGCCAGTAAAAAGAGTTGCCCAGGCTACAAATATTGTCCACGAAGGGTTTTAAGCTCCCTTACGAATGTAATTCTACTTCATTTATTCCATAAACAAATGCAGGTTGGACATTTTACTAAATGACAATGTCATTTTTCTATCATCTTCTAGAAACTAGTATTATTTTGTTAAAAGGCATTCAATATTTAGATTATTCTAGCTCAAATCATTCCTTCTCACATGAAAATAATCAAGTCCAGCTAATATAATTCTTCCTATTATGTGGCAAAATATCCGTTTATGAAACTAGTCATTAATTAGTTTGATTAATTATAGTTAATTATATTGTCAACTGCGAAAAGAGGCTGAGCTAAAATAAAAACAAAAGCATTTATCTGGGGTGTCAGAATCGCAATTCGAGAACACAGATTTGAGCAGCAACCCCAACACTAACCCCGCTTCCCAGGAGTAAAACTCAAGGGTTTTTTTTAAGACAAAAGTGAATCCTTTATATGATGTTTACAAACAATTTTGATTGGAGATGGTGACAGAAAACTAATGGGCTGCATATAATTAGTTAGTAAGTCTGTCACTAAACACAATCTCTTGCTGAAGTGAATTACAGGTGCTTAGTCTGAGTCCTTGAGGTATTTGCAGTTTGGTCCTCTTCCAAAGTTCATAGTTCTGTTTGTTGCACACGTGTGTGAGGCCTAGCTCTTCAGTGGCCTCCTGACTCCATTTTAAAACCATTCCACCTAAGTGGCCCATTTATTTCACTTTCCACAATATTAAAATATTTATAAAATATTAGGCGATTAGAGTTTCACTAAATAAAACACTTTGTAACACTCACTCACCATCAATAAGGAATCCTAGAGCAAAAAGTAAACAGGTCAATCGATTTTTCCAGAGACATTAGTAGTATAACAATCATACTAATGTTATTGAACATCTCTGCACTGTTTAATTTGTACTGTTGCAAGAACTTTACATGGATTAACTCATTTAATACCACTAATAACATACGAGTTAAGTTGGGTCAGTATCATTATTTTCAGGATAAGTAAGCTGAGGTACAGAATGATTGGTAACTAACATTTTAGGGGAAAAATGAAATGAAATGGAATATTTTATAAACCATTACCTACTCTTTTTTTTTTTTTCCTTCTTTCTGGTGGTTAGATGGTGGACACAGGAGCCCATCTGTCTAGTGGCTCAATTAATATCCTAACTCTGCCCTTTACTAGCTCTGTAACGTTAGGCAAGTTACTATTCATTTCTTTAAAAGTAGTATTAAAAATTGTGCGTGAACATAATTAACATTTTATGAAAAAACATTTCCCAAAACGAAGAAATTAGAAAGCTGACATTGTTTTACAGTCTTTGCAAATATGCTTAATGTCAGCTTCATGGAAGAAAGCTGTAATCTTCTATTGTCTTCTGTACCCAATTTTTCGTGATATTACATGTTGTTGGCCTCTAGGAAAGGCCACTGTACCCATGGAAGAGAATGAGCAAAAAGGCAACTAACGAACATCTCACAGTTATCATAAAAATAACCTTGACTTCGTGAGTGCTGAGAGTGTTTCAGAAACCATGGGGGTCCCCAGGACTGGCTCAGAGTAGTGATGCCAGAACACCCATATATATATAGTCACCTTAGACAATTCACTCAGAAGTACAATTCCCCAGAGGAAAACCATCAAACAATTCATAAGATTTTCTAGAACAAACACAACAACTGATGATTAGCTACACTTCTAGTTTTCTAGCGACTTTGGTTTATTTATCCCTATGTGTCGAAACATCTTATGAAGACAATATGGGTCATCTAGGTTTCAAAACTTAATCTAGAAGATTATATTTCTAAAAGGAAATAATCTTTTTAGATGATTTCATCTCAATTCCATCTTTTGTAGCGATATTGAGCTACAGAACAAGAAAGTTCCCAATGCTCTCAGAATTCCGTAATTCTTGGCTTACCAGTAAAAAACCCACAAAACCCCCAAAACTTAGCTATTTCTCTTGCTGAGGAACAGATGGGATGTGGGTGTCAGGATTCCGTGTCTCATCCTACTTGTACAATGGTTCATTAGGTTGTACGTATGAGAACCAATTAAATACTTATTATTAAAGGTCAACAGCCGGGTACAAGCTAGAGATTCATTTTTCTGCTCTTTAGATGAACATAAAGAGCATCATTTATAAGCTCATATTATTATCCAAGTACCAAATATTCTTTGAAAATCTAGCTGATTTTCGTTTCTAACAAGATAAAATATTAATTTAGTTTTTTCTGTATATGCTTATTTCTTTTAAAGTGTTTAACATTTTAGGGTAAAAACGTTTTCCAAACTAGCCTGTTTAGAGGTCATGGCTGTTTTGGTTATTAGTAGCAGCCAGCGTCTCCACCCTTAATTTTCAACCTTTGTGAATGGAAAGAAATTAAACTTAGCATTTTTAATTCAATGAACATATTATTAAATTGTATTCATCAGTTGATTCCCTTTATTGTGGCTGAATTCCCTTTAGTTCTGAGTGGTTTTAAGCCCAGAGACCGCTCTCAGTGCTGTTTTGTCAGTGTTCTGGAAAGACAGAGTCTTGCTCTGCTTTCCATCATCATCAACACCCTACAGAACCAACTCCACATTAAAGCAAATTATACTTGTATAGTCTCAATTCCACTTAATATCCCTGTCATTTTTGTTACGAAGCCTAGCATCCTGCAATTCATTAATTCTCCTATAGGGTCCTAGACCATATCCCTTCTTTCTTCATCTCCTAACTTTCTGTAAACATTCTTAAGTCATCCCATTGGAAAAATGGATGGAATGAGTGTTCAAAGATGAGCATCTCATATGCTGAGCAGCTCACAGACTGAGCCACACCACATCTTCCCCCATCCTTCCTATCTCTTTTTTTCATATTCTTAACTGCCAATAGGTTTCCAAGATTTAAAAAAATCCCATTTTAAAATTATAATTAAAAGATTCAAGGAAGAAAAGATTATAAATATAACTGTGAACTTTCAGAGATATGAGACAATTTTGTTTACCATTGATTTCTTTAGGAATTATTAATTTACAGTTGAAATAAAAGTTAGAAAATCCAAATAAATCAACAAATTCAGGATAAGTTGAAAACACTGTCAAGCAATTGACGAAGCTTTATGGAGTGTTAGTGGGGTTTGTGGGGTCTGGAGCCAAAGACCAAGTAAGAATTCTTGAGATGCCTTCGATGCAAAATGGTGATTTTATTGAAGCACAGGGTCAGGACCCTCAGGCAGGAAGAGCTGCCCTGGGACCATGAGGAGAGACAAGTTTTATTTTAAGGGGTTGGGGGAGGTAAAGGCCAAGGGAAGTTTCCAGTGAGACTTTCACATGCTAAAAAAGACTCCCAGGATCCTGGAGGCCTTGGTATTGTCAAGCTAAGGTTGTTTTTCCCTCTAGCAAAGTATTAACATTAAGGCTGTAAGGAGTTCCTGGAGAAACATTTTACTCTGCCAGCCTCAAGTATTTGTCAACGGGCTGCAGGTTATAAGGAAATTGAGCTCTATCTGCCACTTCCTTAGGCCTTTGTTTCTTACATCACTATGGAGGGTGATGGAGACCTAGGTCCTGCAGGACTCTGATCTCTATCAGTTAACCATTTGTCCCCCCCCCCTTCTTTGTTCTTGGGCAGCCAGGAGTGCAGGAGGAGTATCACACATATCCCATCTGGTTGGGGGGTGGCGGTGTTTGTGGGCTCTCAGCTTGCCTTCATGCTCTTTCATCAGCAATGACCACCAATTAAAAAATAAGACAAAGGCAATTCTATAGACAAGTTCTTTTCAACCTTCAGAAAATAGTAGTACCGCCATATTTAAGCTGTCCTTGAGCATGGAAGATATCAATGGCTTCAAAATTTGTTGCTAGCATAATGTCGATAGAAAAATATTTACATTGTAGTAAACTTCATAGGTTTTCAACCTATTTCGAAAAGTAGATACAAATCCATCGAATGTAATACGAGCAAATAAAAAACAGGACTGCCTTTGAAAAACTGCTACGTTCAAAGACACCTTGAAAACCTACGATTCATTATAGGAACGCAGGGATGATAACATTGTAAGAAATCTTTAAAGAACAAAATCTCTATTTTGATTCTGACACGGAATTTAGTAAAATGCCACCTATATTATTTTAGGTTGAAATAAATTTAATAAAATAGGAAGGAACGTATTCCTGCTGAAGTCACGGTCCAGCCCATCTGAGCCACCTGCCAGCCGGAGGCTTAGTAGCAAAGAGCTGACCCTAGGACTCACGTTAGAGACACTGTTGCTGCGATTATTTCTGCTATTATTTATAAATAACAGAAAATAGTAATAGATGTTAATATCATCTCGCAATTTCCAGTTTACAGGCAGCATGCTAAGCATTTCCGTAGATTTGCTCAACGGCTACTCATTCAGATGGAAATCACAGCTCTGCAGAGTCGACATCAGGCCTATTAGGGAGTTATTATGCAGCGACCACATTTTACAGCTGAAGAGGCAGGCTTGAAGAGGCTAATTAATTTCCTCATAGTTGCGCAGTCAGTGGCAGGATGGACTCAAACCCAAGGCAATTTCACTCCAGAGTCCAATCTCTTGGCTCTCCCCCTCCATTCTGTCTCCTCCATTCTTTGCAAATTTCTAGTACATTCTGCAATCAAGGAAAGAAGAACAGGTTTAAGCGTTATAAAGCAGCCCCAGAAAGTAAGGGTGTGACCTTTAAACCTCACTTCATATCCTCCCTTGGGAGAAAAGGAAAACAAAAAGACCCTGAATTTCCCAGAGGGCCTGGCGGTGGGACAAATCAAAGAACGCAACATTTGCAGGGGGATGTTTCTCCAGGAAAGATTACCCCCTTACCAACTCTATTACTTGAGTCCTAAGAAAGACTTCTAGATGGCCACATCTGACAACATTTTTTAGGTCTTAGTAAGAGGACATTTTCCTTGGGAGAAAGAAGTATAGTTTATCTCCAGTTCTCTACTCTTCCCTGTCTTTGAATCCATTTCCTTTGAAGCAGATGTTGCTGTGAACTTTCTTTCCCTTTGACCAAGAAGTTCCAGGCCAGGCTGGTGATGAAGGAACACATTTTCTCTAATGGTACTCATGCTCCAAGGGTCAGTTTTAGGGTCAATACTGCCTCTGATTTGAGCTAAAGACTTGGGTGGCAGACTCTATCCCAGATAGATCACTGATGGACACGCAATGGCCAGGTCCCAATAACAGAGAAGAGTATGGGCTGAGTCTCCTTGCTTGCTTATATGGTTCACTTTTCAAACTTTCAGAGGTAAATGGAGAACTAGGGGCACCTGGTGGCTCAGTCGGTTAAGCGCCTGACTTGAGCTCAGGTCATGATCTCATGATCTGTGGGTTTTGACTCTGTGCTTACAGCTCAGAGCCTGGAGGTTGCTTCGCATTTTGTGTGTTCCTCTCTCTGCCCCTCTTCCACTCATGCTCTGTCTGTCTCTCTTTCTCTCTCTCTCTCAAATAATAAATGAGCACTAAAAAATGGAGAACTATGGACAGGATTCTGATCTTGTTGAGGTGCTCTGTATAAATATTATCATTATGTCAACCCATTTGTTTATAAAAAATGGATGATCCCAGCTCCATATCTTCAGTTGCTTCATATTGCCCACAGAATTATTTTCCACATCCTTAGTCTGTTGTGTGTGGCCATTCCTAGTCTGGTGTTGACCCGCCTTTAATTTATTTCCTTCTGTAACTTTAATTCACCAAAAAATGGATTTATTTTTGTTTCTCTACCATGTCTAATGTATACCGAATTTTGTTTCTTTGCTTAAATCGTCATCTTGATTTGTTGTGTTCATTATTCATTCCTTTTCATCTCATTCTGCCAGTTCTCCAACTTTTAACATTCTGAGAATCAAACGGGAAGGGCTCATGCTCTATTTTCCCCAACTTCAAAAATTTCGTTTGCTATCTAACCATGCATTTTCTACATCTACCTGTATTCCCAGAGTGTGAGGCAGTGCCTTGAATATATTAGGGGCTCAAAATTTCTTATTAAAATAATTAGTGTATACATGTATGGTGTTGCGTGAAATCTGAAATTGATAAATATAAGTTGTGAAGAGTGTTTCCTATAAATGCCCAGAAGCTACTCTCACATTTAGACAAAGAACAATTCATTGTGGTGGTAACAGTTTCAGAGACAGTGATTTCTGTTTATTTGAGTGATCCAGACAGTCACAGAAAACTCATCCTTTAAAGACCAAAGTGATGAGATATCAAAGAAAAATAAATGCCACTCGTCCAGAAGGTGACTGAATTTAAAAGTTCGGGTTGCCAAGCAGAATGTGGTATTTTCACAGAAATTTCACCAACCATGTCCTTCAGGATGCACGCCACTAATTAGGCATCTGTGAGCACCTTATGGTTGATGAATTAAGCAAAAAACAACTTTCCTTTCTTAAGGAAAGTACACCCACAACTTTCAAAGAGAAATTATCCACCTCTAAAGAGTTCAAGACTGTCCCAGTAATGAATTTCATTTCTCCTATTTAAGCTGCTGAAGATTGTTAATGTTTCTGTGCGTGATTAAAACCCATTGTAATGAGTAACGATACTTAACATTTACTAAATGCCTCAGCATGAGAACGAACCCTTCACACTGTTAGATGGTTGCAGGTATTAATTTTACAAGGTCCCAAAGCTAGTACATGACAGATCTGGGGTATGAACCCAGGCAATCTATTTCCAGATTCTGTGCACTTGACCACCTAACTATATTATTCAACAAAAAGAGGCTACATTCATTCAACAGAAAATTTAGGGCAGAGCGATGAATCACACATCTGGACATTAAATTACCATCGAGAGTTTAAAGAAAACGTATTATACCTAAAACCAGTAGTGCCCAATGAGCTGCAAACACTAAATAGGTGACTAGTAAAATTTCAGTAAGCAAGACAGTTTTTTTTTTTTAATGTAGGGAGTATAATATTTTATGAAAGACAATAGCGAATATTTGGAGTTCTTATGTTTTGTATTAGGAAATGATTATTCAATGACGCTTGGGATTTGAGACAATCGGAAGGATCAAAGAAGGGATATTAAATATGTTATTGGGTACTTATAATATACAGAACGCCAAGCTGAGCGTTTTATACACAATTTTNGGCTGCAAACACTAAATAGGTGACTAATAAAATTTCAGTAAGCAAGACAGTTTTTTTTTTTTTTAATGTAGGGAGTATAATATTTTATGAAAGACAATAGCGAATATTTGGAGTTCTTATGTTTTGTATTAGGAAATGATTATTCAATGACGCTTGGGATTTGAGACAATCGGAAGGATCAAAGAAGGGATATTAAATATGTTATTGGGTACTTATAATATACAGAACGCCAAGCTGAGCGTTTTATACACAATTTTACCTAATCCTTCCCAAACCTTAAGAGGTAGTTATTACATTGCAGCCATATTTTACACAAATGTTATGGTTTAAAACACTTTCATTGAGTTAGAACATTTGACATGCAACAGCACAAACCGTAATGAACACTTCAAAGATCTTGATAAAATGGGTACAATCCATGTAACCAGCAGCCACATGAGGAAATGAAACGTTAACTACCTATCATTAGATAATCTTCCGGTGCCACTTAGTAAACGTCTGCCTGTGAATGTCACGATCTTGTTTTTCAGCAGCACAGGTGAGCTTTCCCTTTTTAAAAAGATTTTATATCAACAGCATCATTTTTTATACTCATGCATTGCATAGTTTGCTTACCATAAAGTTAAGTGCTCCTCCATATTTTTATGGTTACTCATGGGTTCACTGTTTCTTGTCTAAGACCATTCCATCGTATGAATTCGCTTTACTTCATTTGTTCATTCTTACATTGGTGAATCATTTAGTTGTTTTTAGTTTGGGGCTATGATGAATCACACTGCTGTGAGCACTGTTATACACATTTTATTGCATATGTGTGAGCACATGTCAGGGAGAGCACACACCTAGCCCTGGCATTGCGGACTTATATGGCTTATGTCTGGCTCGGATTGGTAGGTTTTTGACAACCAGTCTAGCAAAGTGACTGTATCAACTTACAGTCCCACCATCTGTGTATGGGACTTCCCACGTGTTCCACATCTTTCTCAAATGTCTACCACTTTCCGTCTTGTTTTCAAGGATTGTGTCTTATACGCACAACATTCCTTGCTTAGGGTCAGATGTTGGGTGACAGAGTCTTTGAACAGTAGAGTTTCCATTGAGGTTTCTCTATAGACTTTCCCTTGGCAGTTATGTGGTGGGACCCCACGGACCGGCAGGTGCATTCTTCAGATGTCATTTTCCCCTCAATTCAAATATGCTGCCAACCTGTTGCCAGGCAAATCTGTTAAAAAGTCGGTGAGTTCTGCCTTATTTAATTGGTTCTAGTTTCTGAATTTATTTTATTATTGGAGAACTTGTTAATCCTGCACCATTTGGTAAATACTCTTGCCATTTCCCTAGTGAAGCCTTCTGTCATTTGTTTTCTTCTTACTGTATGTTTGTCTATTTGTATTGCCTGGTCTTATGTATTTTGATTTTTCCTTGAAGGTCTTGAGTGTGTTGCTTCTATACAGCAGTGTTCCATAAGGAACAAATGACAGCCTCTGAATCTGTTCAAGCCAAGTCCAGGAACTACTTAAGCCTGTTAAACAGATAATCAGTGATTACACAACAGTGATCGTTCAGAGGTTGGGTTGGAACTCCCATAAAATCTATGATTATTTTTCCTTTTCTCTCTGGTTGCCTCAAAGATTTCCTGCTTATCATCGGTTTTCAACATTTTGAGTACCATGGATGTTAACCAACTTAGGATTCTCAAATCTTCTTTTCACTGTGATTTGATGTTGTTTATTACATTTGAAAATTATCAGCTGTTATAGCTTCAGATCCTTCTTATCCATTCTTTTTTTCCCCCACTTCTTTCTCCTCAGATTTCAATTTACATGCATGTTTAATCATTTGATATTTGTCCGACAGCTCACGAACACTCTGCCTTTTCCCTCTCTTATTTTCTTTTTAGTTAGTACTTAGCTTTGGGCAATTCCTATAGATCTATTTTTACCTCCACTCCACTCATACTTTTATCAGTGTGATGTTAGCTATGTGTGCAGCAAGTATTGGAAAGCATTTTTTTTTCTGTTACCATATATATTTTTTCATTTTTAGATAATCCATTTAACTCTTATCATTTCAATCCTTCTGCTCAAATCTGTTAAGGTATGTTGTCACTTGTTTCACTACAGTGTTTCACATCCTATTCATAGTTATTTTAAACGTACGTGTTTCCAAGACCTGAGTCATCATCCAGTCTAGTTTTGTTGATCGCTTTCTCTTCTTACAGTGGATTCTTGTTGTTATTGTTTCCTCTCTAAGCGTGCATTATAGAATTGACCTGATTTAAAGCTGCGTGATACTTCAGGTCATTTTAGCCTAAGCGGAAGTCACCTCTGTATGAAAATTGTACCCTACCAACGGACTGAGCTGAGCTTTCAACTCAGAGCCAGTTGTGATGGATATGGTCCCCATGCCTGCAGGGTCCTGACTTTTCTCCTTGACACACTTAGAGAGATGAGTACTTCTCTCTGCATTTTAGGAGTTTTCAACAAAGCTCTTTAGGCTATCACCCCAGACAGCTTTGGGATGCAGTAAATGTCTTGAAAGGTAAATTGGCCATGTTTCTTTTGGCCTCGTTTGCCATTCCAATACCCAGATACTGCAAATGTTGTGTGTGTTTCTCTGTCCTTCAGCACCAGCTTTCATCTCGAAGTGAGACACGAATTGCAGCCACCTGCTCATGCCCAGAATTGTCAAATACCCACGAGGGCAGATCAGTTGCAAAATGTCAGCTTAATCCTACAAAGTCTCTCTTCTTTGGATTTTTAGATCCTCTTGTTCTTGTTATTTTAGCTACTTTCTGACGCCTTTACACAAATAAGTTTTCAAATTTTGGTCAGTGGAAATATTGGTCTGCCATTAAATACTCAAGTCTCTCTTGAAGAGGAAACTATAGTGCTAGTTTGAAATAGGGTGACATTAGTGGTCTCATTTTTATGAGAGAATTGTCAGTCATAATTTCATCCTCCAAATTTTAAAGTCTTATTAAATCATAATTCGTAAGTTGATATGTCTTCCTTGGAAATTGTAATTTGTGTTTATATCTTTACAATATTGTTGTCCTTTTTTCACTATTCAACGTAAATTACTTGGAGACCAGCTTTTTATTTGCATCAAACCTTTTGTCAAGATTTTTTTTATGATAGCTATTAGTATTTAAGTTATTTCAATCTGTATGAAATGTCATATAAATGTTTTCATTGCTTATAATTCTAGTATTAAAATATGTGCTCCAAAGTCGATATCACTGCAACAGAACTGTATGTGATAATATGCAACATAATGGCCAAACAACCTCCATATTATTTTTTACTCTTGTTTTCTAACAGTAAAGTTAAAAGTCTGTTAATGATAATGTCAAGAAAATAGACAGAAGCATTAAAGTAAGATATGTAGCACCTTGATACATTTTTGCACTCCATTGATTTTCTTATTTACAACAAACTTATTCCTTCTGAAAGACCAGTAGAGAGCTACATGCAATTTGAATCACATAATATTTTTAGAAACATGCATACTGGAGAGAACAGTAACTTATATGTTTTCTTTCTTTTAGAGGTAAGAAACATAAAGCTTATTGAAACTAAATAACTTGCTCCAAACACCTAGCTATCATATGACAGATCTATTTGACTTCAACATCCATGCTTTTCATCATTACGATGTACCAGGTTTCTAGTCATGTTCATGGCTATGCTCCATTGGTTTATGCAGCAGAAATTTACTGAGCAGCTACAAAGTTCCAGAAGCTATGATGTAGCTGGGGATACAAAGATGACGAAGACACATTTTCTGCCTGTATTGAGCCAAGAGGCTATTAGAGATATTCAGGGTCTAATAAGATGTCAAGATTTGATACTGCTCAAAGGACCATTAAATAAAAAGAGGGATAATTGGATTTTTTCCCAGAAATTATTCTTTGGGACTTGGAAACCAACCAACACTGTTGCAAAGTGGAAAGTTGTTACATTTATGTAATGATTAAAGGTATTTAAAAGATTAAACATATCATTGGTCGTTTTTAGGATGAAAATGAATTATTTTCTAGAATATTAGCAAAAGTATTTTCCACTTCAATTTATTTTTTTATCACACCAAATCCAGGTCCTTTACACTGAATTCATGTCAAAACATTTGGGATTCATTCAGTATACATTCAAACTCTGTGCCTGAGTTCCTTCCTTTTCTTCCAGGAATGCATTTTATGTTTTGTCCATCCATAAAATAGCTATCCATCTTTCAAGACTCAATCCAGAGGTCATTTCCAGGAAGACTTTGACTCAATCCCATATGATTGCCATCGAAACACAACTGAATCTTTGCTGTTTTAGCATGTCTACCACGTTATTGCACTAATTGGTTTTCAAGTTTCTCTGTATAAGTGTGAAAGAGCCATGAGGGAAGGGGCAATATCTCTTTCGTTTGGATATTTCTCCACACATAGTACGGTTACATTTCTCATAGGAGGAAGTTGGTATTTTTAAGAGTAAATTATTTCTGTTCTAGGTATATATCTTGGAAATCCTTTTCCACATTTCTCTAAGTTTATTATGTTAATATATAACATTAGAAGACCTGCACAGAAATGTTCACAGTAGCATTGTATATGGCTTGAATGGAACCAGTATAAATTTACAGTAAGAAGAGAATTGATAAATACATTTTGGTAGAGTCATACAATAGAATTCTGTGCACCACAAGGAACTGGATTAGGTATAGATGAATCAACAGGATAAAAATAGCAAACATAGGGGCGCCTGGGTGGCTTAGTCGGTTAAGCGTCCGACTTTCGCTTAGGTCATGATCTCGCAGTTCGTGGGTTCGAGCCCCGCGTCGGGCTGGGTGCTGACTGCCAGCTCAGAGCCTGGAGCCTGTTTCAGTCTGTGACTCCCTCTCTCTCTGACCCTCCCCTGCTCACGCTGTCTCTCTCTCTCTCTCTCTCTCCTAGAAATAAATAACAGCTCTAAAAAAAATAGCAAACATAATGTTAAACACCAAAAGCAAGGAATGGAAAATAAAAACCAGACAATATCACATATATGAAGTGTAGACACTTTTATACACTTATGGTAGAACTATAGTGTGGGAATGATAAATCCCAACAACAGGTAGTACTTACCTCTGAGTGTTTCATGGACAAGTGGCTGGAGGTGTCTGTGTTCTAAAGAGTGAAAACAGAAGAGCACACCTGGCAGGTGGGTATGTAGGCATTTGTTACCTTTTATAGCTTTGCAATTCTTTTCATGAACACTTCCTAATATAGTTTGTAAAAGATCCACTATTTATTATGAACTTAACTGGGAAACCCAAAACCTAGCAATAATTTAATTCTCCTTCTCCATCCCTTTTTCTTTATGATAAAGGAATGCTAGTAAATGAATATGTGTAGCAACAATTTATCAAGTTTCTTTTTATCCTGCATTTCTTTGGCCATCTTTATTCAGCCATGAGACCAGGATTAAGAAAAGAGGGTACTAAGACATACAGAAAGACAGATAGTATAAACACTGCACCTCTTTTTCCTCAAAAAAGGCAAAATTTTAAGTATATTTATTTTGAGAGAGAGATTGTACAAGTAGGGGAGGGGCAGAGAGAGAGAATCCCAAGCAGGCCCCGCACTGACAGCGCTGTCAGTAGGGAGCCTGGTGTAAGGCTCAAACTCATGAACCGTGAGATCGTGACTTGAGCTGAAGTACAAACCTTAACCGAGTGAGCCACCCAGGCCCCTGAAGACTGTATCTTCTAGTCCAGGGGTTCAGGGCAATGCAATTTGGGCTGTAGAAGTTGTAAGGAGGGAAAAGAGAAAGACACAGAAAAAATACAGGACAAAACACTCAATTCCAGGTTTTCCCTTTCCAAGGTTTAGCTAGGTAATAAATATGTCCATTATACCAGGCAGGGGGAAACTATCAGAATGAACAGCTGCCTCAAATCATGTTTAGGATTCCGGGAGTCTTTTAGACTGTCTACAGTGTCAATCTTCAGCCATGGGACTAGAGGAATGAGAGAAGAGGGGTTGTCTGGGTGGCTCAGTCGGTTGGGCGTCCGACTTTGGCTCAGGCCATGATCTCACGGTTTGTGGATTCGAGCCCCGAGTCGGGCTCTGTGCTGACAGCTCAGAGCTTGGAGCCTGCTTCAGAGTCTGTGTCTCCCTCTTTCTCTGACCCTCCCTTTCTCACGCTGCCTCTCTCTCTCTCAGAAATAAATAAAACATTTTTTAAAAATTAAAAAAAAAAAAAGAAAAACGAAAGAAGGGATAACAAACCCACAGAGAAAATCAGAACAAATGGAGCTGCTCTTTCAGGTCTGGGGAGACTGGATACAGACTTAGCATATTGATTTTAAGATAATGAATGCCTTTGCTGTGTTGAGGCTTCTAACCCATGAACATGATATGTATGTACATTTATCTAGGTCTTATTTCCATTCACCAGAATCGTGTAGTGTTCTGCATATAAATGTGGAATAAGTTTTGATCGATATATTATTTTATTTTGTGAATGATGGAAAATGGTACTGTGGTTTTAATCTCAGTGTACATGTGTTCATTACTAGTTTATAAAAATACATTTGATGTTTTCTCCCTGAATAAAATAAACTTCATAAAATAAATTGGGATACATACTCTCTTCTATTCGGGGGGAAGACACTGTGTAGAATTGGTGTTAATCCTTCTTTAAGCATTTGATCGAATTCTGCAGTGAAATTTTCCAAGAATGAATATTTCTTTTTGAGAGTTTTAAAATTATGAATTGAATTTCCTTAATAGTTTTTGGATTACTAAGATTATCTGTTTCATATTAGGTGGTAACTTGAAGTGGTTTGTGTATTTCAGAAACTGGTCTGTTTAATGTGACTTGACAAATTTATAGATGCAGAACTGTGTGCAGTACTATATTTTTTCATCCTTTTGAGGTCTTTAGTGATAGCCATTGTTTCACTCCTGGTGTTAGAAATTGAGTCTCCTTTCTGTTTTTTCTTGTGTCATTGTTGTTAGAGGTTTGCCAATCTGGTTCATCTTTTCAAGGAGCCAGCTGTTTCTTTGAATTTCTCTATTTTCAATTTTATTGATTTCCCTTCTATATTTATTATTTCCTTCCCTTTGCTTGCTTTGTGTTTATTTTGCTCTTCTTATTTTAGGTTCTTGAGGTGAATGCTTAGATTATTGATTTGAGACTCTGTGTTTTCCTAATGTACTCATTTTGTGTTATAAATGGCCTCAGCACTACCTTGCCATACACATTTCATATATTGCGTTTCCTTCTCATTCATTTCAATGTGTTATTTTTTCTTGAGATTTTCTCTTTTACCTATGGTATATTTAGATGTATGTTGTTTGGTTCCCTGTATTTGATGCTTTTCTCTTAACTTTCTGTTATTGATTTTTAGATTGATTCCATCCTGGTCAGAGAAAACACATGGCGTGATTTATTTAAGTTTACATTTAAATTTAAATTTGTTGACGTTTGTATATATCCCAGGACATGTTCTGTTTTGGTACATGATTCATGGGCACTTAAAAACAATGTGCTTTCTGCTTGTTTTTGATGGAGTTTTCTTTAAATGCTGATTAGATCCTTTTGGTTGATAGTGTTGTTGAGTTCATGTACATCCTTGCCGGTTTTCTGTCCGGTTTTTCTATCAATTGCTGAAAGATGGTTGTTCATGGTGCTAACTATAATTGTAGATTTGTCGATATTTTGGCACATACACATTTAGGATTACTTTATCTTCTTGATGTGTCAACTGCTTTGTTATCATTTATAACTTTTTCTTTGCTCTTAAATCTACTTTATCTGATATTAACATAGCCACTTATTTATTTTGATAAATATTTACATGATGTATTTTTCATTTCTACTTTCAACTTACCTATATCATCATATATCAAGTGATTTCTTGTATATAGCAGATAGTTGAGTTGTTTTCTTTATTGTAGTCTGCCAATCTCTGTCATTTAATCTGTGCATTTGGATCATTTACATTTAATGTGATTATTAATATGGTAATTCTCAAGTCTGCCATTTTGTTTTATTTTTGTTCTCTCTGTTTATTATTTTATTACTTGCTGTTTTCTTTTTCCTGGCTTTATGTGGGTTCCTTGAGCCATGTTTAGAATCCTATTTTAATTTTTCTATAAGGTTTGGAGTGTATTTTCCTATAAATTTCATTTTGTAGTTGTTCTAGATATTGCAGTATACACAAACAGCTTATCACAGTCTATTGGTACCATTATTTTATAATATAAGTGCTAGAAGGGAAGTGTAAAAATTGTGGTGAGCAGAAATTATTTTTAAAATGAGTGTCTGAGAATTTAATAGAATTAAAGAAAGTATGAGTGATCAGATTGAGAAGTCCATTAAATTTACAGCAATACAACTAAAGCCACTCTCAGGCACACCTTGGTAAAAATGCAGAGCATACAAAACAAACACACAGTCTGAAAGGCATCTGAGAGAAAGGACTTCCGGGGGAACAATTTTGAGCTCGATGGACATTTCATCAGCCGGGGCATACACATTAAGAGGATAGAGCACACAGTTCAAGTGCTGAGGAAACATAACTGTCAATCTAGAAATCAATACCCAGCCAAATTATAATTAAAGAGTGAGGGTGAGGTAAGGACACTGAAAAACACAGAGGTGAAGAAAGCCTTGTGTGTTAAGGTTACAGCAACTATCATTTAGATTGTGTAGAAGAAATTTCTAAGGGATGAACCTAGTGAAGTTGGGAGAGTTAAATAAAACCTTAGGTATTTAGATATAAGACCTTTCAACTATCTTGTTTATGAAAACAATGAAATATGCATTATTATTTGAAAAGAAGTATCCCTTCACCTTTATTTAAGTTGCCATCTAACACTTTTTAAATCTTCAATTTAAATACTGGCAAAGTTATTCCTGGAAGACTGTCCCTATTGTCATTTCAAAGTGAAACTGTTATGAGACTATGTTAAATGTGTGTAATGTATTCTTAATACCGTAAGGATTTTAGAATGTTCAAAAACAGTGAAGACCCTGCAGTTTGACCATACTTCAGAGCTAACACATTAGCATCTTACTGTTTCAGGAATGCTAACAGAAGGCATGGTACTTCTGGGTCACAGGAAGCATACAGAAGGAAATAATTTTTGCATAAGTTTCCCTTGCCTCCAGGTCCCAAGAGGATGACAAAATATACTGTACACCTATAATCAGTGGGCTGATGAACGCCAAAGTTAGGTTATCCTCTGCCTTCGAAAGAGGCTGCTGGGATGCCTGCCTAACCTTTGGCCTGGAGGGAGGCATTATTTTTCCTGGTCAAGAAATCTACTCTCTGCATTGGAGAGAGATAGTCTCTACCATCCAAGGCTATCTGCTATACAAATATTAAACTGATGATTTGGGACAAAAGCTTGTCAGTGTCTCTCTGTGAAATATGGTCTTTCCGATCTTCATGGTCTGGTCCATGCCTACTTCTGCAGATTATCTTATCATCAGCTGTCATTTAACACGTGTGGAATACATACCTACTTGAAATTCCCTAAAAAAGCCATGCTCTTATTTACCGAGTTTACAGAATCATACTTGTGCTTTCTATAGCTTATCTCTGATATCTTTCACAATGGAGGAATTATATTCCTCCCTGAGGAATCTTTCCCTGAGGAATTATATTCCATTTAGTGTTGTTTCTTTTATTTCTTTATGTTCACATATTATCTCTGGGAAGATTCAAGAAATTCTAAATACTAAGCAAACAAAGACTCATGAGTTTGTTTTATTTCTATTTTTTCACTTTCTAGGCTATGGGTGCAATCGGTGCTTTTCAAGTTACTGTAAAGGTTTGGCTTTACCTTCTGTAATGTGGGTGACGAAGAGAATTGTACATACAGTTTCGATTAAGCCTGGTTTAAATAAAACCTGTCGAAATCCACTGCAGTACTAGCTCCAATAGTGAAACAGGTCTTTTGATGTTAAATTGGCAATATCTTCAAAAATCCATCAAACATTCTTTATCCTAAAGTTATGGCCTAATTTTAATTTTTATGCACACAGGGGAGGCTAACAGAATTGGTGCAGCCTTACACAGATTCTGGAGTTCACCTCCTTTTTCTTTCTTTCTTTCTTTTTTTTAAGTATCCATGTGTCATATGATGTTGACATTGCAGTTCGTTAGAAAGTGTCAATCAGCCTTGGGGTTGTCCACATGTGTGCGTGTGTGATCAAGACAAATAGGATTCTAAGTACACAGATGCTAGGGCCAGAGTGTTTGGGTCCAGCTACTTAGCTGCTGATCGACTTTATAAAAATTTCTTGAAATTGTTCCAGATGACTTGGTTCTTTTCTTTTTTATTTTATTATTTTTTTTTAATGTTTTATTTATTTCTAGGAGAGAGAGAGAGACAGCGTGAGCANTTAAAGCATATGATGCACATCTATATCAAGAAGAACACATAGAGAGAAACAAAACATTCCTTTTAGCTCTTCAACCAGCTTTCTGTCCCGTGTAGTAACACAGCAACAGTTCTCCGTGTTATTTCTCAAGGCCTTCTCTCAGACCAATGTCCTGTCTCATGGCTGAAACTTTGAATGGAAAAATCAGACAGTTGGCTTATTATTGCAGGTTGGCATCCTCCCTTTGGTTGAGGCAGAGAGCANTAATGTTGTGGAATCAAGATCAACCAACTCCACTTCTGCTCTTGATATCACTTCTTCCAGAGTCCTCTCCCACGTGTTTGGAAAGAGTCCCTAATGCTCTCCCTTTTCCATTAGGAGGTCCATCAGCTCTTAGCTGTCATCATATTTACATTAGTTCAATGACGCACTTTCAAAATGCCCAGCTGATAGATTCAACTCTCAGTAGAGCTGAGACGTGTTAATTTGATTCTGGTGATTGCTGGTTGGCCCGCGTCTTTCCTTTGGCATTCAGGTGGCTCTCAGGCCATAGTAGGGATCTCAGTCTCAGAAGACTTCAATTTTTCATCTTGCAATCATGCTGAAGTGATTCAGAACTGTAACAATTTTCCTCTTTCGTGTGAGGTACCGTTAACAGAGGCATTCAGTTTCTCCTCTGCCAGGAACTGAGGGTGGGATTAGTTGTATAGCGTATTCTATATGGCTTATACTTCAGGCTTCCAGGAAACAAAGTCACCACTCAACAGAACTTTAAATTAGCATACTCAGGAAATCCAGAGCTCCCAATGCAATTAGCATACAGCTGCTAATTATCAAGTGAAATGCTACATTGAAGAGGGAAGGGAGTTTACTGCTGATTTCGGTGTTAACATGAAGAGATAATTATTCCAGCCACTTTACTTTGACATTTTGGTTATTAAACATATGTTTCTAATTTTTTAACACAAAATTTTGTTGGAAAAAAATGCACAAGGCAACTGTTTCTTAAAGTTCACATTAGTATTATTCAGTGTGTTCACTTGAACTGTATATTGTGCTATATCTACCCTTGCAGACAGAAATATCTAAAAACTATTCTCTCATAAAAATTAATGATGGCTATTGTTAAGGTGCCTTATGAGTTACAAAATACTACATGTAGCACACACATAAATAAATAAATAACTCTCAATAATATCTTTATAACAGAACTGGTGTCTCCAAACAGGTGGCCAAGTATTTCATCCATTTCATTTTTCCCATTTATCACTTTAACACACACCACCTTTTGTCTTGGAACTTGAGTATTTCTCTTTTCAGTGTCCCTGCCTGGCTTTCCCAAAACAGCAAATGTTGTCCAACAATTTCTAGGGTTTATTCTATGAAAAGGAAAATAGACTTATTTCCAATGTATGCTTTTAGAGAAAACTTAAAGTCTGATCAAGTTGAGGGCTGCCTTTGCTCCATTCTGCCCCCTTACCTTGTGGTTGACAGTCATCCATCATGGACCTTCCCTCACTGCAGCTAGGCCTTTGGTTAGACACACTCTTGTGCTGGCTCCACATGTAGCCCAGAACCACCCCTGTCCTTTTCATATTCACGTGGTCGGCTGCGGTTCACAGTCTCACGGGCCTCCAGGGGGTGGGATTGAAATGTGGACAATATCGTAAAAAGAAATAATGGTCCATGTTAGGTCGGTGTAGTTGGGATATAAAGTATAAGAATGTATGTGGCAATAGATGATCCTAAATCGATGAGAGATTTCACGTCATGACAGATTCTTCTAAGCCATGGATAGTCTTTGAGGAATAGGGGAAGCTTGAAATGTTTTAAAGAGTGGAGTAGCACTTTCAATTTTTACTTAATGAAGGTAATGTAAACTGCTGGGTGGATAATAGATGAGAAAAGGATAGACTACAGTAAAAGTTCCAGACAGGATGCTAGTGCAGTAATTCATGTGAAAGGTAATGATGGAGAAAGAGATGGGTTTGGGCAGATGGGTAAATGCTGTTCACTGAAGTAGAGACCACGAGAGAAAGAGTAAGTTATTTTTCTCAATAAAATGAATGTATAGAATCTTTCCTTATCGAGTCCTGGACAAGAAAGCAACAAATCTCGTATCTATGCACAGTTATGGGATTTTTAGTCTAGCATGATTAAGTATCCTCTTTGCAATGGCAATTTGTAGTACAATTGAATCCTTATATTCAATAAATTATTTCAATATATTCCAATTATATGTTTGATCTTCAAAACAAGTCAATAAGGTCAACTGCACATTCTGTTCTCATGTTTTACAAATATCTTCACTTTGCCTTTGAGGGAACCATCTGGGGCAGGTTACTTTGCATGCTCCAGATCACAGATCCAGTAAACACCAGCATGCCAAATTGGGTTCTGGGATTAGAACCCAATTTTTGGATACAAAAGATTCTGTGCTTTGTGATCTCTTATATCACATAGCCTCTCAGAAGCAGGAGCCCTGCCCAAAGGTCACGTATTTTCTGACTCCATCAAATAATTAGATGGTCCTATGTAAAGCCTCACATTTGACATTGACATCAATCCAGTGTTTTACTATGTTTCATTCCAAAACCTGTATCCATTTTAATCTTTATATAAAAATGTAACTTTGTTAATATTCCACAGAAAAGACTTTTAATTGTACCAATTATTCTCAATGGGGCTGAGGAGAAAAAAATAAATCTCAAAATGTTTCCAAAATATGGAGAAAAGGATAAAAGCTGATAGGACTCAGTGACAGCATAAGTAAAGTTAATGGAGGAAATATAAGAGTACATATGAGTTCAATATTTCTCACAAAACACAGAGATGGGATGCCATTGGCAAAAACAGGGGAGCTGGGAGGCAGGGCTCCTGTTACAGGTGGATGGTGCATTTGATTTTATACATGTGAAAATATATGGAATCGAAAGTGCTAAAGAAACATGAAATGAAAAGATGACTAGAATTAAAGACATTTGATTCAACCACACAAAGAGAAAAGAAAGATTTATCAAGTGACCTAACATCAAGTATCATATCAATCACTCCATTTTGTTTTATTCAAGTTTATTTTCACAGTGACCTTATAGATGGTTACTACTATCTTATTTTCAAAGATAACAGTATTAAGGATAATAATAACAATGTGCATTATAGGTTACAATATTCTTAGCATTTGTTATTAATGCCCTAATACTTAAGACAGCTTCAGATATAGGTTCAATTGTAATCTCATTTTATAGATGAGGATACTTAGGCACTCACAGATCTAAGTTCTTGCCCAACATTACCCACCAGTGAATGCTTTACACAAGATTCAAAAATTCAGGTTTTAAGGCCTCTTCACTTACGCAATGGGCTTAACTACCTTTTTATCATAAAGGAGCTAAAGTGATGATTGTAGTGGCTTCATGACTGGTGAAAAATAATGTCTCTATGCACAGGACAGTCATGACTAAAAGCTAGTCTTCTTAGATGTAAGTTTCCTTGTTTTCTTCACTCCTTCATGCTTGCTCGTAAAAACACTTTAACACAGAAAATCAATATGGTCATGCACATGGACATGTACTGAAAGGAAATGCTATAGTAGAAAGGGCAGCACCTTGTAGAGAGTTAAGATAAAAGGAATAAGAGGGTCACCAAAGGAAAAGAAAGAATAGCTAAGAAGTAATGAGCGATCCAGGAACATAGCCTTGACAAGAATAAATGAAGAAAGTTCCCTGCAGAGAGAGTAAGTAGAAAATGGTTGTGAAAGTCAGACAGACAGTACAGTGTCTCAGACTGAGCACGTGCAGTGCGCTGCTGTATTCTAGAGACGGAGCCATCTGAGGAGCACCAGGCTTATGCAAACATCAAACCACAACATGAAATGTAAGCGTTTCCCTGCTCCAGATCCTTCCAAGCTCTGAACACTAATTTTAGAAAAGTAAAGATATCTTTGACTTTTAAAGTTTTTATGATTTGTCAGAAAACAAAAGGATCGCAGAATCGAGGAAACAGTAAAATAAGCAGAAGCTACATTCTCTGTACTTATTCAACAGTTACCCATTATCTTTACCAACTGCAAATAGAACTATTATGGATGTTAATGTAACTGCAGCGTTTAAATCATACCTCTGATGACACTATTTTTAGAATGAAGACCTTTTAGAACACTTTTTCCCCCTTTTATTCTAGCTCCTCGAACATCACTACAGAAAGTAGCAATTACTGTCATCAGTTAATTGAATTGATCTAGTCATGGGGGTTATAGCACACTCGGGAGAGGGCTGAATTGCCTGCCAACATGAGCCTCAGAGGTGGTGTCTCAAGTTGTGGGTTGAGAAGGATTTCTGTGATCATCTTCCAGTTCAGAAAGAAAATAAAATGTTAATTGATTAGTGGCATCATTTAAAGCAGAGTCAAGAAAGGATGGGTATATAGGGGTCACGAATATGCTGTTCTAAGATTAGGTACTGCTATGGACTGAATGTTTGTGTCCCTCCAAATTCACCTGTTGAAGTTCTGCTCTTTAATGTCATGGTATTTGGAGGTGGGGCCTTTGGGAGGTGATCACCATTAGATCAGGTCATGAGAGCAGGTCCTCTTGGTGGGATTAGTACCTTTATAAAAAGAAGAGCCCCAAGACCTGTCTCTGTCTCCTTTTGCATGCTCATACAAAGGGTAGGCCACGTGAGGCTAGAGGAAGTTCAATGGCAATGGCAACCAACATGTGGGTCAACATCTGGCCATGCCAGACACGGCATCTGGCGGCACCTTAGTCTTGGACTCCCCAGCTTCCAAGACTGCAGGAAACAAATGTTTGTTGTTAAGTTGCCCAGGATATGGTATTTTATTAGAGCAGCCCAACCTGACCAAAACAGGTACTTAGGGCCTGAAGATGAATAACAATAGCTTCCTTCTAGGTCTAATTAAAGAATTCTTCAATGTAAAATGGAAGGCAGCAGGTGAAGCTCTGTAGAGTTTAGCTGACTGAGACCTGGTTGCCAGAAGATCTACCCCATAGCCACAACAGATCTGAGTAGACAAACGGTCTGGACAGTGGAGTGAGGGTGAATCACAGGACTGTGAGATTGGTAATATGCAAGTAGAATTACTGAGCTGATTCCTGATGAGAAGGTGGACATCCCCAGTCCAGTTAGGAGGGCACCTGACACATAGGTTCCAAGTAGGGAAGCAACTTTTTATAGATCAGAAAAAAGTTTGAATATATGGTACATTCATTAAAAAATTAAATCCAAAGAATCGTGCCAATAAAAATAATTGCAAGGAAAACTATTATTATAAATATTAATATTAGCTAATTTATATTAGTATTTACAGCATAACAGGTGTGGAGTTAACTCTCATAATTGTCACATAAGTTGACAATTATGTGATGCTTGCTACGTGCCTGGCTCCACTGTAACAGACATCAGTGACTCAATGTGAACAGATAAGAACTATAGTTCCTCTACCTTTCTCTGAGTCTACTCTGATATTGTTTATTTCATTTAAAAATTTTAAATGTTTATTTATTTTTGAGACAGAGACAGAGTGTGAGCAGGGGAGGGGCAGAGAAAGAGGGAGACAGAATCTGAAGCAGGCTCCAAGCTCTGAGCTGTCAGCACACAGCCTGATGCTGGGCTCAAACTCACGAACTCCAAGATCATGACCTGAGCTGAAGTCAAATGTTTAACTGACTGAGCCACCCAGGTGCCCCAGCTCCGACACTGTTTAAAAGATCAGTCTAACCAGAAAGTTCAACAACTTCCTCAGTGGAGCCACAAAGTTCACTCAGCCCGTGGTAGAAATAATCCTACAATTTCCAATTTTTTCTGAAGTTCAAGGTGTGCCAAAGCCTATCAATATCTATATTGATATCTATACTTTGGGACGGTTAGATCAGAAGGAAGAAAAGAAGGCATATAAACTGCTAAGTTAGCATAGGCTGTGCATAGTTTTCTAATTAGATTTATTTTTTCCTCTGGGCATCTTAAATGGCAAAGTGCTCTCTGCACAGCGATTTCAAGAGTAGGTTCTAAATATTATACATGTTGAGTTCAGATAGACTATCCAGAGACATTTAATCTTTAAATAATTCTTGATAATTTGAATTTTCTTTCTTTATTTAAAACTTTCCTCCCTATTGCAACATGATATCTGAGAAACAAAGGCTGAAATGTGTATTCAGCTTCACTTAAAAACCTTATTAGTGCTTCTGCAAAGTATCTTGTGAAATGAGCTGGAAACCACAGTCAGAAATGAAATCCTAGGAAGAAAGTAACTGTTCTAATTGGCATTATTTTCATTTGAAATCGTTTATTTGGATTTTGATAATAAGAAGAAAATGAAATGGATAGAAGTTCTAAAAAGTTGTCTGCATTTCCTTTTTAAAAATGGTAAGAGATTTGCCACTTATTCCCATCATTTAATACGTATTTCTAGATCTAAAGGAGGCAGAGCGTGCATAAAGAAGGAGAAAGGGCCATGTGGAAAATGAGAGGTTGAAGCAAGGTAACAGGACAGAGACCCAAAGCCTGGCAAATGTGTTTTCCAAAAAGGACGGCCTGATGAAGGCAGTGAGGGAAAGAGGTGCTGACCTACCTTTGCAAACGGATGGAGTCTATGAAACAAAAGACAAAAGGAATTGCACAAAAACAATCCTCTCTAGTTGGTACAGTTTCTGCAGGAATATAGGTTAATAATTCTGAAGCAACCACACTTGTGTACTGACGCTGAACAATTCAATAAATTCGTAGTGTGGTGGGAGCTGCGTTTCTCACCATTGGAGTCAAAATTAGAGATGAGCAAAGGAGGGAGGTTAGAATGATCCATGTGATGATGCACTAGTGTTGAGGACATCAGCACGGACTTGGGTTGAGCATAATAGACACAGATGATCACATCCACAAATGCACACGGTTATGTGACCGTGTAGGGCTTCCTGTGTATACACATTTGTGTATTATTTCTCCTGCTGACGGAGCCTACAACCAATGACATGCTGTGACTTAAATTACTTCTGACCCTCCCTTCCCTAAGTTTCAACATGTGCTGTGTTTGATTTGTGTAAACATTTTTGTTTAATTTCAGTGTAGCATTTATCTGAAAAAATCGCATCGATGCAGTTTAATTTTTGGATCACGAAAGACTTCTTATAATGTTACCATCCCTTTTCAGTGCCAAAATGTATATCAGGATTTAGAAAAATGTTTTTGAGATATAAATACAACCTCTGCATCTTGTACGCCATGAGTTTAATGTGCGTGTGTGGTGTGTGTATGTGTGAGTGTATGTGAGTGTGAGTGTGTGTGTGTGTGTGTGTGTGTGTGTGTGAGGGAGAGAGAGAGAGAGAGTTTAATGGACCTGTTTGCATTTACAGGGTTCAGTCTGTGAATGGCTCAATCCAGGGGCTTTGATTACTCTTGCAGTGTTGATTGAACGATGAATCAATGTACAATAAAACTCAACACCCTCCAGAGTGATTGGTCTGGGATGATTAAACCCCGAAACATGCCGAAGTAAGCTGTCGTCTCTTTAATAAGTAATCATATCTACACAACCTAGATAAAGGCTGGAGGAAATGCAATTTCAATTGTAGCCCAACAGCTCTGGAGACCAGGGAAATCTCCCGTGAATGTTTATACATTAGTAAACATAAAGGAGAGAGCCACTCCTACGCTGCCAGTAATCTCACAATATAGACGAAGTCTTTGCAGAGAGACTTCTATCCTGTTTCCTGTCTTTGGACAGAAAAAGAAAGAAAATATTTTAAGACAGAATTCAGTATTGCCACATCTCGCATGCGTCGCCTCCCCTTAGTCTGCATTTACCTAAAATATCTCACGGTGTTGTTTGCTTTAAAATGAGCATTTTATTAGTATTTCTTCTCTGCATATACTTATCTTCAGGCCTGCAGCCCACTCCTATGTAACTTGGCAATTACAATCCTCTTATGTCGGCCCAACAGTGAGAAGATATTCACAAATGTAAGCTGTTTTCAGTCCATAGGATGCAAATGTAATTAGAATGTGGAAGATGGCTTGGAGTGTGACTTTTTAAGGGGAAATTACAGTATGAGATAGAGGAGAATTTCGCTCCCTAAATAATTGGTCCCTTTTCTGAGGCAAAGAATTCTGAATGCCGTGAGACAGACAACTATCAAGAAATATTTTCCATAAAAATCTCTTTTTAAAAAATCTATTCAAGCTAATGAAAAACAATCGTCAATGATTTTGCAGCCTCTGAGGTTCTTGGAGCTATTTCAAAAGTACAGACGAAGAGAGTCTCCCCTAATCTTTCCTCTATCTTTGTTTTATTTATTTATTTATTTTTAAATGTTTTATTTATTTCTAGGAGAGAGAGAGAGAGAGACAGAGTGAGCAAGGGAGGATCAGAGAGAGAGGGAGTCACAGACTCTGAAACAAGCTCCAGGCTCTGAGCTGGCAGTCAGCACAGAGCCTGACGCGGGGCTCGAACCCACGAACTGCGAGATCATGACCTAAGTGAAAGTCGGACTCTTAACCGACTAAGCCACCCAGGCGCCCCCCTCCATCTTTGTTTTAACAAGTACATTTAAAAAAACTCTCATTGACAGTCAAACTCTAAGTGCCTGGCATGAGCCCCCATTCCCACTGGAGACAAGGTAAATCAGTCTCATCTTTAAAATGATTGTACTGATACTGACATCTTCCAATTCCAATGATTTCTGTCTCATTTGGGGTCCTTTAGTGCACAGTCATAATGAAGATATGAATCAATGATTCATATGAAGAAGATATTCAATGAAGAGATTCATATTCAATGAAGATAGAGAATCAACAGTTTCTCTAGAGATAAAGCAAGTATAAAGATGTTTGAAGAACTATTACTCTTGTTTCAGTTGCCTTTGCTTCTGTAACTTAAATATTATTCTTTCCTGGATAATGGGACAGCCCATCTCTAACACATCCTCATGAATGTTTCTCAAACCATCCTTTTCCCCAGATAAGGCACTGGCTGCCACACGGTATATACTAAAGATACTGTTTGGCTTACAAGGTAAAGTTTTCCAGAAATTCCCTGAACCCATATTTCAATTAACCCAGGAATCTATATAAAGCTGGGCTGAGAGGCGAACATGAAAAAAATGCTAACAATAAGTTTCTCCTAACTTAGCTGGGCTTTAGACTTTATTTACTTAAGCCAATCCCCAGGTCATTATTTCATCATCCTCTCTGAAACCAGTCACTGGTTTAAATTGCCTACTGAGACTTGGTCACAAATGCCCACCTAACAGGTTCACAACAGTTAGATTAGACTCCAACATTGCAAGGTCTGCTTTAGACCTGTCTTTAACAGAGACAATAAACCTATAAGAATGCGCTGTTCTCCTTAAAAGTTATTAGTGAATTGCATTCTAAATCAAAAGTAATTGACAGACCAGAGGTCATTGTTAGAAAATTTATCTACACATTGTGAAACAAAAGAAGAGAAATGCAAAGGGCTTTGACAAAGACTTAAAAACATCGGAAGCATAAAATGGTCAGGATACTAAATTTCTATTTCTCATCGCTGGGTTTTTTTTTTTTTTTTGGTTTACAAATAAAAGTATAAAACTATGACTTCATAATTTTATAATAAAACTATAAAATCCCCTTCGTTCTGTTTCCTGAGAACAAAATCTAAAATTCTTGCTTGCAGATCCTTACATGTTCCATACATAACTATGTCATCCTTCTATAAACGTCCTGTCCCATACAGTGTTATCTCTGACGGTGGAACATACTCATGGGTCCAATAACAACAATTTCTTGGGAGTTAGCGTTGAAAGAAATCTAGCTCCGTACCACTCTCTCCAGGATCCACAATGTAGGCTATTACTTGTTAAGACTACTACCGAGTAATAGGGGCCTGGGACACGAACGTGTTAAAACACCACACCCTTCACTTCCCTTATGGATAGGCAGTCATTTTTCTTAACTCGTTTCTCCCTGGGTTGCTGCAAGGCTTTAGTTAATTTCTAGAGTTCTGAAATAGCTGATTTTGACAACATGTGCCAGTTTTTTTCATTGCTTTTATGGACGAGTACATGTTCAGAGGTCCGTACTCGGTCCTGGATGAAATTCTTACCACACCGGGAGCTAGCTGCCAGCTGGGGTAGGGGGTGCGACAACTTCCACTTTTGCTAGTTTCGTAATATGTTGCTTTCCCATAATGGTTTTCTCAACCCAACACACGCCTCTGTAAATAATCTCTTTTACAAATTATTCTTGTTTAAATCCTTTTGAATGTGTCAACTCTAAGGGAACCATGATCGATATATAGTAGTAAAATTCAATAGAACCCAAACATTTCAAATAACAAATATCTACAAGACAGACTGCTAAATTCTAGACTGCTTTTAAAGAAAGCCACGATAGATTTTCGATGACAACATAATTTTGTAACTTTGCCTTCTGATAAAATGTTTCTTTTAAACCCACTTTGCTTTAGATATAATCCATTCAGCAGGCTTTTACTTTCCTTTGAGAAATTGCCACAGATTTAAAAAATAAACATACCAGAACAAATGAAGGATGACATGTATTTCTGTAGTTATTATGAAGATTAATATTTCTCATTAGTATTTTGAAGAAAATATCTATAAATACTTGGGGAGTGCCAATTATAAATGTTATTCTAATTTCCTCAAGCTTTTTTACTTTTGTGATATAATATTTAGATAATAAATATTGTTTTATTTTTCTTAATTGAATACTGTTTATGTACCGAGACATTTTGCTGGGGATTTAATTTAGATGAGATAAATTTTTTTGAAAGATGCAGATTTTTATGTAAAATAACAACTTGAAAAGATTTTTAATTGCTACACTGTGTGTAAATGCTATTATAATGGAATTCTGGTTCAACAAATACAGAAGAGATATATGGTACTTAAACGCCTTTTAAATAAAGTAAATTGTTTCACATTATAATAATTTAAACATAATAGTATAGATATGTGGAATAATAATATGCAGTTTTTCTCTCGGTGACCTTAATTAAGTCATTCATTTTATTTCACTGTGTCTCAACTTTTCATCTGAAGTAACAATAAGTCATATACTTCATATATGTCATCCTAAATTATGGTATCAACTTTTTGAATACTTTGAAATGATTGTAGATTCACAGAAAGTTGCAAATAGAGTGCATGGAAGCCCTATACCCTTGGCAAAATTTCCTCAAATATTTGCATCTTATATAATTATAGTCGCATATCAAAACCAGGAACGTTATGATGGTACAATGCATGAGTAGAGTTGTATGCCAGTTTATCATATGTGTAGATTTGTGTAACCACCACCCATTCAAGATTTGGAACTCTGTCACCACCAAGATGACAGAGCACTCTATCTCTGTGTCTCACCCGCCTCGCCCTTCCCCTGCCCCTCACCACACCTAACACTTAGCAGTGGTAAACCTATTTCCCATGNCCATGTCTTTAGTCTTGTCCTCTTCTGAATAGTATATAATTGGAATCATACTGTATATTATCTTTTGAAACTGACATTTTTCACTCAGTGTAATGGCCTAGACATCCATCCAAGTCGTGTGTTTCCATAGTTGATTCTCTTTTATTGCTGGGTGGTATTCCACGGTATGGATATACCCCAGTTGGTTTAACAATTTACCTAAAAAGGAACATTTTGTTGTTTCTAGTTTTGGACTATTGCAAATAAAGCTGCCAATTGGTTTCATGTACAGTTTATTGTGCAAATGTAAGTTTCCCTTCCTTGGGATAAATGTCCAAGAATGCAATGGGTTGTATGATGTGTGTGTGTGTGTGTGTGTGTGTGTGTGTGTGTTTTAACTTCAAGCTATCGTCCAGAATATTTATGTCATTTTGTGTTCCCACCAGCTGTATATGAGAGAGCCACTTTCCCTACATCATTGTCACTAGTTTTTATTTTAGATGTTCTAATATGTCTGCAGTGATGTTTCATTCTGGTCTTAGTTTGCATGTTATTAATGACCAATGATTTTGAACATTTTAGCCTGCTTATTTTTAACCCATATATTCTCTCATCATAAATTCTGAATGGTCTTGCCCATATCAACAAAAATCTTGCTAGGACTTTGACAGAAATTGTGTTAAATCTTCACATCAAGTTTGAGAACATTAGCATTTCACTGTTTAGTTTTCTGATCTATAAAACACATTCTTTGGATGCGCCATCTTAAAGCATTACAAGTGCAACATTTGAAAATACATTCATTCCCTCATTTTCAAGACAGTCATTTGACTTTTCCGTTGTGACTTTCTGTGTCTCCTCTACTGTCCCTATGATGACAGAATAAATATAAACGCAAAAGGGGAAAACCCAAGGACCAGAAATCTAAAAAAGATTTGCAGATGAGATTTGAGTTAGGAAAAGGTTGGTCTGCCTACTTGGTACAAGTTTTTTTTTAAAAAAAGTCTTTGTGTGACTCAAATGGGCTCAATACCCTAGGAAGTCTCCTAAAAACCCACAGATTAAAAATGATAGGTATGAAGGTTGAATCAAGGATAGTCTATCAGGGAACAAAAGTCGTCAACAAACACAATAAATATTTCTGGGCAAAGCCTGAAGTTTGCAATTTTTATTTGAAATTAGGGGTATTGTTTTTTTTCCTTAATACCATGTCTTATATTTGGCCTATTATCAAAAATATCATGAAAAAAATAGAAAATCTGCAAAGATCTATAGCTAGTAAGCAGATTGAATAATAATCTAAAACCTCCTGAAAAAAATCTGCACCTGCTGGCTTCACTGGCGACGTCTACCAAATATTTAAAGAACGGATATCGATTTTTCTCAAACTTTCCAAAATTTGAAAAGGAAGGAACTTTTCCTAATTTATTTTGTGGGGTCAACATTACTCTGATTCCAAAACCATATGAAGACACTACAAGCAACTACAGACCAATTCTCTTATAATATTAATGCAAAAATCCTCAACAAAATGCTAGTAAATGGAATTCAGCAACATATTACAAGGATTATACAATGTGACTAATAACATTATTCCTGGAATGTGGGGTGTTTCAACATAAGAAAATAAATGAGTGTAATATGCCATATTATAATAGAATGAAGGGCAAAAAACACATCATCATCTTGACTGATGCAAAGAAAGTATTTGACAAATATAATATTTTTTATGATAAAAACACTCAACAAACTGGAAGTAACAGGAAATATAATAAAAACTATATATGAAGAACCCACAGGTAGCATCATAATCAGTGGTAAAAAAAAAAACAAAAACAAAAGTGAAAGCCTTACTTCTAGGGTCATGAACAAGGTAAGGGTAATCACTTTATGACTTCTGTTGAACATAGTACTGGAAGTCTTAGAGCAATTAGACAGGAAAAGGTACTAAAAGTACCTCATTTGGTACTTCATCCAAATTAGAAGAAGTACAAATATCTCTATTTATAGATAGTATGATCTCATATATTAAAAAATGTTAAACAATCCACAAAAAGAACTGTTAGAACTAACAAATGCATTCAGCAAATTCACAGGATACAAAGCCAACTCCCAAAACTCAGTTGCACTTCCAAACTCTTAACAATGAACAATCTGAAAAGGAAATTACATAAACAATTCCATTTAAAATAGCATCAAAAGAATGAAATACTTAGGAATTAACATATCCCAGAAGATGAACACTTGTACAGTAAAAACTGCAAAACATTGGTGAAAGAAATTTTAAAGCAACTTTTAAATATTTATTTATTTTTTGAGAGAGAGAGAAAGAGAGAAACACAAACAGGGCAGGGGCAGAGAGAGAGGGAGACACTGAATCTGAAGCAGGTTCCAGGCTCAGCTGTCAGCAGAGCCTGATGCGGGGCTTGAACTCACGGACTGTGAGATCATAACTTGAGTCAAAGTCAGAAGCTTAAACAACTGAGTCACCAAAGTGCCCCGGAGAAATTAAGGATGAGATAAATAAATTGAAACATATCTAATGTTCACATATTAAAAGATTTTAATGTTGTTAAGATGCCAATACTATTCAAAGGTATCTGTAGGTTCAATGCAATTCTTATCAAATCCCACTGATGGTTTTCCAGAATTTAAAAAATCCCACCTTAATTCATGTGGAATCTCAAGGAACCCTGAACAGATAAGACAAATTTAAAAAAAAAGAACAAAGCTAGAAGACTCACACATCCTGATTTCAAAACTTACGACGAAGCTACAGTGTTAGAGTATGGTACTGGCACAGACAGACATCTAGGCCAATGGACTAGAATGGAGAACCCAGGAATAAGCCCTTGCAGATATGGTGAAAAGATTTTTTACAAGAGTGCCAAGGCACTTCATGGAGAAGGGACAGTGTTTGTAACAAATGGTGCAGGAATCATGAATATTCACATATATGATAATGGAGTTGGACCCATACCTTATACCATATACAAAAATCAACTCAATATCAATGAAAGATATAACTGTAGGACCTAAACCAATAAAACTCTTAGAAGAAAACATAAAGCAACAATTAAATGAGATGACACATGTCATAAGTGTAGATGAGCCAGAGGTTGAAAATTGAGCTGTCATAGGTCAGAGTAGCCCATTAAAGCAACAAACCAAAAATGAAGACATGAAGCCTTTAATCACTTGTGGCAACGGTATCAGCAAGAGGCAAACACTGGAGAAAGCGCAGACTCCTGTTCGATTTTCCTTCTCCTAATGGTGCACCAATCAAGGTCATGTCAGGCGGATCAGCGTGGACACAGGGATTGATCTCACCGTTGGAGCCCTGAGCAAAAGTCTCCTGTAGTGTGATGAACCACGGGGTTGCAAGGGAAGAAAGTCAAGGGGCTAGGAATGGATAAGTACTGGTCCTGGTCAAAGTGGGGGAAAATGAGTTTTGGTAATTTTTTCAGAAAATTAATGGGGTGCCTGGGTGGCTCGGTCGGTTAAGCATCCGACTTCAGCTCAGGTCATGATCTCATGGTTCCTGGGTTCGAGCCCTGCGTTGGGCTCTGTGCTGACAGCTCAGAGCTTGGAGCCTTTTTCAGATTCTGTATCTTCCTCTCTCTCTGCCCTTCCCCCACTCATGCTCTGTTTCTCTCTGTCTCAATAATAAAATAAAACATTAAAAATTAATTAATAGTTTTGTCCTAACAGACAAGCCTCGTGTAGATGAACCTTATTAATCAGGCTGACCAGAGATTCTCGATGCCCCTCAAACCATGTGCTTTCCAAGCCACCATCTTTGTTCTTAGTGGTTCCCAGGAGACTGGGGCATGCTCAGTCCTGTCAGGTCCCAAGGTGAAGTTAATCTCCCCACACTCATCCAAACTCCAGAAGAATTGCTGATTGCCTGCCCCCACCAGCTCCCAGACAAGGTTAATTAGCTCCCTATCCCCTGGGTGGCAGCTGGGAAAATGTCTTCCAGGGAGACCCTGGGTACTCGGCATTTCTGCCTACTCCCCTGTGCTAAGCGCTGGCGGACAGCAGCAGAGAGTTCCCATGTCTCTTCAAGACCTGCTTCCTTGTTTCCTGTGGCGCTGGGGGACTCACAAATGCTGAGCCCCGCTGGCATTTAGAGCTGGGTGATTTGGAAGCCGGCCTCTTCTGTGGCAGCCATAAAAGTTGGGGTGCTAGGTATATGGTTTAATCTTTTTCTCCTCAGTGAGAAACTGGGAGTTGGGGGTTCCCTCCCAACTGTGAGGTGCTGTGCTAAGGGGGAGGTTTATGGTACAAATGTTTTTTCTATCCATTTCAATGTGTGTATTTTCTTAGTCTCCAGATATACCATTGTTTCTTCACTAGTTTCTGGACTTCTCTCAGGGGGAATAGATCTGTGTGTAGCTGTAGTGTAGTTGGTATGTGTGGGAAGAAGGAAAGTCAGGAGTTTCCTATCCCTCCATCTTGCTGATGTCTCTCTGTCTTCCTCCAAAAACCTTCAACTGATTGGATAAGACCCACTCACATTATGGAAGATTGTATATTTTACCCAACTCAGCTGATTTAAATATTAATCCTATCTTAAAAAAAGTACGTTCACAGTACATCTCCTGGGATTTGTCCAAAAATCTGGATACAGTGGCTTAGCCAAATTAACACAAAATCAACCAGCACAGTGAACAAGTCTGTGTTAGAACGTTGTTTGTTAGTAGAACAATTTGTTCACTGCACAAGTTCACTGCATTTCCATCAACAAAGTAGTCAAATATACTGTCTGTTAAACATGGATGCACAGAGCAGAATATGTGTATATTGATGAACATGATGAATGTATAAGGAGAAAATGTTTCTTGTAGTAATTGGAAGGTACCATCTTCATAACTGTGTTGTTATTAACTAAGTCAAATCACTGTGAGCCACCCATGAGCACCACTGGTGAGGTGGCGTTGACACATGGCAAACTGTGTCAAACTGAGCACAGATACTGAGGAAATGAAGTAACTGCAGTGTCAACTCTTCTTAGCCCAAGATTCTCAAGAGCGAAAATAATCATGTCCTTCTGCCTTTGTCAATTAGAGCGGCCTTCACACACGCAAGCCTTAGAAGGAGAGCCACCCGTATTCGATAGTACTTTAAGCTATTTCATGGTATTCACAAGTTACTGTTATTTTACAAGTTCTAGACGGAAATGTACTTTATAAAATAGCCTGGAACTCCTGCAGTTACCAAATGGAAGCCTTTGCTTGGCTGATTGTAGAAGCATCACGGTAAATCCCTGGACGTAGAAGGCTTTGCTTTTCTGGCCTTTCAGCTACGGGGTTACTCTGAACTCTGTCCAGCCGCTGCTTGGACAGGCTGACGAACACCCGCAGCCTTCCTCTGTCAGATGACTCACAGAATGAGCTGACGGTAATGAAGAGTCAAAGGGAGAGGAGACAAGGTCAGAGTTGTTCTGAGTGGACCCCACACACTTTTGATGTCATAACTCTAATGATACTTCAAACTCCTGCACTTCGCAGTTAATGTTTTTAATTATTAAATATTAGTATTTAATATTTAATTTAACATTCTAGTGTCTTTCTTGGTGGGCTTTCTCCTCAGCCTGGTCTCCTCTTCCTCCTAATTCTACAGGATACCTTAGAAATCCATAGACTGCTACTGGCTCCTTTATTTTATCTACATCACTTTGTGGCTATATTAGGTTCTCTATCTCTGTTTCTTTCTTCCTCCCTCCCTTCCTTTCTCTCTCCTTCTTTCTTTTATTTTTCCTTCCTTCCTTCCTTCCTTCTTTCCTTCCTTCCTTCAGTTCAACTTCACTCTACACACCTACACACACACACACACACACACACACACACACACACTTCAGGGTGAGCTTTGTAAAAGAAAGAGGGACATCTACCAAGTGCTCAACCTGCTACCTTGAATCATGTAATTTCAGTTTTGACTTGCTCCTGTTACATTGCTTGTAACAAGAATATATACTCTTCTTTTCAATTTTTATATTATTTTGAGAAGGAGAGGGAAAGCCAAAGACAGAGACAGAGCACAAGTAGGAGAAGGGCACAGAGACAGGGAGACACAGAATCCAAAGCAGGCTGCAGGCTCTGAGCTGTCAGCACAGAGCCCAATGTGGGGCTTGAACTCATGAACTGTGAGATCATGACCTGAGTCAAAGTTGGACACTTAACCAACTGAGCCACTCAGGAGCCCCAAGATATTCTCTTTCATATGGACCAAATCAAAGTCAATGAGCCAATCCATTTGTGCATTTATTGACCTATGAAAATTCTTTAGACACTATTAATAAAGTCTAGTCTCCTTTATGTTAGAATGAGTCTTCATCACATAATGTGAACTTGACTGGGATTGAACAGTATCACCTAAACACATGTGTAAATCCAAACAGCAAGAGAGAGAGAGCAAGAGAGGGAGAGGATGATTTTAGTAGTGGATGTGAGCTGCCACTGCTTGCTGATCCTAAACATCTGTCCATAGAGAATGATACCTCAAGACCAAAATGGTCAAGGCTTTTTGGTGAAGCCTAGGAAGGATGTGTGAATAGTTATAAGGGTTTCAGATTATTGGCAAGGAAGTGACATGTGCCATCAGGAAGGCAGATAAATAGGCTATACTGGCTTTATCTAGAAATGGAAGAGTGAAATAGGGGCCACGGAGAAACCTGGAGGAGAGTCAGGGCGACTGACAATTATCCACAAGACCAGAAACCCTAATAATTTAAACCTTGAATTGGAACCTTTATAAATCGGATGATAGATTGTAAGCATTAAACCTTTGAAGATTTGGGGGTTTTGGGGTGCCTGGGTGGCTCAGGCACTTGAAATCCCTACTCTTTGTTTTGGCTCAGGTCATGATCTTGCAGTTTGCCTGTTCGAGCCCTGCATCGGGCTCTGCTCTGACAGTGCAGAGTCTGCTTGGGATTCTCTCTCTCTCCCTCTCTCTGCACCTCCCCTGCTCTCTCTCTCTCTCAAAATAAATAAACATTAAAAAATACATTTGAAGATTTTAATTGTGAATAGTAGTCTTCTAAGGACTCGCAAAACAACAATGTGTTTGTACGTTGACTACTCTATGTATATATTTACTGTACTGGGCGAAAGGAATCATATAGTGTATACTGTGCTTCTGGGACAAACCTACAAGGATAATTTTAAACTTGGGCAGTTTTCCTGATATGTATCATTCATCCCCGGGCCTTATCATACCTTGACACCATTCTGGCTCACACAGTTAGCAGCTGTGTTCTTATGATGGACTGACGGGGAAACACTGGTAACTTCTGATTCTCCTGATAACGAATGATAAAAATTACTTTTAGGGAAGAGTTCCTACGGATTAGAGTAATTCTGTTCGGTACCAAATGATGCATGACTACTAATAAGTATAAATTGGAAACTTGCCTCTTTGTTAGTAATATTTTAAACCAAAGCTGTATGTGTCCCATGCCCAGCTGTGATCAATTAAGTCAGGTAATTTAAGTTTCACTTACAGACTAGTTCAATCTTTTTTATCGAAAAATTTTTTTAATGTTTTATTTATTTCTGAGAGAGAGAGGGAGACAGTGTGAGCAGGGAAGGGTCAGAGAGAGAGGGAGACACAGAATCTGAAACAGGCTCCAGGCTCTGAGCCAGCTGTCAGCACAGAGCTCGACGTGGGGCTTGAAACCACGAACCGTGAGTTCATTACTTGAGCCGAAGCCAGATGCTTGATGGACTGAGCCACCCAGGTGCCCCCAGACTAGTTCAGTCTTAATAGCTGATTTTGTGATTTCAAAGGGAGAATAAAAATTTAGCCCCCAGATGGTTCTTCAGTTTTTCTTCCTGACATATTTAAATTTTGCAAGACTTTTTATTTTTTTTATTTTTTATTTATTTCTAGGAGAGAGAGAGAGACAGACTGAGCAGGGGAGGGTCAGAGAGNAAGACTTTTTAAAGGGGAGAGAAAAAGAAAAAAAAGCATTTTAGAAAATTAAAATGCTCAGTATTTTCTGATAGGTCAAGCCTTGTGTTTTGATATTTGTTCTATATCAACTATTCGTCTACTGATTGTGATCATATTGTAAAAGTATGCACCCCTTAAATCTATAGTAATTCTCTTAAGTTGTTATTTTACTTAAATATTTCTATCAATAGCTGGCCACAATAAGTTCTTCTGATATCTATACATACAGTGTCATTCACTGGTACTTGTAAGTTGATTTATGTTGCTCTTTTTGAGATATGAACCTCTTTTTATTTTACTTTATTTATTTTATTTATTTATTTTTTTTACAAATAGTTTATTGTCAAATTAGTTTCCACATAATCTTTTTATTTTATTTTAAATTGTTCTATCCTTTTATTTAAATATCCCAAACATAGTGGAACAGGCATACAGATAAAAGGTCTTTTTTTTTTTTAAATAATGTTTTATTTATTTATCAGAGAGAGAGAGAGAGAGAGAGGCAGCATCAGCAGAGGAGGATCAGAGAGAGAGGGAGACACAGAATCAGAAGCAGGCTCCAGGCTCTGAGCTGTCAGCACAGAGCCTGACACGGGGCTCAAACCCATGAACCATGAGATCATATCCTGAGTTGAAGTCGGATGCTGATAGAACCTTGACCTACTGTTCATTGGAGCCCATGGAAACGTGTAGCCTCTAGTAAGACGCAACACATGTATAAATAAATGTCATCCTAATTTATTTCTCTTATTAAATTCTAGTGCCAAATAAAAGGATTTTATAAATCTTTTTCTTTCTTGGAAAGGGGTGGCACTCATTAAAAAGAATTGATAATTTCCAGCCCTCTGTTCTCATCTACTCCTCTATCATCAATTTCTTTGTAAGAGGACAATGAATGTGATTTTTAGCTTCTTCTATCAAATAACTCATTTTTCTAGGGTGCATGAATCTAAAATGCTTAAGTTAAAACTAAGTAAGGTATGCCTGATAGATTTGTAACTTCAGAGTGATCACAAGAAGGGACTGGAAGAGGGGATGGAAGTCTGTCTTGAGATCTTTCCTGCTGCTAGTGTCTAAAAATGCAGATCCCTATTGAAATGAAGGGCAAGGGAGAAACCTAGGGTCGGAAATCTAAACAGCAGTGCCAGTATGCTAGTTAGATTATCAGATCTGTGGCCAGGCAATTTGTACTGATGTATTAAATGTCACCTGGGAAATAAGAATAAAACATAAGTCAATTCACATAATGAATCAGGTTTATTTGAAAATGGAGTCACTCACTTTTTTCTCAATTTTATTGCTGCATAAGCTTGCTTTTTAGTTTGATTTTACACATTATGGTAAAAGGAATTGAAAGGATAATGAAAAATACACATTTAAGTACATATCGGTCGTAGAATAAGGTTAAAGGTCTGTAATGAACCATGGTTTATATGACTATGAAAATGCCCAATTTTATTAAAAAAATAAGATCTAGAAGATATTCTAAAACCATGCACAGAAGAAAACTTTCATTAAAGTAGGAGTATGGTCAGAGATACACATACATTCATGACATTTAAGTTTACCCCAGTGAAATTTCATATAGGACAGATGCATCAAATTTATAGATAATTGCCTTTTTGCATCTAATTCCCCAACCATTGCCTTTTTAAACTTAGTCTCTGCAACCCAATCACTTCAGAAACCACAAAGATATAAATTCTCATCTTTAATGTGTAATCTATTGTGCATATGCTAAGTTTATAGGCAAAAAGTTGTGAATACAACAAAATACAAAATTCAATAACTACTTTCTTTGGAAATTAAAAGTGTTCCTGAATGAAGAATGCTATACACAACCACTGTCTTACAAAAGTATTACAGTGAAATTACATTCTCAATATTTATGAGAGCTCACAAAGCATAAGCCATATATTCTCTCCCTTAGAAAAATATAATAGTACACATACGTCAAAAGACCAAAAGCTAATCAGTTTTCAATGAAAACTTGAATCTAAATTAAATGTGTTTAGTTAAATCTAAATGATTTTTCCAAATCTGATTAAAAATTACCCCCAAATGTGAATGCTATCTTAGAAAATAACTCCAGACTAAATGATGGAAAAATATGGAGAAAAATTTGGGGTGACATAAGCCAATGTTAAATTGCCACATATTATAAGAAGAGTAAACAATTATTTCCTTAATTCAACTAGAAGTGATAAGAAAAAGACACATATTTGAAGAGAAAACAAATTATTGTAATTGATTTTGTGAATCTTAAACACACAAGACCAAAGCTATTTCACATGTATTTATTGTTTTTGCAAGTGCTCGTGGAATGCTGGCCAAATAAACCATGTGCTGAGCCTGAAGAGAGGTCTAGCTAAATCTCAAAGGATTAACATCATACAGAAGATAATCCCTACTCATAAAAGATTTAGCTACAAAAATAAAACTTAAAGAAATCATCAATATTTGGATATTAGATTGTATACTTTTAAATAATTCACAAGCCAAAGTGAAATCATAATGAAGATAACAAAATAATTCAGAGTGAATTATAATGAAGACACAACATACCAAAATTGTGGAAGGTACATGAACAACTATTTAGAGGAAAATTTATAGCTTTAAACATATAAATTATCAGAAAAAGAATTTAAAATAAAATGTTTGAATTTTAATCTCAAGAAGCTAGAAAAAATGGTAATATATTGAGGTGACAGCCAAATAATAAAGAAAAAAGATAAAAACATAGTTTTTACTTTTATTAATCCCAAATAAGGATCAACTGAAGGAGAGACAGAGTAGAAGCACTCTGGTGTTCTTACAAGGATACTAACACTATCATATTGGGACCTTTATTACTTTCTTAGACGTCAGAGGCCGACTCCGGCCAGGTCCAGGGATCCCTGAAGGATGGACGGTGTCAGAGAGAGAGAGTGAGATGGCCCTGAGAGTCTTTCTGGTCACCAGGCACGCATCTCTGCTCTGACTGGGGCTCAACTTTATTTTATAATTAAGTGTTTGGGGAACAGCACAGAAGTGGCATTTGCCTTAGACAATGATTTCTGATAACAAATTTCTTTGATATGTAAGAATTTCCCAGCACATAGGTTTGTAGAAGATTCCTGCATAACCTTTATCAATAGTGATTGAGGCAGGGGATTTATGTGCTTATCCTATGGGGAAGGAAGGCATCTTTTGCACACAGGACAATGTTTTTAGCATAAAAAGGGTGAAGTTACTTCTTTGTGGACAGGGGTCAATAGCTTGTTTAAGGCAAGAAAAACAGGTCATTCAGGAAACACCTTTGCTCCCATAATCACAAAAGAAGAAGTTCCTGATAGGTTCCTTCACAGGGAGCAATCAGCATATTCAAGGCCAGAATAAGTCACTCACAAATCCCTTGAGGGGCGGTGCTCCAAGCAGAAACAATTGGGTGGGGGTGGATATCTGTCCTTATCTCTAAATTAGGCTCTTCGTCTCAGGGACAGACTCAATTGTAACTCTTGTGTTCTTAGACCCCTTTATTATGTAAGTCTTGGATCTGCAAGGCTCAAAGAAGAGCTTTTTGACAATCATCCACAGTGCTTTCATCTGAAGTCTCTTTTGAAAAGGCAGGAATATGCTTTTCCTTATGAGCAATCTGTGTGGGGAATATCCGTCTGATCTGGAATATTGTGAGGCCTGGTCAATACCCGCAGGCTCATTTCCAACATGAGCCAGTAGTAGCAGAAGGAGATACCAGTTTTGGTTTCTCATGGCAGGAGCTGTGCAAACACTGCCATTTCTTAGCTGTGATTTTCATCCAGCGAGGCCCATGCGGCTCCCAGCACGTAGAGGTCCGACTTCCGTATTCAGTCATGTGAGGGGTTTGGGATTCACCATATGAATTTTGGGGGGACACAATCAGCTCATTGCAGAGACCAATATGAAAATGTGCATAGCAGCTTTATACGTAATAGCCTAAAACTAGAAATAATCCAATGTTCATCAGAAGAATTGATAAATAACCCAAATGTTTAATGGTACAATCAGGGGACGGAATACTAAACAGCAATAAAAATAATTAATTATTGATACCACGATAACAAGGTTATCTCAACTATAATGTGATGAGCAAAAGCAGCTACCACCAGGTATTATATACTGTATGTGTCCATTTACAGGAAGTTCAAGAACAGGCAAGGAATAAGCAAATAAAAGCAATAATTGACCAGTCAGAATAGTGGTGACATGGGATGAGATGGAATTGAGAAAAGGACATAAGATACATAAAATTGAAAAGAAAAAAAATTCGTTCTTTTTAGAATGTTGTTATAGGATGAATTGTTTCCCATAATTCACATGTTGAAGTTCTAATGCCTGAACCTCAGAATGTGACTGTAATTGGAAACACAGTAATTACTTCCTTTAAAAAAGTAATTCAGGCATGCCTCGGTGGCTCAGTCGTTGAGCGTCCAACTTCGGCTCAGGTCATGATATCATGGGTTCGTGGGTTCGAGCCCGGCATCAGTGTCTGTGCTGACAGGTAGCTCAGAGCCTGGAGCCTGTTTCAGATTCTGTATCTCCCTCTCTCTCTGACCCTCCCCTGCTCACTCTGTCTCTCTCTCTCTCAGAAATAAATAAAACATTAAAAAAAGAAGTAATTTAGAGAACATTATTATATGAGCATAATATAATTAATAATATAATATAATTAATAAAATATAATATTTAATCCAATATTACTGGTGTCCATATAAGAAAAGATTAGAAAATTAGACACAGACCGTG
>NW_027527956.1:3735242-3777009 GCF_008692635.1 Crocuta crocuta
CATGGTGAGCAGACGGCCATCTATACACCAGGGAAAGGTTTTAGAAAAAGTCAGTCCTGAAGACACCTTGATCTCAGACTTCCAGTATCCAGAAGTATGAGAAAATAAATTTCTGTTGTTTAGGTCTCTCAGTCTATAGTACTTTGTTATAGCAGTCCTGGGAAATAATGCAATGAAATAAAGCTAATAATTGCATTTATTTATTATTTATAATTATTTATATTAACTTCTAGTACTTAAGACAGAGTAGCAATGGTGTAGAGATAGAATAAATTTAGTAATGAAAGGAAAAATGAACCTTTGAATATTACCACTGATATTGAAAATGTCATTTAGCAGATATGACAGTGCATATCAGAAAAACAGAGATAAAAAATAGTTTATAATAACAACACCTATATGAAAAAACAACTGAACTTCCATGTTAAACCACAGACAAAACTCATTTCTTGGTGTATTAAAGATCTGGTTGTAAATGTCAAGATTATAAAATATTTAAAAGACACTATAGAATGTTTATTAGTTTGGATAGGCAAATACTTCTAAAACAAGGTTCAACAAGTATAAGCCACAGTGGAAGAGAATGATAAATTTGAGAATAGTAATGTCAAGAAATTATGCTCATTAAACTAGACCATAAATCAGATGGAATTTAAAGCCACACATTAATAAAAGATATTTCCATCCTGTGTAACTGATAAAAATTTAGTACTCTTAATACACAAATAATGTCATTGAGTCTATAATGAAAAAAAAATCACACAATCCAAAAGGAGAATGGCTAAAAGACTTTAGTTTTATAAGGAAGTAAACAAAAATGTTCAATAAACTTATGAAAAAAGCTGTCATGTCATTAGTGATCAGGGAGATGCAAATTAAAGCCATTTTGCTTGAGTGGTAAATACTAAAATCTCTGAACTACAAAACATATGAAAGTAAGTGGAGAAAGAGGAATTCTTGGTATATTGATGCTGTGAATCGGAATCCTACAAAAATTTGAAAAACAATTTTTCTAGTAAACATTATCTAGTATAGTTGACGATGAACAAATCCTGTAAGTCAACAATGACCCTGCTGAGTGACAGGGTTGAGCCTATGACCCCGGGAGATGTACAGGTGAATGTTCACCTCCACACAGCTTGAAACTGACAATGGAATGAGTAACAGTGAGCACTGATAACATAAACACAATAAATTTTACAGGTTCCTCAAACTGCAATACAGCAGTGAAGATGAACGATTTAAGCCTCTATGTATACGTATGAACAATTTCTCAGTACAATTTTGGGTGAATGAATGAAGGAAGCTACTGAAGAATGCTTTTGGTATGATGCAAATTATTTAACAAAGTGGAACAATTTACTTGGGGAGACAAATATTTAAAATACCTGTAAGACACTGCCTTAATTAAACTTTGACTTTTTAAAAATAGCTTATTGTCAAGTTGGTTTCCATATAACACCCCGTGCTCATCCCTGCAAGTGCCCCCTCCATGCCCTTCTCCCCCCTCCCCCTTCCATCCATCAGTCCTCAGTTTGTTCTCAGCATTCAAGAGTCTCTCATGGTTTGCCTCTCTCCCTCTCTCCNGTTCTTTGGGAAAATTCCTAGGAGTACTATTGCTGAGTCATAGGGGAGTTCTATTATTAATTTTTTGAGGAACCTCCATACTGTTTTCCAGAGGGGCTGCACCAGTTTACATTCCCCCCCACAGTGTAGGAGGGTGCCCGTTTCTCCACATCCTTGCCAGCATCTAGAGTTCTCTGATTTGCTCATTTTAGCCACTCTGACCGGCGTGAGGTGGTATCTCAGTGTGGTTTTGATTTGTATTTCCCTGATGAGGAGGGATGCTGAGCATCGTTTCATGTGTCTGTTGGCCATCTGGATGTCCTCTTTGGAGAAGCGTCTGTTCATGTGTTCTGCCCATTTCTTCACTGGATTGTTAGTTTTTCGGGTGTGGAGTTTGGTGAGTTCCTTATAGATTTTGGATACTAGTCCTTTATCTGAAATGTGCTGGGCAAACTGGACAGCAACATGCAGAAGAATGAAACTAGATCATTTTCTCACACCATACACAAAAATAAACTCAAAATAGATAAAGGACCTGAATGCGAGACAGGACACCATCAAAACCCTAGAGGAGAAGGCAGGAAACAACCTCCTTGACCTCAACTGCAGCTATTTCTTACTTGACACATCCCCAAAGGCAAGGGAATCAAGAGTAAAAATGAACTATTGGGACCTCATCAAGATTAAAATCTTCTGCAAGGCAAAGGAAACAATCCATAAAACTAATAGGCAACCGACGGAATAGGAAAAGATAGTTGCAAATGACTTTTTTTAAAGGTTTATCTATTTATTTTGAGAGAGAGACAGCAGGAGCAGGGGTGGAGGGGCAAAAGGTGAGGGGAGAGAGAGAGAGAGAGAGAGAGAGAGAGAGAATCCCAAGCAGGCTCCCCAAGGTCAGCACAGAGCTTGATGTGGGGCTCAAACTCAGGAACTGTGAGATCATGACTTGAGCTGAAATCAAGAGTCAGGTGCTTAACCAACTGAGCCATCCTGGCGCCCCGACTCATTTCCCTCTGTAATCACAACATGTTTATACTGAAGAATTTTCTTCCTTAGTATTCTAGAAAAGCAAGAGTAAGTATGTTTATGTGGTACTTCAACTATATTATTAAAATATTTCACTGACAAGTAAACAAAGTAATTTTCTACATTATTTTATAAGAAAATAAATTCCGGGGCGCCTGGGTGGCTTAGTCGGTTAAGCGTCTGACTTTCGCTTAGGTCATGATCTCGCGGTTCGTGGGTTCGGGCCCCACATCGGGCTCTGTGCTGACTGCCAGCTCAGAGCCTGGAGCCTGTTTCAGAGTCTGTGTCTCCCTCTCTCTCTGACCCTCCCTTGCTCACGCTGTCTCTCTCTATCCTAGAAATAAATAAAAATATTAAAAAAAAATAAAAAACAAAATAAATTCCAACTGCTAAGTAAACAAACAATAAATACACATTTTTGAATGCACCATAATTTTTAGTTAATACTTGGAGAATTTAATGTAAATTAAATGCAATTTTTTTTCCAAAAAAAAAAAAAAGCAACCCTGTGTTGGCTGTACAATTTTATTTAGGATTTTTCTCAACAGAGACAATAAGGCTGTTACAACTTTTTATCCCCATCTATTGCCAGAGATTATGCTCTTAGGAGGAGATATCCTTAGGAGAGATTGAAATTTCAAACTCACTGTGAAAATGGGTATTTCATGACAGCCTGCTGTATCTTATTTGAAAGGAATTTTTCAAATATCAGACATATGTATGTTCAGAAATGGAAACTGGAGGTTGGTTTTGCTTATGGTTTAGGCTTTTTTTTTTTTTTTAACCACTGAGAATAAAAAGTAAAGCACCCAAAAAATGCAATATTCTTAATTTATTTTACATTTACCATCTATTAAACCTTAAACTTCAACATTTAAAGGACTTTATTTTTTAAGAAACGGAAATGTTCTACTGAGCAGTTAAAACCCATTGCTATGGTCTGTGCAACTTCGGATCTCTTCGGATGGTAATTTAAAAACATTTTCTCTCATGAAGTCATGTTAATCCACTGTTTCTTTTCCAGTAATATTGCTGGAAGCGTTAGAAGGAAAGAAAATAAACATGATAACCTGATGAGTTACAGTAAACATTACACTTCCGGTATATTTTAAGAATGAAGAGAAAAAAATTAAGCTTTAAATACAATTTTTAAAATTCCCTACAAAATACAACAAAGCTATTTGAAAAGTGATGTTCTTGCATTTGCTTCCAATATCAGTGGTCGACAGTTGCTTCTCATGTTCACTTACTAACTTCTTGATTCTCTTCTACTAACCATGTATTAGCTCATTATCAGATGACAAATGCAACAGATTCAACCACGTTTTGTTTTTTTAATTTTGGGAACTCTTATCTGCAGAGTAAGTATTCTTTATGGCTTATAGTGGCATCACTTTATGGTTCTAAAAACTTTCTTCTCTAGAGCTCCTTGAACGCCATCTTTATTTTCTCCTTATGTAGGAAGTACAAGCGGCTAAAATGACGTCACAGCAATATGCAGCCTGAAGAGCCCCAAGTTGGATACAATGGGGAGTCTTCTCCTTGTGATGTGCCTGGCACTGTTCTGAGAGTCAGGTGGCAGGGCAGTGACAAGTCCTAGAGCAAATTATTATAGCATGAAAATATTGGCAGGCTTGGAAAGCCTTCGAGGAGTGACATCAAATTAACGAGGTAAAGTATGCTGTGACTTGCTAATGACTCCTTGCCGAGATCGACACTTTAAGGTGAAGCTCAAACAGCTATTTTCAAAGTGGAATTCTATTAAACAGACATAAGTTGCAATTATGCTAACATTATAATTATTCAACCTGCTAATTTACTTTCAGATATAAATGCAATATAATCATTGTCAGAATCATATTCAGAAATCATGGGACCCAGCAGGTTCCAAAGACAAATGTGCACTTTAATAAGATAAAGGGCTTTGACGGTAAAGTAACTTTCATGGTGTAGCCAGGAAACGGTTTACAGCCTCAGCTGTAAAAGGACACTTGTTACCGTAGACTGTCTATGATAGGCAAGCCCTTGGCATAGTAAGACTATGGATTTGGAAGAAAAGTAAAACCCTAAGGCACAATTACCACCTTATCCTATAGGGTCTATAGACCATGCATCAGCAGACTAAAATCTATTGGATGGCATTTTCTATATGCCTTCCTGCTTTGATAAAATATATTTAGGTATTAGCTATTATTTAAATAGCTATACTATTTTAGTCTAATCATGGGAATGAGTTGGCAAACAGTATGTAAATATTTTCTTATGTTATTCACATTTCATTTCCACTTTTCTGATCAAATCTCCTTTTAATAATCATCGTATTTTGGGTTATTTCCTAAAATTATTATCAGGAGAGGGGCACCGGTGTGTCTCAGTTGGTTAAGCGACTGACTTCGGCTCAGGTCATGATCTCACGGTTTTTGAGTTCGAGCCCCATGTCAGTCTCTGTGCTGATACTTCAGAGCCTGGAGGCTGAGATTCTGTGTCTCCCTCTTTCTCTGCCCCTCCCCTGCTCGCACACTCTCTCTCTCAAAAATAAACATTAAAAATTTTTTAATTAAAAAAGTTTTAAAAATAATAAAAACATTATCAGTGGTATATGAATAGAGTTTTATCTATAATATGGTTCATGGACTATACATATTATATATTAATATATATGGTCTTACAGTTAAATATTTATGTAAACAAAATTTACTTTTAAGCTTTTATTATATACTCATTCGCATTGATATATGTTTATAAGCACATGGATACATCAATTCTTTTGAAAAATTTTATGTATTTCTAGTTTTATTATTTATTTATTTGTTTGGTTGGTTATTTTTGGAAGAGAGAGAGAGAGAGCATGCAAGCAGGGGAGGGAAGAAGGAGAGGAAGTAAGAATCTTAAGCAAGCTCCACACCCAGTGTGGAGCCCAGAGAAGGGCTAGATCTCATGACATTGGGATCGTGCCCTAAGCTGAAATCAAGGGTTGGAGGCTTAACTGACTGAGGGGGCCCCAAATATGAGAGGCATGTTCTGAACATTGGAGATCCAGTGGTAAGAGAGATGAAGTTTCTGCCCTTGAAGAATATGTAATTAAAAAATTTTTTTTAATGTTTTTTATTTATTTCTAGGAGAGAGAAAGACAGCGTGAGCAGGGGAGGGTCAGAGAGAGAGGGAGTCACAGACTGAAACAGGCTCCAGGCTCTGAGCTGGCAGTCAGCACAGAGCCCGACGCGGGGCTCGAACCCACAAACCGCGAGATCATGACCCAAGCGAAAGTTGGACGCTTACCCGACTAAGCCACCCGGGCGCCCCAAGAATATGTATTTTACTGTGAATATGTAGATCACTCAGGCAGTTGCGGACTGTGAGGGTAATAAGGAAAAGTTTAACAGGGTGACAAGATAGCTACGATGGTGAACAAAGTCCTGTCTCTTGCGATGACCTGTGAGCTGAAGGGTGAAGACAAGGCAGGGGAGAATGGGAGAAAGTGGATTCCACACAGAGAAAAGATGTGGACCAAGTCGGCACCGTGGGAACCGACCACAGGTTGGATGGTGGGGGCCATAATGTCCTGTGACTGACAAAGACGGTAGTGACGGTAGTAGCAGATGGGAAGGAAGGTGGACGTGGGCTATGCCAGGAGTTCTGCTGTGTTTTGGTTTTGTTCTAGCCGAAATGGGAAGCTATCATGGAAGGGTTGTCCGATGATGAGTAGGATAATTGCGCTGAATAATGTTTTCTGAAGATAACTGTATGGTTTCCTGGAAAAAGATGGGAGTGTGTCCCTGAATCCAAAACTGGCATGAGGGAAAGAGTGAGATTATAGCCTCACAAAGGTGACGTTTCTTTCTGGACTCGAAGCTGAGTTGTTACCCCTGTTCTCTGTCAGGAATATTTATAGTCAGTTCTTTGCCTGAAGGCAGAGTTCTTCATTAAGCAGGTCAGCTCCAAATACCAACACATGGCCTCAGGTCCTTTCTCATTTCCTTTCAGTACTATAAAATCAAGCCTGTTAGTTGTTGTCTTAGTTATAGATCTAAATGACAAATTACTCCAAAACTTAGCAGCTTAAAACAACATTATCTCACACCATTTCTGAGTGTCAAGAATCTGGGAGCAGCTTAGCTGGATGTACTTGTGAGGTTGTAGTCAAGAAGTCAGAGGGGGTTTAAAGGCATCTGAAGGTTTGACTGGAGCTGGACAGTCTGAAGACTTCCTTTCCTCACTAAACAGACTTACCCCACAGGATTGCTTGAGTGTCCTTACAACATGGCGGCTCCTAGCGGGGGTGAGTGAGCCAAGAGTGAACTTAAGGAAAGAGGGCAATACCTTTGATGACCCTGGCTCACTTCCACCTTATTCTGTTCACCGGAAGAGATTTACTTAGTCCAGCCCACATTCCTAGGAAAGGAATGAGGGCTCACTTTTTGAGAAAAAAAAAAAGGAAGAAAAAAGAATTTTTGGACAATTTCTAAATCTCCTAGTTAAGAAGACTGGCAAAAAGCCATTATGACAGCCATAGTTTTTTTTTTTTTAATGTTTTATTTATTTCTAGCAGAGAGAGAGACACACACACAGCGTGAGCAGGGGAGGGTCAGAGAGAGAGGGAGACACAGACTCTGAAACAGATGACAGCCATAGTTTTAAAGAACTTTATTCCACTGGTTTTCAGCTTCCTCTTTATTTTGGTTCCTAAATACCTCTTTTTTTTTTTAATGTTTTATTTATTTCTAGGAGAGAGAGACACACACACAGCATGAGCAGGGGAGGGTCAGAGAGAGAGGGAGTCACAGACTGAAACAGGCTCCAGGCTCTGAGCTGGCAGTCAGCACAGAGCCCGACGCGGGGCTCGAACCCACCAACCGCGAGATCATGACCTAAGCGAAAGTCAGACGCTTAACCGACTAAACCACCCAGGCGCCCCGGTTCCTGAATACCTCTTATTTTTCTGAGTTTAGTCATATATTCACAGAATTAAAAAATAAAATCTTCATCAAGCATTTCTTAGAATTTTTAAGCAGAGTATTTTGCTTTGTTTTAATTTAACAATTTAATATTTCCAGAGATAGAATACAATTGTGTAATATTCACTTCTACTCTTCACAAGATTTTTCAAGTGAGTTCTTGAAAATACATTATTCAAATTTTATGTGAAACTAAGAATAACAGAAATCCATGAGTCAAATTATTTTTAAATTAATTATTAAGGTAGAAATTCTATTTTGATGCAATATAATGCCTGTGACTTAACATTGAAATACTCATAGAAATCTGTAAGTTTTTGTTTATTTCCATAAACTCAGTACAGAGTCTTTCCCTAGTAGAATTTTTATTGGATTCAATGTCACCTAAATTGCTCTTACCCAATAGTTACAACGTGCATATAATTTATTATCTTAACATTTGACCACAATGAGAAAACATACAGCACTTTCTTAACAAATTCATATTGAGAATTTAAGATTTTGCAAATGGTTCAGTACTAAATGGCCTGTGAAGAGAACTACATATTGGTATTCCATAATTTTTAATGCTCAGAATCAAAAACATCAAACTTTAGATTAAGAAATAAAATCTGGGGGCTCCTGGGTGGCTCAGTCAGTTAAGCATCTGACTTCCGCTCAGGTCATGATCTCATGGTTTGTGGGTTCAAGCCCTGCATCAAGCTTTTTGCTGATAGCTAGCTCAGAGCCTGAAGCCTGCTTCAGATTCTGTGTTTCCCACTCTCTCTGACCCTCCCCTGCTCACAGTCTCTCTCTCTCTCAGAAATAAATAAAAAACATTAAAAAATAAGAAATAAAATATCTGGGCTCCTAGGTGGCTCAGGGGATTAAGTGTTCAATTCTTGATTTTTCTTGGGTCATGATCTTGCAGTTCATAAGATCTAGCCCTGTGTCAGGCTGTGTGGTGACAGCACAGAGTCAGCTTGGGGTTCTCTCTCTCCGTCTCTCTCTCTGCCCCTCCCCTGCTCACATGCTCTTTCTTTCTCAAAATAAATAAATAAACTTAAAAAGTGAGTGACTTGCAATTTCTTAATAACCTCTCATATTATTTTAAAATAAACGTATTTTACAAGTGTCATTATATTAATGTTTATGTTAGAATATATTATAAAACTTATGATAACCATAATTTATGTATCTATTTACCTTTGTTGTCTCCAATAATAATGGCTGTTGACCAACTGCAATGCAACTTGGACAACTGAAGAATTTATATTTTAACTTAAACTTTTAAAAACTGACACCTATTGAAGTGTTTGGAAAACCTTTGAGTATGTCTGGAACAAATTGGGTATATAAATCAACTATGTTGACTATAACCTTCACGAAATCTAACCATGGAGCAAATCTTTTTTTTTTTTTTTTTTACAAATGGTTTATTGTCAAGTTGGTTTCCATATAACACCCAGTGCTCATCCCCACAAGTGCCCTCCTCCATGCCCATCTCCTCCCTCCCCCCACATCAGTCCTCAGTTTGTTCTCAGCATTCAAGAGTCTCTCATGGTTTGCCTCTCTCCATCTTCCCAAGTATTTCCCCCCTTCTTCTCCCCCATGGTCCCCCACTAAGTTCCTCCTAATCCTCCTATATGGGCAAGCATATGGTATTTGTCCTTCTCTGCCTGACTTATTTCGCTCAGCATAACACCCTCAAGGTCCATCCATGTTGCTACACATGGCCAGATTTCATTGTTTCTCATTGCCATGTAGTATTCCATGGTATAGATAAACCACATCTTCTTGATCCATTCGTCCGTTGATGGACACTTAGGCTCTTTCCATGTTTTAGCTATTGTGGAGAGTGCTGCTATGAACATTGGGGTACATGTGCCCCTATGCATCAGCATTTCTGTATCCCTTGGGTAAATTCCTAGCAGTGCTATTGCTGGGTCATAGGGGAGTTCTATTGTTAACTTTTTGAAGAAACTCCACACTGTTTTCCAGAGGGGCTGTACCAGTTTACATTCCCCCCAACAGTGTAGGAGGGTGCCCGTTTCTCCACATCCTTGCCAGCATCTAGAGTTCTCTGATTTGCTCATTTTAGCCACTCTGACCGGTGTGGTATTTCAGTGTGGTTTTGATTTGTATTTCCCTAATGAGGAGGGACGCTGAGCACTGTTTCATGTGTCTGTTGGCCATCTGGATGTCCTCTTTGGAGAAGTGTCTGTTCATGTCTTCTGCCCATTTCTTCACTGGATTATTTGTTTTCCAGGTGTGGAGTTTGATAAGTTCCTTAGAGATTTTGGATACTAGCCTTTTATCTGATATGCCATTTGCAACTATCTTTTCTCATTCCATCAGTTGCCTATTAGTTTCATGGATTGTTTCCTTTGTCGTGCAGAAGCTTTTAATCTTGATGAGGTTACAGTAGTTCATTTTTGCTCTTGACTCCCTTGCCTTTGGGGATGAGTCAAGTAAGAAATTACTGGGGTTGAGGTCAAGGAGGTTTTTCCTGCTTTCTCTCCTAGGGTTTTGATGGTTTCCTGTCTCACATTCAGGTCCTTTATCCATTTTGAGTTTATTTTGGTGTATGGTGTGAGAAAATGATCTAGTTTCATTCTTCTGCATGTTGCTGTCCAGTTCTCCCAGCACCATCTGTTAAAGAGGCTGTCTTTTTTCCATTGGATACTCTTTCCTGCTTTGTCAAAAGTTAGTTGGCTGTATACTTTTGGGTCCAGTTCTGAGTTCTATTCCATTGGTCTATGTAAACACGGAGCAAATCTTTCAATTCGATATGTAACATGTATGCAGTAAGTGTAAAATGCACACCAGACTTTAAAAACTTACTATGCAAATAGTTAAATATCTCATCATTAATACATTATATAAATTAAGCTTTTAAATGGCAATATCTTTGATATATTAAACTAAAACCTTTATTACAATTAAGTTCACCTGTTTCTTTTTATTGCTTAAAGGGAAAATTGGAAAGTTTCAAATTATATATGACTCATATTCTATTTTCATCAGAGAGAGCTACTCTAAGCTGTAATTTAGAAATTAAAGATGCATATTTGACAAATACTGTGGGCATTTAAGTATAATTCTTTGTGTTATTGTCTTATAATGTTTTACATTATGTTATCACATTTTGGAGTCCAAAACTGAATTATTTTCTTCTTGTTTCTTCATGGAGTGACATGACTTATATATTTATCTGATGTTTGTCTCATGACTAGTATAGGGTTATGGGCTTTTGGGAGGAAGACCACAGAAGCCGTTTTCAGTTCATCCTGTCAAGGCCACATGCTGGCAACATGACTTACACGGTTGATGCTGTCAAGGCACCTGGCTGATTGTATCCACTGTAACTTACCCCGTACATGCTCCTAAGTCCTTGAGAATGGAATCTCTACATAAATTACCTGGAGTTCTTCTACAAGAGAGAATTAGCTCTTCTCCTTTATTTATTAATTCATCCCATCGCTTATTTATAATCAGTACGGACTCCTGGGTATTTATCTTATATGACGGGTAGAGATAGCAATCCTGTGTTATTTATTATGTTGCTCAAATTGTTCCAGTTTTGCAAGCTCTTTTGGGTGGCTCCTGTCCATCTTTGATATGTCCCTATCAGTGCCGGAGTTTTTATCCTTTCTGGCTCTATGCTGGGTGGTGCCAGGCTCTCATCTTTGTGTATATTTTCGTCCCAGTGCTGGAATCCTCCATTTCCTCCAGGAGCTTCGGTTCTTTGGAAAGATGGTTTGAAACTAAGATCTGGGAACGAGGTGCACTTGTTGCGAACCACAAATTTCTTGCTTTCAGGCCTTCTCAGTTGACAGAACATGGAAATAAGTCTGAATTTATTAACCCATGTGGACGCACAGATGTATAATTATTTTATATGTAGCCACTTGTATGTATATTATGCCACTTGGAGTTCATAGTGGTGTCTCCAACTATGGCATGTTGCCCATGCATCATGCTGGCCTCCCTGCCATGGGGGCACATAAACTCCCACTCCAGCCTTTAGAAATCTAAATTCCAACACCCACCTTCCTTTAATCAATTGCTTAATTGTACTATGAATGTGCAGCACTGTCAGAATCGTTGACTCATACCCTCGTGGGAGATCATGTTTTCAACTACAGTACAGAACCTATGTGCCATTCTTTACTTTTGGTCTTAAAGAATCCATTCACTTCCAGAGTTACTTAGGTCAGCATCTTTCTCTCCCTCCACCCCTTTTAGGGAGTTTGTTTCATACATTTGTAATTTATTTATGTTATATTTGTAATACAGTATATGGAATATAACCTAAAAGTTTACAAATACATCTATGTGTGTATGTGTGTATGTGTGTGTGTGTGTGTGTACACACTGTGTATTATTTAGAAATATTAGAAAACAGTATTTTCTGCACTATGGAACCCAGGCCAATGCAGTTTGTAGCTTCTGAAATTTCTCTAACACATAGACAAAACAAGGTACAACAATTAAGGAAACTGAAGCATTTAGATGAATTGATGATGGAACAATGCATGAGCTGGTATAAACCATAACCACAGCTCACCATATGGGGTAGACTGACAATGAAGTGATAATGGAAGGAAGGAAAACATTTTACAGGAGAATAATAACCCCTTTATCAAGCTTTCATGATGTGTATGAGTTTGAGTCCTACAGCATAATTATGATACAGATTTTAATCAAACTTGATTATCTACAAATTATTTTATTTGAAGCCAGCCTTATAAAATTAACCTGCCAAGTAAATAAAACTAAATTAAAATCTAGAAGAAAGAAAGGATTCAGTATTGTGGCTTCTCTTTTCATATTGGGTGAATATCGAGAAGAGACAAAGAAGTATTTAAGAAAATGATTTAAAATCACAGTGTACACTCGACTTCTCCTCTCCTACCTGGGCTTTTCCCCGTGGGCAGTGATCACAGTCCTTCAAGCAGAAATGCTTGAAAAACTAATTCCAATAATCTAGGAATGATTATTGAGATTTCAAAGGGAACTCAGTCCTAAAGACAGTAAAACAGAATTTATTTAACATGTCAGAATTAATTTAACATGTCAGTATTTATTTTACTCAGAGGAAGTTCAAAGCAACTTCTTCAACGTGATAAACTACATTTTTGGTACTATTAGAACAGAAATCAATTCTTTTCCAACTGCACTTGTAACTGGAAATGCTGAATTCTTTCCACTTAAGAGACAGGGGTCAGGGAAACAAACTCTGTGGCCCAGGATCCAAAGCCTAGAATATTGGAATGCCACTCTGAACACACATTCCATTTTTCCATAAAATGTCTCAGAGTCCACTGTGTATTTCATTTTTCATTTCCTAAAATCTGTAGAGTGGAAATTAACAAGTCAATCTCAAATTGCAATAGAATTACTTTTCAGAATAGGTATATGGCTGCACATACAACCATGTTCACTTCCCAGATTTTGAATGAAAAGGTTTTAAAGTTTCATGTCTTGGGCATTTTGAGAATTTCCAACCCCAAACATACTTCCATCATACCTGTTCTTATTCATTATATCAAAACTTAGTCATTATTTGTTTTGATCACAAGATTATTATCACTAACCCATCTTATAGTCAGTTAAACCTCACTGACCCAATTCTTTTTTTTTTTTTAGCTGACATTTGGGTACATTGAGGTTTTCCTTTTCCAAATGTGGAACACTCAAGAGTCACAAAATTATCTCTAGGACATTGCATATCTCTTTTGTAAAAAGATAAATTAGCAGCTTACTAATGGCCATTCTATTTGTTTCCCTACCTATTTATGCCAGCGGTGCATATTATTTCAATTGTAATTGTTATACATAGTGATAAAATACAAATGCAGTGAATTTGTTTTATAAAAATTAAGTTGGTCTGGAAAATATTAGTGAAACCAAGATCATAATTTTGTTGTTAAATTTAGTGTGAAGAAACAAAAGCGTTCAGATTGTTTCATAAAAGCCCTCAAGTTCTCACTCCTCTTTGAATGAGCTGAGGTTAGAGATCACTGTTGATACACTTTATGCAAAAACAAAAAACAGCCTAGAACTTTTTAGTAGGAATGGCAAAATCTCTAAAATCTTAACTTGATATATGCTGCTTTTTGTAACTTTACTTGATGTGCATCATTTATTTATAAATCCTTTATGTTCAACAATATTACTGATTATCTGTTATGTTCCAGGAACTCTTCTAGGTATTAGAAAAAGAAAAGGTAAGTAAAAAAATTCCTGATATCAAAGTGCAGCAGGAGATACAGACAATTTCATATAGTGTTAGTTCTTCAATAGCAGATGAAGTTCTCTGGAAAAACAGAGGAAGCTATATAAACTCCCTTTGTTTTTTTGTTTTTTTGTTTTTTTTTTTTTTTGGTTTAAAACCACAGGGAGATAAGTCATCAGTATCTTTTGAATAATTGGTAAATTGTCATATGGCAAATGAATACTTCATGACCGTTCATGATTCAGGCATAATTTGAAGAACCACTCATTTCTGGCGAAGTGTAATTGAGATATTATGTTTGTATCATTTCTAATTGTTACTAAAAGTGTTAGCATATAATCTCCGTAAACATGGCCTTGATATTTATCCCACAGGCTGACTAAATGATGAGACAAGCATTTCAATTTCTAAAAATAACACATTAGCAAAAAAAAAAAAAACAGGCTTGAACTTTGTAAGGGGGTATTTTTAGGATTAATGAGATATAGTCTTAGAGGCAGTTTGTAAAACAATGAGGAAAAACTACATAAACAAAATTGTCACCATTATTCTAAATCAAGATCTTTGACAAATCTGGGAGAGATTTAACTATGTGCCTGGCTCCTCCTTAGCCATGGGAATACTTCCTTACTCAGCACTGCATCAAAAGGAAGAAATTGACTCCAAATGTTTCCCTTAAGGGCCTGGAGAAGAGCCAAAAATACAGAGCCAGTCCTAAATGCAAAGCAAAGTTCATCACAAAAAGAAATTTTCAAAAGAAGGAATAGTGAGGAGATGAGAGCATGTGAATGAAAACTAGATCCGGGGACCTTTGATGGATGACCCCTGGCCTTTCCCCTCTCCATGATTCACATCTTCCGTCAGCCAGTTCGCCAGGACCTTAGAACAGCGCAGAGAAGAACCTGAGCCGCAAATGCTTAGGTGTGCTTTCCGTTGGTTGGTTTTTATTTGGTTTTTAATTTCAAAAGCTAAGACTCCATTATAAGATACAAAGATTTGGGAGAATACATCAAAGGTTGCTTTCTCTCAGGGGGTGAAGTCAGGACCTTCCAGCTCCTCAGACTAGCCAAATCCAGCTCAAGGACTGAACCCAGACTGCAGACTGTTTCTATAAACAAAGTTAGGCTGAAAAACTTTTGTTACTTTATGTATTGGCCATGACTTCTTTGGCTGCGGGAGGGGCTGTATGGTCCACAATACAAATATTTACTCGCGGACCTAGAGAAAAATACTGCCATCCCCTGAGGTAGACTGGGGTGGATCCTTGAGAAATGCCTGGATGCCGTCTCTGTCCTGCTTGTCCCGGGGCCAAATCCGAAGGGAGGCTTGCAGGTGGAGGCCTCCGATGGTTTGGAGAACTAAGANTACAATACAAATATTTACTCGCGGACCTTTTCCAGAAAAATACTGCCATCCCCTGAGGTAGACTGGGGTGGATCCTTGAGAAATGCCTGGATGCCGTCTCTGTCCTGCTTGTCCCGGGGCCAAATCCGAAGGGAGGCTTGCAGGTGGAGGCCTCCGATGGTTTGGAGAACTAAGAGTCAAGGCACCAGAATAGTTGGTCATGAGTTGGATGTTAGACTGTGGCCACCCATACAGGGGGCTGTGCCTGTACCAGCTCAGTGGGCACAGGATGTGAGCTTCTCCGGCATAGGAAGCGTTACAGGAGTGCAGTTAGTTGCATGCAAATGTAGTTAAGATAAAATCCCAAAGCGGGGAAATCAAGAGGAAGGGCCAGTAAGTCTAATGTGTTGATGACCCACATCCATTGGATACAGGTGTCCTTCTGAGGTTAGGTCAGGCAGCTCACTGCCCGTGACTGCTTGTCTTCATGCAATCGTAGCTTGACAGCTCCGATCTGTCTTCATCCTCACTTCAGGGACCTTATATGCAAACTCAGGGGACTGTAAGACCCAAAAGTAACTGAGGGGATCCAGAGTTGGCTGAAATAACCAAGAAATGTCTCTATATTAGGAGATATTTTAGCTTTAATCAAGGCTCAGTAGTGCCTTCAGGGTTAGGGGGACCTGAAGGCATCTTAAAATTGCTGTATGTCTGTTTCAATACACAGGTTCCTGTTCTTTCTAAACTTATGTCCAATATTCACAAGAGCAAGAAAAGCTGCAATTTGAACTTGCAGAGTGCTATGGCAACCGTTGGGATCCACTGCTTTTTGATTACCTGCCATCCAAACGTGTTCTAGAACCGATAATTTGTTTAATATGAACATCCAATTGTTGTTGTTTGCTCTGTGTGCCTTGAGCAAAGACTAGTAATTTGAGTTTGTCATTCTTTTTATTTAAGTTATCCATTCAAGGTCAGAATCACTGAGGTAAGAAACTTTTAATTCTCCAGTGATGGATGCCTAAGTACTGGACTAAGGCAGCACTGTAGAACTGAGAAAGAGGAGATTAAAAAATGCTTTTGAAGATAAAGCCCATCCAACCCAGGGATAATTGTGCGAAGGTGCACTATAGAAGTTCTCCAGGATGGTCCCAAGTTTTCTGGCTTGAGTCACTGGAGGCATGGTCTTCATATCAATGTCGATGCTTCAAAACTAAATTGGGACTGAATGACAGGATATAAAAATAATTCCAGTTTTGGAAATGTTAAGAGAGGGGGCCTGTGGTATACACAAACAGAAAATTGATTAATTCCTACATATGTAATAGATGTGAACTCTAAGGCAACTCGTAAGCCTAGAGATAGAGATTTGGTAATTAGCATTAAACTAAAAATTGTAATGAGAGATGGATTGATTTATCAAGTTCTGATGGTACCAACTCAGCACCGATGATTCCTTTCATACTTAATGGGTAAACTTATCTCGGATTTCCTTTTGAGCCTTACCATTGCCTCCATGATCTGATATCAGTGACGCATACATCATTGAATATAGGTTATTTATGCTGTTTTTCCTTGCAAGAATGGGTCATGTATCTTATCTGTGCTTCAATAAAAATGATTTTCAAAAAAAATTATGTAGCTTTAAATCCTCCTTAATAGAAGAGCAGTGTGATAAAATGGAAAAGTCAAGTAGACAGGTTCAGAAATGAGGTAGATTTGTGATTTCTATTAATTCAGAGCTTTCTTCAATTCCTTGTTAAAGGGTAGCATGGTGAATATTCCTGCACACCTAAAGGAATTATTGTAAGAAAGAAAAAAGAGTTGAGAAGACTTGAGAAGTCTGGGTGGCTCAGTAGGTTAAGCGTCCAACTTCAGTTCAGGTCATGATCTTACAGCTCTTGAGTTTGAGCCCTGCACGGGGCCCTGTGCTGACAGCTCAGAGCCTGGAGTCTGCTTCAGACTCTGTATCTCCCTCTCTGTCTGCCCTTTACTTACTTACACTCTGTATCTCTCTGTGTCTCTTAAAAAATAAATAAACATTAAAAAATTTAAAAAGAGAATTGATAAGACCGTTTCCAAGATATACCTTATTACAGTAGTAAAAGGCAGTATAATTATTCATAACATGTCAGATCTCTGACATATGGTATCTTAGTCTGTTCAGGCTGCTCTAGCAAAATACCACAGACTAGGGCACAGAAAGTTGAGCGTCCAACTTTGCTCAGATCATGAGCTCACAGTTCATGAGTTCGAGCTTCACACTGGGCTATGCGCTGACCACACAGAGCCTCCTTGGGTTCTGTCTCTCCTTCTGTCTGTCCCTTCATGCATATATTCTCTCTCTTTTTCTCCCAAAATAAATAAATACACTTAAAAAAATTAAAAACAGAATACCACACACTAGGTGACTTGCAGACAGTGGGCATCATTTCTCACAGCCTGGAGCCTGGAGTCTGAGATCAAAGTGACAGCATGATCAGGTGACGGCTCTGTTTCTGGTCTTATCTTCACACTGCGGAAGGGGGTGAGGGGCCTCTGTGGGACTGCTTGCATAGGGCATGGGTCCCATTCTTACGGGCCCCAGCCTCATGTCCCAGTCACTTCCCAGAGGCCCCGCTATCATCTGAGGGGTTAGGATTTCAACATATGAATTTAAAGGCACACAAATATTCAGACTCTAGCATTTGGGTAACAAGTTTGATTCTATACCTTAAATTTAATATTTAGCAAAATACATCATTCTGCAAAGACTTATGGGAAAAAAAATCTAACCAATAAAACTTTGTACATAGACCAACATGTTCACAAGGTTGCCACTCTATTGGGTATAAATAAAGAGCTGAAACACATAGCATTAATTATAGTTTCTTATATTAAAACATTTATATGTGGTTTGCTTTGTGGGATTGTAATAACCATTGAAACACTTTTACTTATTGTTTCAATTCTGATACAACAACGCATTTCTTCCTCACAAAGTAATTATCCATAATAATGAGTGGGGTTTTATTTGGTTTTATTATCAAAGCAATATGGAATCAAAATCATCAGTTTTGTTAATGCAAGTCAGACATTCGCATGCATAATCCTGAGAGCATAGTTTAATAGGACCATTCATTTCAACACAATGGTAGTCAGAGAAATAAAATGCCAGATGGATAAAAAGGCAGTAACAAATTAAATTTACAATAATTTGACAATGGTTTGAAGCGAAAGGAAAAAAATACATTTTAACATATATCTCAAAAAGTTATTCAGTTCTTACGGCATGTTAAACCAGTGCTTATGACCAGTGAAATTTAAATTCATCCTCTGTAACAAAATACATTTGTTAATGTATTTATGATGACAAAACTTTTACCAAAATAAAGCACTGCAAGGAAAAGTGGAATGTTGACATTAGCAGTTAAACTCAATTCAAGATCTAATTTGTGCCAGGTGCAATGCTAAATGACTTATATATATTATCTCATTTAATGCTAGTGACGACTTTGAGGTTCAGTGTTAATGCTTTCCTATTTTAAAGAAGAAGGCCCTAATGCTCAGAAAGGTGGATTAACTGGCCCAAAGCCAAACAGCTATTGTGTTATGGACTCAGAGTTCAAACCACATCCACAGGACCACAGCCTCAGGTCTCTAAACACCGCTCGTCAAAATGTATAGAAAACTCTTCCTGTTCTCATTTAAAAATTGTTTCTTAAGTGTAAAGCACTACAGAAGCTTTATAAGAGGGGTTGAATATTAACACTGGTTTGTACAAATATTGAACCAAAAATCCTTCATCTGCCTTTGTGGCCAGAGACAGGTGAAGTGACCTCAGTATATATTTTGATCTATTGATAAGCATTTATTTATTGCATTAATCACTCCTTCACCATATAGTTATTTGGTGTTTGCTATAAAACAGCATTGACTTAACAAATTTACTGAAACTGCCTTTGGGTAACACTTGGAAATTCAAAAGAATCCCTTGATAGGTCTAAATACTTATAATTCGGTTTTATCACAAGCAAAATATGTCCTTAATAGACAATTAGGCTTCGTATTTAATTATGGTCTTAAAAATGGTGGGATGTGAACTCTTCTAAAACTAAAATCATTATCTTTGGCAGAAAAATAACAAAATCTTATTGGTTTCTACTGAATAATTCCATACAACACGCTAATTTGTTTAGGTATCGTTGGGGTGCACTTGTTCCTAATGCAACCTGGCAGGTTCACCAGGAAACCGTGTTGACCCATATTAGATGCTTTGTGGGGAAATCAAGGAGGATTTTGACATCTGCTATGATAATTTTTCAGGCTCAACACTATTCCACCTCGTTCTATGCTAAAAACAAAACAAACAAAAAAACAAACAAACAAAAAACCCCCCAAAACATCAGACATTCAAGCAAGCAACTATTTTCATACTGGAACAATTCGGATTTCTTCCTTAGTAAAATCCCAGTTTTTTCCCATAAGCAACATTCATGCAAATAGCGAGTTTCTTCCTTGTGGGATCCCTGAGAAAAAAATAAAGGAAAATAAACTCATGCACCTCCATGATTGACTCCCAGCTTTAAATTTCCTTTACAGTTTTCTTTACAGAACAGAATCAAGCTGGTTAAAAGGAATGTATCTCCTGCCTTAGGTGATGCAGAAGAGAAAGGGGCAAAAAATGATCATGTCGTGAATTCTTTTTAAATACATTCAGTGAATATTCTGCAACATTGGCATGCAGTATTTACTGATCTTCCTGCGGTAAAATATACATCTTTGACGGCATTTGTAAATTTGAAGATAAACCCACAATTTGGAGTCTTGGAAGTAGAGACATTTAGAAGATTGTCAGCTCTACCCTGCATATCCTACTAGGAGTAGATGATCCAGTTTATTTGGGGGATTAAAAATGTTTATTTTATGAGAGAACTAGTTGAAAGTACTTTTTAAGTAAATGAATGGGAATCACATCACAATCATTCTTTTTGTGAAAATAGGAAAACTGTGATGTCACTCTTGACCGAATCAGTGGTGATTTCGCTTGAGTAGGGGAGCATTTTATTTAGGAGTCCGTAAGGTTTTGAAGATTGATTCAGAGTTTGTCTCTGGAGTATCTCTTATTGTTTTTCTTGGCGTGATACAGTAGGGACTCTTTCCCTTTGTGTCACTAAAGATGCAGGACTATATTTGAATATTGACCATTTTTGTGGCATTGATTGATGCTCTTGTTTGCTTTAAGAGATACTAGAAACCACAAGGCATGATGCTCAATGGCGACCATCCTACCAAGTGGATCTACGTATTCAACCAAACCACTATCAAAATTTCAAATGGCAATTTTTGAAACTGGCAAACATCTTTAAATTTATATGGAAATGCAAGAGATCCAGAATAAACAAAACAATCTTGCAAAAGGAAACAAAGTTGGAGGACTTACACGACCCTGTCTCAAAATTTAATACACCCTACTGAATGATACTGGCATTAGGATGGATATATCAAACAATGGGAGATTATTAAGATTCTAGAAATAAACCCTGACATTTATGGGTCAACTGACTTTTCACACAGGTGCCAAGAAAAGGCAATGGGGAAAGCGAGTGTGATATGGAATAATTGGGGGCTTTGATAAGATCTCTTCCAGTTGAGGGAGGGACACAAATGTGATGGCTGTGGGTTTACGGGAGCAGAGAAATTACTATTTCAAGGCATGTTTTACGGTAAAGAAAAACCCACAAATGGGGCAATGCCAAAGAACAAATAGGGTACAAATATACACTTTTCTTTTTTGAGACGAGACAAACATGTTTATGGAAGGCTCCTTGAGAAAAAGAAAGGTGGAGGGAGGGAGACCATCCCCCGGGGGACAGGCGCACATGCGCGGTGCTGGAGAGCAAACCAGCTCCAGAGCCACTGCCACTGCGGGGGCAGTGGTAAATGTGGGGAGAAACTTTGGAGGCACTGTTTGGACTGCTTCCCTCTCTGGGTACAGGGGGAGGGGGGAGCAGAGGTGGCCGAGAGCGAGGCTTGGAGAGGGGCCCGATGTGTAGCGGAGAAGCGAAGCAAGAAAGGTAAGAGCACGATGAGACAAGCGTAGCTCAGGACGCTAAGCACCACAGTTCAGAAATGATGGAATTACCAGCCCAAATGAAGAATCTATACAGTTTCCCAATTACCTCATTTGTTACAGATGAATGCCACATATATTACAGCATAGAGAGGTGGGATAAGTGAAATGAGAGCAGTCTGTGTTACCAAAACGTTTTCTTTCTCAAAATTTCCAGAATGGTAGTCGGGAAATTCATGAAGAGAACACAGGCTGTGTATAGTAGCACGGTTCTAGATTTTTCTAAGGGGTGATCATGTTTTTTCTGTACAAAATTAAACTAGTAAGCCTGACTACCCATGACTGAGAAATAAAGGAAGAAACTAAGACAAAAGAGGAACAATAAAATAGTAATCATAAAAATTCGATTCTGAAATTAAAGGATTTCATGTTTAGGTAACTTCCAGATAATTCTGATGACGTAATCATGTCCATTTGAAGCAGTCTTGTTTAGGGAATGATGGGTATTTCTTTTACCATCTGAAAGTTTCCTTCGCAGGATGTAATGTATTCTACCCAAATTGCATCTGGCCAAGCCACTTTTTAAAATTAAAACATGCATAGAGCCTCCTTATCAGACAGCAGTAAATGTAAGTGCCTAGCCAAGGGTTTAAAAGGATCCCCCCCTAAATTTACTCCCCACCCCCATGCTATTTGCTTTCCTATACCACACAAATATTTCAGTTTGGCAAACATTGCCTCACATTGTTATCTCATTCCCATATTTAAGCCTGGCCAAAAAGTCTTCCCTTCCTTTAGAATGTTCTTTTATCTAATTCAGGTTTCTTACCTTCTTTCTACCTTCAAAGTTTACATTTAAGAAAAGAAGAAACTTCATTAATTAAGGTATTCTTTGCCAACACCTGTGATTGCGTTCTGCCTATTACCCTTTTCATCCACTGTCATCTTTACTCATCATGTGGAAATTAAAACATACTTATCAGCTACTTATTCTCTGTGTTTTTTCTCCATTGTGTCTCAAGGTTATGAACCTATAAAAATTGAGTCTGAATCTTGTGGAATTTCAACCACAGCCCCAGCTTGCTGTCCCCAGGGCACCTGCATTTTTGAGATACACAGAAGTGCGGATAAATGATTCCTGAATATTAAAATACAAATACAATGAACATGGAGGTTCAATTACTGGCCTGGGAACATGACCAACAAGGCATTTGTGCCAATTTACTTCTCAAAATGGCTCACTGAGATTTTAATGGTGACTTCCTCGTGCCCTAGCAGTTTTCTTTGTCAGTCAAAGTCTGCAAACACAACCTGCTATTTTCTCCTCATTATTTCCCCTCCCTTCTTGTGGACTTTCTAATAAAAAAGAAAAACAGATAATTTTCCCAGTTAATGAAGGAAGTGATTTAAAGTTTGAATTGTAATTTTCAGTGATGTATTCTATTATTTTAAATACTTAGGATCAAAAGCTGTTACTTACTGAACTGAACTTATTAAAGAGACTTCATAATTAGAAAATGCTTTTACAGGTGCCACAAAAATCCCAAACCATATTTCTGATCAAATATTAACATTGCTCCTGGACATTCCTGGAGAGGTAGCTCAAGGTTTGATTGCTCTGCGTGACCCATTATGTTTTTCTTGATTCTCTATTACAACATTTTAAAATTGTTCTTTGAATGATTAGGAGACACTGCTAAAAAAAGGAAAATGGTCTTTTGTACCTTACATGAAACCTTTATAACGTGCAGTTAACAACGGATAGAAAAAATATACTGAACATATGAAAGGAAGGTTTTGATGTACGCAAGTTTTGAAAAAAAAGCAGTGGAATTTAAGTGTGAAAAAACTGATACAGAAAGGGGAATAATCAATTTCATCCTTTTTGGAAAATATTGAATATCATTTTGGATAGAACCATAATCTCCTTGCCTCTTTTCCTTGGACCTGGCTCACTGCCCTTATAGAAATAATGTCAGCAGTGAATTATTAATGTTTTATGCTATATCATAACTGATGCTAACAAAACATTACTGTTATTTTATTTGCATACAACATTAATGTTGTATTTGCTTACCCTATTAAAGATGATCAGATTATTGCCATCCAGGTGCTTTCGTACTAACCATTCTTACCCTGGCATCTCTAAGTTGCAAACTCAAAGCTTCCTTACCTATAAAAGGCTTCCCTCAGCTTAGCCTCTCAGAGGAGTAAATGTGTCAATCAACGATGTCTACATTCATGAATTTCATGTGAAGCATTCTGGAAAAGAGGCAAACCCAGTGTGTTAGGTTCGGTTTGGAGGTACTGTCTCAATAAGCCAAAGCTGGAGGCTAGACAATGTCACCTTGTTTCCCATCTGGAGTTTACTCCAACGTGGAAGTGCTCTTTGTGATAATGCAATTCTATTTGATGTTTCATGCAAGAGCAGAGATATTAAGCAATCGATGCAGATAAACGGGATATTTAACATCGTTACTGGAAGCCTGTCCCACACTTGAAATGACATACACTAATGCTGACAAAGATGTGAGATGACAGTGCCAATAATGTTGTCAGAAATGACACCATGACATCACACTATCTACAGTAACAGTCTACAGCATGACTTGGGAAGTCTTGCATCCATAAGCATTTAGCCCCTTTAGTAAATATTAGCTATTGATGTTTGTTCTTCTTGATCATGTGAGGTTCTCAACATTCTTCCAATTAACCAAGGTATTTCTCTTGCTCACATCTAAAATATTGTCTAATATTAATACAATCACTAAATTGTTTTTAGAATCTTTTGTGAAGGCAAAAGAAAAAGAATATAAAGTAATAATAAACATAAGTATTAAAACATTATTTATACATGATACATATTTCCTAAGCCTTATTTTTAGAATAGTTTCAGGTTCACAGCAAAATTTAAAGGAAAGTACAGAGATTTTCCATGAACCCCTGTCCCCACACATGACCCACGGCATCATCAGAATTCTCCAGCAGAGTGATAACCTTTATTCCAGTTGAGGAAAATATGTTGACACATAATTACCCACCAAATTGCATAGTTTATTGTAGGGTCCACTCTTGGAGTTATACATTCGATGGATTTGGACAAGTATATAATGTATAATGATGTCTATCCACTGCTATGCTATCTTGAAGAGTATTTTCAGTGTCTTAAAGATCTTGTGTGTCACCTTTTCATCCATCTTCTCCAACCCTTTGGCGTCAATAATTTTTTTACTGTGTCTATAGTCGTGCCATTTCCAAAATATCATCTATTTAGATTCATGTGGTACATAGTCTTTTTAGCTTGGCTTCTCAACAATAAGAAAACAAGGAGACACCTCACCAGTGAAGATATGCAGATGGAAAGTAAGCATATGAAAAAGCGCTCCACACCATACATCAACAGGGAAATGTAAAGAAATTGAAACCATAATGAGATACCACTCCACACTTATTAGGATGGTCAAAATCTAGAACACTGACCACCCCAAATCCTGGGGAGGATGCGGGGCAACAGAAACTGTCATTCATTGTTGCGGGAATGCAAAACGGCACAACCAGCTGGCCAGTCTCTTGCTGAACTTAACATGTTCTTCCAATACAATCCAGCAATCCTGCTCCTTGGTATTTACCCAAAGGAGCTGAAGACTTCTGTTCACAGAAAATCATGCACTCATATGTTTATAGCAGCTTTATTCATGATTGACAAAACTGTTAGGCCAACAAGATGTCCTTCAACAGGTCGATGGATAGGTACAATGTAGTGTCTCCAGACAATGGGATGTTATTCAATTCCGAGAAGAAATGAGCTATCAACCATGAAAAGACATGGAAGAATCTTAACTGCATATGATTAGGTGAAATATGATACACTGTTCTAAAATTAAAAACTCATGTTTCTAAAAAAATGCAATGAGAGGTTTCTGCTGTGATACGTAAAGTGCTTGGAAATGGTCTCTCCTGCCCGCATAACAAAACAACACAGGGGCGCCTGGGTGGGTAAGTCGGTTAAGCATCAGACTTCGGCTCGGGTCATGATCTCATGGTTCGTGGGTTCGAGCCCCGCATTGGGCTCTGTGCTGACAGCTAGCTCAGAGCCTGGAGCCTGTCTTTGGGTTCTGTGTCTCCCTCTTTCTCTGACCCTCCCCTGCTCACGCTGTCTCTCCCTCTCAGAAATAAATAAAACATTAAAAAACAAAACAAAACAAAAATCTATACCAACCTAAAATCAGAGACTTTACTTATATCCATCAGAGAATTGAGGTCACAGGGCAAAATATTATCCCCCAAATTGTAGATCCAGGAGAATTCAGACAATGTAGATCAGCTCACGTGAAGTGTGAGTCACTGGAGTCAGTAGCTGGAAAGGATCTCTTAGCAACTGCTGGAGCCTGAGTGTAAACTAGTTGCAGGGGTCCAGCTCCTGGCTTATGGATAAGCCTTTCCCCCTCCACCCCTTTAAAAGACCTGGAAGATACTCTTGCCCCTTCAAATGGAGACCTGAATAACTCTTTTCATGAGTGTCTTTTATTGTAAGCAGCTTACAAAATCTGTCTACATGCCAGCACATTGACTCAGTTGATTCAGTGGGTATTTGCAGTCATTGAATTGGTAGGGCTTCTGAAGGTTTGTGGTAGGATTGTGTGGAGCTTTCAGATGATACAACTTTTTATTTCAAAAGATATTTAATTAGTAACACTATGAATTGTTAGCACAACTTATGGGCTAGTTTCTGGGCCAAGCACTTTAAAACATTAAGTATGGTATTCTTGCAAATACTCCGTAAGATATGTTCTGAGTTCTATCACTGTCCCATGATTGCAGATGAGAGTAAGTGTAGACTCATCAAAAGTTTGTCCAAGGTCACACCAAGAATATGTAGTTGGGCTGGAATCTAAACCCTGCTCAGGCTGACACCAAAAAGGAAATATGTAGCCATTCTATCAGTCTGCCTGTGATACCCATCAGTTGCTTTTCCTGGAATGTCACAATTTTCTGAACAACTTATCAGGTCTACATCTTTCAGGAACATGGCTTAGACTGCCTACCAAGAATAAATGTCATGTAAATTATCGTCATCTCTATCACCATGAAAAAATTTAATAAGATATATCTTATAAAGCCTCGGGTAACAAAAAGATTTAAAAAGGATAACTATAAAATGTTAGGGAGGAACGTGATCCTAATTAGACATTTCCCCATCCTAAGGCAATAATCCAAAGTGGTTGAGACTCCGTGAATGAAAATCTCTAGGAAATATATAATTAAAAATAATTGGTAGCACAGAACGATTCCACAAAGTTTAGTAATGTGGTTACTCTTCACTCCTTATGTGACTACAGCTTCTTTTCAACTACCTATGCATCTATTGGTATCAGAAATATTTTATATTTATTCTGGATAACTGTCATTTTTAAAATAATGTAAAACACTAGAGTAGCAAGTATATGAGCCAGTTATAGAGAACACAATGATAAAGGCAAATGGCTACATTTTATTATTTTCAGGAGCAGAGCTTTCTTTCTAATGGTCTTTAAATTTTTCATTCATTTAACCAAGAGATTCTTATTCAACCTTGATTTTTCCCACATAGGCTTATTTTACTATAAGGGCACTTAAATAATGAAGAGTCACCTCACATAAGAATACTGGTGTTAGAGCAGTTTCTGGGCTAATAACCCAGTCGCTAATGACATCAGCTAAGAAGCAATTTTTCCTTCCTTTTACTCTGCAGTTCTCAGTAGGTTACTTGTGGTTATAGGATTTGTTTCCTCCGTCAGAAAATGGCTGCAATCTCTCTAAACAATATGTTCTCTTACAACTTCCCAAAGCCAGAAAAGAGAATGTCATTACTTTCTACTCATTATTTTGAAAGTAAAATGCTACAGAATCACCCCTAAAATCCCAATGGTCACACGTGGTTTTCTTCATTAGTCAAAATTCTGTCACAAGGTCATTCAAATTATTCCTGGCAATGTGATTCAATTACTGTGGTGAGCTTAGACTAATTAAGATTTCCTCCACTGGGCTAAAAGAGGGTCTTGGCTTCTCTGGAAGCAGATGGCCTTCTCAAACTTACACCAAATCAGGATTCAGTTTGCAAGGAAACAAGAGGAGAGGTTGCTGCCTCTTCCTGGCGGGCATCAGAACCACCATGGTCACTTCCTTTCACAGGTAAAATGGCACCCATCACTCATCAGTGCAGAAGGTCAGTCATCTTTTTACCTGCCTACTTAAGAAAAATAGGGGCGCCTGGGTGGCTCAGTCTGTTGAGCGTCTGACTTTGGCTCAGGTCNTTACTTAAGAAAAATAGGGGTGCCTGGGTGGCTCAGTCTGTTGAGCGTCTGACTTGGCTCAGGTCACGATCTCACAGCTTGTGAGTTCAAGCCCCGCAACGGGCTCTGTGCTGACGGTACAGAGCCCAGAGCCTGCTTCAGATTCTGTGTCTCCCTTTCTCTCTGCCCCCCCCCTACTCGTGCTCTGTCCCTCTCTCCTTTAAAATTAAACATTTAAAAAATTAAAAAAGAAAAATTTGTATGATTTATTTATCTGTCTAAATAAATATACTGTGCTCATACTTTTATTTATTTATTTTTTTAAATTTTTAAATGTTTTATTTATTTCTAGGAGAGAGAGAGAGAGACAGCGTGAGCAGAGGAGGGTCAGAGAGAGAGGGAGTNACGGGCTCTGTGCTGACGGTACAGAGCCCAGAGCCTGCTTCAGATTCTGTGTCTCCCTTTCTCTCTGCCCCTCCCCTACTCGTGCTCTGTCCCTCTCTCCTTTAAAATTAAACATTTAAAAAATTAAAAAAGAAAAATTTGTATGAGTTAGTTATCTGCCTAAATAAATTTTCTGTGCCATACTTTTATTTATTTATTTTTTTAAATTTTTAAATGTTTTATTTATTTCTAGGAGAGAGAGAGAGAGACAGCGTGAGCAGAGGAGGGTCAGAGAGAGAGGGAGTCACAGACTGAAACAGTCTCCAGGCTCTGAGCGGGCAGTCAGCACAGAGCCCGACGTGGGGCTCGAACCCACGAACTGCGAGATCATGACCCAAGCGAAAGTCGGACCCTTAACTGACTAAGCCACCCAGGCGCCCCATGCTCATACTTTTAATAATCTATTTTTTAATACTCCAATCCCATGTGCCTGACCCCTAGACCCTCATTCCAGTGTACCTGATGGGACAAGTACTAATAGATATGGGAAAAGCAATAGTAATAATACCACTGGGTCATCAAATAGTATCACTGAGTGGAAAAAAATTATACATATAGCAAGAATGTTGGAGCTCCATGTGAAAGATCTTGGAGTCTCTTTGTGCCAACACCCATTTAGCCTGCACACACACACACACACACACACACACACACACACACAGGAGGAAACTTCTGGAGGGGCTGGACATGTTAATTACCTTGATTGGGTAGTGGGCTCATGGCTGTATGCATTTCCCCAAACTCATTAAATTATATGTGTACTGAATATGTTCAGTTTTTGTTTTAAAGTATCAATTGCAGCTGTGCTTAAAAAGCTACAGTAACCAAGACAATGTAGTATTGATAAAGGGAACAACAAATGGATCAATAGAGTAGAATATAGAGTTCAGAAATAGATCGACAAAAATAAGACAGATCAGTTTTTGACAAAGATAGATATATATAATGTTTTTAAATGGAGAAAGGCTATAATTCAATAAATGGTATTAAACCATTTGCACATCCATATAAAAAAAAAAACAATTAAAGAAATGGATTATAGCCATAACACTGGGACTCTTCTTCTTTTACTTTTTTACTGTTTATTTAGTTTTGAGACAGAGAGAGACAGACAGAACACGAGCAGGCGAGGGACAGAGAGAGGGAGACAAAGACTCCAAAGCAGGCTCCAGGCTCTGAGTTGTCAGCACAGAGCCCAACATGGGACTCGAATCCACAAACCATGAGATCATGACTTGAGCTGAAATGGGACACTTAACCAACTGAGCCACCCAGGTGCCTCCCCTCAATGTTTTTTAAAAAAGGAACCTGAGCTAAACCTCACACCATTACACAAAAATTAACTCTAAACAGAATGTATCTGAATGTAAAATATAAAACTGTAATTTTTTAGAAGAAGCATAGGGAAAGATATTTGTGTTCTGGGGTTTGGCAAAAAGTCCTGAGACAAGATACTGAAAGTACAATCCTTAAAAGGAAAGTGATAAATCAGATTTAAAATATAAACACTTTGGGGCACCTGAGTGGTTCAGTCAGTTAAGTGTCTGACTTCTGACTTCAGCTCAGGTCATTGTCTCATGGGTCCTGAGTTCAAGTGCCAAGTAGAGCTCTAAGCTGACAGTGAGGAGCCTGCTTAGGATTCTCTCTCCCTCTTCCTCTGGCCCTCCCCTGCTTGCGCTCTCTCCCAAAATAAAAATATTTTCAAAGCATAAAAGTATAAAACATAAATACTTTGTTTCTTTTGCTGTGAAAGACACTGTTAAAAAGAATTAAAAGACTCAGTACGGACTGGGAAAATAATTGGGAATCCCATACTTGACAATGCACTTGTATCCAGAATATATACCTAACTTTCAAAACTCAACAGAAAAAAAAAAAAAACACCCTAGAATCAAAGTAGAATTTAAACAAATACTTCACCAAAGGGGGTGTCTCAAAGATAAACGCACATGTGAAATGATGTCTAACGTCACTCACCAGAATGGATAGGCAAATTAAAACCCGGATGATACACAACCACATGCGTACTAGACAGGCTGAACAAGGGCACATGGGTGAGGCTCGCCTTGCTACTAGAGCCCTCACGCATTGCTGGTGGGAGTGCAGATGTTTACGACCTGGGAAATTATTTGGCGATTTCTTATGAAGTTAAAAATAAACTTACTGTATTAATCAAAATCTCCACTCCTGCGTACTTGCCCCAAAGAAATTAAAAAAAATATATGTTTGCGCCAATACTTACATTTTATAGAGCTTCTTCTTCAACTCTCCAAACGGGAAACAACCATATTTCTGTTGGTGAATTGATAGAAAGACGGTGGTTCAGTATGTAGTGGACTATTAACCACAAATCATTCACAGAACTTGGCTGGGTCACTCAGATAATATGCTACGTGAAAGCTGGTTTCAAATGTTTATCTACGGGTCATTCAATTAGTGCAATACACTCAAAGAGACAAAACTGTAATTATGGAGACTATATCTGTGGTCGGCTGGGTGTGAAAGAGGTTGGCATGTACGTAAAATTTAGGAAATGGATGACAGACTTGTAACCTAACAAAGCCCAGTGTTAAATAGACACATTCATATTATCATATAGCATTCACTTAGTATTGCTAATGTGGGCATAGCAGAAAAGTATAGGATACAATGGAAAATGTTGATACGAGTGTTTTATTAAGATGAAGACATACAGACATAAGGAACTGCTTTGAGGTATGTAGAATTAAAAGTCATGCAGAAAACTGGCACACATTTTAGTGTTCTACCTGGAAGAAACTTTAAATCCATACAGTCTGCTCAACCTTTAAATGTTCATCTCTTAAATTACATATTGGTGTCTTATTTATTTAGAGAATCTCAGAGTGCTTGCTATATCCATAAAGATAACGTTTTGTGGAAATCAACCAGTTTGGCTACATTAAATTTTTATGGCCCTAGATATTTGAAAACGATCTTAAAAGTTAAATAATGTAAACAATGTTGTGCTTGGAAATGTAAACAAGAAGGTATGAGACAGAGAGGGCCATGTTTTGGGTAAGAAAATATCCTGGCATACAGTTCATGTTTTACAAAATTATTTCAACTACATTACAAATTATCATTTGAAGTAATTTTTAAAGAATCTTTATGCAGGTGAGCTGAATTCTGCACCTTTACCAAATAAGCTATCATATTCTGAAAAAAGATGTCTACTTCATTTACTAAAATGGACCATAAGTATTTGAATAACAACGTTAAAGAAACAATGTAGTTATTATTGATTGGAATTAGTTCGTATCTTCAAAGTGGAAAAGAATATCTTATTTTAGTGCCAACATTAGCCATGTTAGAAAATATGAGAGATTTTAAATTGTTTAAATTGAAAAAAAAAAGAGCTGTTTGCAAAGGAAGCCATGTTTGTTTCTTTTCATAGAAAGACATAGCTGTTTGTGAGTAACGTAGGAAAACACAGATACTACAAGAATTGTGGTATTATTGTGTATGCTTGTTTAGAAAATCCCAGCTCTTCTGTGAAAATGTAAGTCTAAGCAGCATTGAAAAGGCAGAACAAAACAAAGTTTAAGTAAGGGCGGGGGTAGGGGTGGGGGTGAGTCAAACAGAAGGAATTCTGGTATCGGGAATCAATTTTAATAAGTGGGTTTTGTTTCTCCCTCCTCACCCTGAATATTTTATTATCTTTTCACTGCCTAATAAGAGAAATGTATTCTTAGAATAACTACATTGGCTTTGTTTCAAAAGTAAGATGTACATTTGTATGTTTAATGGTAATCAGGGCTATATCAGTACTGTCAGATCATTAAAATGAACTTACCCATGTAAAGAGATCTAGTCCCTGCATATATAATGCAACTGCTATATATACACATTTACTTAAATATTATAACCTAAATGCTTTCACACTGATAGTTTTAGCACTTTTGAATCCATGTATGCACTATGTCCTCCCAAAGATTTTCTTCTGAGGTAACAGGAGAGGTATATGGTTACATGATATCAAAATGTTTGGGGTGCCTGGGTGGCTCAGTCGGTTGAGTATCTGACTCTTGATTTCAGCTCAGGTCATGATCCCAGGGTGCTTGGATCGAGGTTCACACAGGGCTCCATTTTGAGCACGGAGCCTGCTCAGGATTCCACCACCACGCTCTGCCTCTCTCCCCTCTTTGTGCACTCTCTGTCTGTCTCTCTCTCACTCTCAAAAAATGAAAATGAATAAAAGTAATGTTTATCAGTCACTTACTTTGTACCTCATAACTTTTATTAGTCATTCATATGCCCTTAATCCTCATAATAACAGCCTTATTGGTTAATTATCCTTAGTAAATATATTTTGCAGAGAAGGGCACTGAGGGGGCTGAGAAGTTAACTCATGGCGAGGTGACGAAGGAAAGGAGAAGACAACACTGCCCCATGGTTGTCTGGCCGGGTCTTGTCTATGGCCAGTTCTTGCCCAGCGACACCCAAGAAAACTGAAGCTCCGAGAGTCCAGACAGTTCAGAAGAAGTAGAGTGACACTTTCTGAAAATCTAATGGCTTCTCAGTGGAGGTCAACCAATACTAAAGAGGAACATGCCCAAATAAAATTTATTACTAATTTTCTCTATTAGTATTAGGTATTTAGAAGTATGTTAATAGAATAATGTTTTAAAACTTGCAGTATGATTTGATGATCTCATCTGATTAAACTGGAAAAATTGCTAAAAGGTTAATTGAAAGAATAGAAGCGTAAAGAGCTTAGAGTGTGGATTTCATCAATATGTATTACCTAAGAAAAGTCTACAATACAATCTTGTCAGTGTGTGTGATGTCTTGAACTGTAGTTCCCTGGCATTATGAAAGATAGAGGAATTAAGTAGAATATCTGATAAGTCTGATAATTTCCTGATAAGTTTGTAACAAACAAGCAGAGTATTTGCACTCTGTTTTAATTCAATCTTGCTCAAAGAATAGAAATTTTGTGGTATTCACTTCTTGAGCTTAATTGAGCAATCTCTGAACAATAGATCACTGTTAAAGCATTTGAAGCATCTTGACTTGTCCCTAGTTTTGACTTCTCGTGCAAGTCCTCATCAGGTAGCTTCACAACCAGCAGGTGCAAGTCTAAAGAGTCCCCAGTATTTGAGAAAAGGCCATTAGTATGAAATAATTGGACAGCCATTTGAAGTAATGGTACAAAGTATTAACATTTATTTTATAATTATTGTACATTAGAAAAAAATATTACGTTTACATATGTTAGTTTACTTTATATATGTCCTCTGGATAGCAGTTTAAGCATGAATTCGGCCATATGGGACTATTTATGGGATCCAAGGACATGTAAGTACTAAAATCATTCTTTTTTATCAAATCCTCCTCACATTAACCATTGGACTGCTTGCCCCCCTGCCCCACTGCCCCCCAACTTGCTTCTGAGCACCCAGCCCTCCGTTAGGAATGGAGAGGAAGAACTGGTGAGGGAGCAGAGCTTCTGAAACTAGAACCCACATAGTCTGCTTGGGAAGAAAGCCTGGGAAAAATAATTGAAATGCAATTCGTTAGACAAATATGTAGGTGCAGATGTTATATGCTGTAGATTGAAAATGAGTGATGATTTCTCTGCCCTCATGTGTCTTACATCATAGAAGGGGCCATAAAATAAAAGAATAGGCAAACTAATGGTAAAATCATGCCAAACAGTAATAAATGCTACAAGTAAATGAACATGAAGTCATACAGTGCCAAGGAGAGAGCTACATTTCTGTTTCTTACAATGGAAATAGTCCTAACCCATACAGATTCCTGCATCTATCCCTACATTAATGTTGCGTTATCAAGGTCACCTGGAAAACCAAGGGTAATTCAGCACCATCACCTCTTCCTGTACGAATAGGCACTGCTTACTCTTCTATTTGATTAAAAAGTATTTCTTTATGGGGCGCCTGGGGAGCTCAGTCAGTTAAGCTTCCGACTTTGGTTCAGGTCATGGTCTAGCAGTTCATGAGTTCAAGCCCCACATCTGGCTCTGTGCTGACAGCTCAGAGCCTGGAGCCTTCCCTGTCTCTCTGCCTCTCCCCTGCTCACACTCTCTCTCTCTCCCTCAAAATAAATAAGCATTAAAAAAAATTTAAAGTATTTCTTTATGTGGATATCTGTATTCACAATCCACATAAAGAAATACATATATATAATATGAACACATATACCATATATACAATTTGCATGTATTTACATATACATATGTTATGATGACTGCTTACTGTCACCTAATGCTCATTCTTCCATTCCATTTGGTAATAGAATTCGGATCTTGAGCTGGGTATGTGGTACCCAAGAGGAAGACAATACTTACCAGTCTTCCTTTTAGTTAAGTGCGGACACGCAACCAAATTCTGGCCAATGGGTTTTCAGGAATAATATCTTGTAAGTCACAAAGTCATTCCACATGTCAAGGCATGAGTATTTCTGTACCCTTTTTTTTTTTTTTTTTTTTTTTTTCTTTTNTAGAGCAGCCGTGCTGGGCCCTGAGGCGGCATCACAAAAGGAGGACAGTTCAGAGATGAATAAAATGGAGAGGCTGAGTCACTGACACCAGGCAGAACCATCTCAGCACCGGATCACGTGACCCTGAAATTCTCTGTAAGAGAAAAATAAGCCTCTATCTTTATATAAACTACTTCTGCTTTATCTTTGTTTTCTTTTATTTGCAGTGACTCCTAAGCTGAATAAAAGATTTGTTTTTCATTTATTTTTAATATATATGTATGTAATAAATATATATTATTATGATAAATATATATATTATTTTAGACAGGAGGACAATGCAAGTAGAGTAGAAGTACAGAAGCAGAGAGGGAGCCAGAGCCAGAGACAGAGAGAATCCATGATCAACACAGAGCTTGACTTGGGACTCAATCCATTGACCCTTGGCATCATGACCTGAGTAGAAAACAAGAGTCAGAGGCTCAACCACCTAAGCCACCCAGGTGCCTATCATTTCTTTTTTTATTTTTACATTTTTTAAATGCTTATTTATTTTTGAGAGAAAGAAAAAGAGCATGAGTGGGAGAGGGGCAGAGAGAGAGAGAGAGAGAGAGAGAGAGAGAGAGAGACTCTGAAGCAGGCTCCAGGCTCTGAGCTGTCAGCACAGAGCCTCACACGGGGCTCCAACTCACAAACCGCGAGAACATGACCTGAGTGGAAGTTGGGGCCTTAACTAACTGAGCCACCCAGGCGCCCTTATCATCATTTCTTAAAGACAAAGACTGTGGCATGCCTTTCTGTATTTCATATATTAATGTTTTAAGCCATCGTAGGTAAGTGGTAGACACTAACTCTCTAAATTATATCATAACAGAAAAACCTTGGAGGGGAGTAACTTGTTCTGTGAGAGTTCCACAGGATGAGCAAACATTTCTAACAAATTTTAACTTGATAAATGAGTGAGTCTTGAGATAGGAGTAGTATGTGACACTGAACGTCACATGATCACAACTGAGCCAATAGTTTTTGAAATTCACTCTGGTATACAATTGCTTTGGATTACAAGCAGGTTTTTGGAGCGAATTATGCTTGCAAACCAAGGTTTTAGTGTATTACTTTATATATAGATTATTCTGGCCAAGGATTAATAAACATACTATGGAGTAGGTATTTTCCTAGACTCTACTGAGAATAGATATAAAAAAAGACAGAGGTCGTTTATACTCTGTAAAATAGCTTTTATTGGGTTCTTCCTACATTCCTTATGCTTTGCCTGCATTATCTTGACAGCAAGAAAAACTTCAGAAGATTTTATTTTCTCCATTTGTTTAACAAGAAAACTGAGGCCCAAGATTCTAAGTAAAACAGTTGAGAATTTTAACTTATGTCTCTTTGAGGTGGATATCTCATGCCATTAATTGCCTGTGCTCTTTTTAAGAGGCAAGAGATAAGTATAAATAACTGTAGTCCAAGGGATACATTAGTATGTGCTACATAAAAGCACCAAGTGCTATGGGAATTCTAAAATGAAAAAGATCTAGTCCCAAGAAACAACTATTAACTTCTAACCATTTTCTAATTAATTTTCCTCCTTCAACTCGTTCAACTTACGTCTTATACACAAAGCACTTTTACATCTTTTGGTCTTGCTATATATTCAAATTTTTTATTGACTTTCTCTTCTTTGACAGAATGTTTCCTTTTCTTTAAAGAAGACATTTTTAATGTTTGAAATAACTGATACATATTTTCATTCTTCATGTTCCTAATGTATCAGAGGTTGGTGTCTAGAAATATGGATACAGTGTACATGATACATTCCTTAGCTAATTGTCAGTATATTGCTAAATCATATTGCTTCCTGCAAGGCTCTCTAAATTTCATTAAATCATGAAATTCTCTACATAATTAATAGTATTAGATTGAATGGTTTATAGTCAAGCAATTTCCTCTTCTCATTTTAGAGAAAGAACATTTATCATTGTTCCTGAGAAGTGGAATTTCTGTTTAGGCAAGTGCAGAAGTGTCTTTCCCATTACCAGTGGCATGTAGCACATTTACTTGACTATAGAAAACAAGAAATAGCAGTTTTAATTTACATCATGCTTAATAGGCCTAAACTTACTCCAAGAAGCTAGTAAATCGTTTATTCTTTTGGAGGTGCATTAACTCTTTCAGGACAACAACTTAGGATAGGAAAGATCTCCTCATAGGCATTCTGGCCCTATAATAGTGTCTATTCCTCTGGATGCTTTGGAAACATTTCAACCTATGAACTTTGTTGACTCTTCATTTCCTTCAGTTCCTTTATTTGTTTTTAAATTTTTTTGAAATTTACTTTTTAAAATTTATTTTCAGAGAGACAGAGACAGGGTGAGTTGGGAGGGGAGAGAGAGAGTAGAAGACAGAGGACCCCAAGCAGACTCCCGCACTGTCAGTGCAGAGCCCGATGTGGCGTTCAAACCCACAGAACTGCAAGATCATGGCCTGAGCCAAAACCAAGAGTCAGATGCTTAACTGACTGAGCCCCCCAGGTGCGCTGTCCTGACTTCCTTTAGAAGAGATTCATGTTCTTTGGCCTGGCCAGTTTAGGAAAGTCCATTTAAATTTGCAGCCTGAGCTACCAATTAAAAGAATTGGTTTACGCTCGGTAGATATATTAACTCTCTAATGATACTAAAATTAAAATTATTTACTTTGACATCCAGCATCAAAGAAAACTGTCAGTAAAGTCCATCTCAGTAGGAGAAGCAGTGAGCTCTGAAAAAACAGAATTGGTGTAATGACCTTTTACATTTACAAAGCTGTAGATCATTCAAGAGCATGAATACCACCCAGAAGCAAACACTATTAACACTTTAATGTGCATCCTCACAAGCCAATTTCAATGTGCTTTTATGGTGTTTACATTATATTAATTGTTTAAAACTACCAGCTCAATTTGTGGCCCCTGCAGAGTCAAGAGTGAAAACATTGATATTCCTTATGGCCAAATGGGATTGGTAGGGGAAAATTATCCATGTAATGCAGATATCAACCCTCTGCCCCTCACAGAACTGGATCCAATTGGTATGAAATCTAATTTCGCATCTTCTGTTACTCTAAAATTTCCTTGAATGGCTATGAAATCCTGCAGACCATTTCCATATGGCTTTCTGCTTCCGAATGTCAAAATCCTTGACGTTATCTCTGTCCCAAAGGACTTACCCAGTTCTCTACCAAACAAATGCTCAGAACCACAAAAGAAATTCATTACTTACTAATAGTATAGCATTTCCCGAATTGCTTCACTTAAGTTCCATGATGTATTTCATTAATCAGTTAACAAGTAGGTTTTACCAATCATGCGCAGTACATTCTGCTGTTATTTAAAAGGGACTTACTAAAATATTTAAGTAAAATAGTTAAAATATAAAATAGCATTGTTTTATATTTTAGGATTTTGGGGTTACTGTTTGGAGGCAAGTACCATCTACTGCTACCTAAAGACAAGTTCAAAGTGAGAGGAAGCTACCAATACAAACAGCTCATTTCCCACCTAGCCTGGCTTGAGGAGTGTGTTTCTGCTCTCCACTCCCTATTATAGTGTTTGCACTAATACTTGGTTATATCCCTCCTTAGGGGATAGTCATTGTGACAGAGTCATGACAGTGCATTCAGTCAGGGACAAAAGAATAACTTTAGATAGAAATTTGTCCTGGGATGTTGCATAACAGCGAGCTCACTATCCCCTGACTGCATTCCATCCTTTATCTACTTCCCGGTGACCCCAAAGTATCTACTTCCCAGTGACCCCAATGTATCTTTGCTTCCTGCTACTTTACCCCTCCACTGCAATGGTTCACCCTTAACCTGTGTCCCTGCTCACTGTATCTCCAGCACACATTTCTTCTGTTTCTGGTTTAGACCTCTCCTTGAACAGACCCCTGGGTGGCTCAGCTGGTTAAGTGTCTGACTTTGGCTCAGGTCATGACCTGGTAGTCTGTGAGTTCAGCCCCGCATCAGACTCTGTGCTGACAGCTCAGTGCCCTGAGCCTGCTTCAGATTCTGTGCCTCCCTCTCTCTCTGGCCCTGCCCTGCTCATGCTCTGTCTTTCTTGCTCTCAAAAATAAATGAAACATACAACAAAAGAAATTTTAGACCTCTTCCTGCACAGTATTTAGATTTATTCACAAGGTCAAGGGCCTTGATGATGATCATCCCCAAACGCACCTCAAATTGGTGCTACAAGTGAAGTCGTCAAGTTCTGGTAACCGAGAAGCTATTTTTAGTCTCTTTTTCCTTCCTCCACACCCTCATCAAGTCGTTCATCAGATCCTCTGAGTTGAATTTCATGACGTGTTTCCAGCCCTCTCCCCTTATTTGGCAATGGTCCTCTCCGGCCGCCATACTGGGCCAGGGTGTGCAGTCACGCCTCTTAAAATATGGCAGCAACTAAATGGAGGGTCACACTGGCCTCACCTTGGTCTGCACCTAGGATGTCATCAGAAGTGTTTCCCTTAAAAAGTCCTCTCTCCTTCACTGGTCACCCTTCAGTGGTGGATCAGAGCTGGAGCATATGCTCCCCACAGCCCACAGCCCTGTAATCTGTCCCAAGACTTTTCATTTCATTTCTAGAAACACTTCCTTAGCAGCTTAAAGCTCCATTGACACTAATTTCAGTTTTCCCTGCACCTCCTTTACTCTGCCTTTGTTAATAATTTCCTTCTGTGTGGAATCTCCCTCGAACCCCAGTCTCTGACCCACCAAACTTCTTAAATGAACACCCTCCCCCATCCATTAATAATCAACTCTGATATTACCTCCTTCAGAAGGTCTGATTTTTACTGCACAGAGTAAAATGCCACATATTCTGGACAGGTGGTTCTATGATCCCGGAAGGATATTCTCAGAGTTTGCTTTTATGGCCTTTTAACCACAAATATATACATATATTATATATGTCACTCTCTGGCTGAAGTAACTAGGCTGAAGGACCAACTTCCATGTTGACCACATCGCTAACATGTTTCATATTTGGATGGAGATTACTGGAAAGCTGGGCTCAACTGTGACTGACATCTGTGCTGTCTTTGTGAGAGTCAAAAAACCTACCCCTCAGATGTCCTTCAAAAGAGCCAGGTGCCAGGAGAGTGGTTGACTGGCAACTTCTGCCTCTCTGGACCCACCCTGTGAGTTTCCACGGAAACCACATATACCCCCAGGCTGCTCCTAGACAGCATGGGAGCATGGAGAAGATAGAGTGCCAGCTCCTCCCTGCCCACTGGGGGGCTCTTCAAATGTGTGTCCTTGGTTCAGGCTATTCCCATGAGTGCGGTCAAAACTCCTGAGAACAGCTCTGTGATCTACAGTTCTATGCACACAACCCCTTCTCTCTCCTCCCTGTGCGAGGTGGTAAGACCCGCACTGCTGTCTGAGGATGCCTCATGCCTGTTCTCAGTCCCTCTCGCTCTATCCCAGACACGTGCAGTCCATCCACGCTTGTCTCGGTGTCTCCTTCTTAGACACAACCACGCATGTCTTCACTAGCACGGCCATCTCCAAATGTTTACCTTTGTACATGGCAGTGACTTTCCCCGAGTGAGCGCCTGGGAGGGCAATGTGGAAACGGCATTGTTCTTGATAAATTAGACTCAGAAGTTTTATGGCCTCATCTCTGTCCCAATCCATGGGTCGAATCAGTCAGAGGCTCACCCAAATTCAAATGAGAAGTTGTGAAGAATGTAGAGTTCCAAAGAATTAACTACCACAGTTGTTACCTTCTTTTTCTAACCGATGTTTACGTGCTTTTTACTTTTGTCTCTAAATCATAATTTAAATAGTAGTCATTTAAACATTTAAAATTTTTATACTTTTGACACAAAATTTTACTTATTTCATGTGTGGTTAGAAAATACAAATTATAGAATAACTTTACTGAAAATTTAGAAGTAAATCTGGAAGCAAACACACCACCAGTGTTTAAATGTTCATGGGGCTTGAAGCTGTATAATTTGTTTTCTTTAGCTATTACTGATTGGTTAACAGAGTCTATAGCATCTTAATAATTTCAAGCCTTTATTGCCAGGCTTGTATTTCTTCTATTTTATCTGATACCATTCAGACACAGTATGTAAGATGACCATATTATAATTACACTTTTAACACTATGGTTTAATGCTATGTAATTTGGCCAGTGAATATTCATATTTTACACAGCTAAATACTTTTAACTTTTACCAATATAATATTTTTCAATGATTATTTCTAAAATTATATGCATATAATTTGAAATTAATATTGCTATTTATATTTTCCTTTGGTTCTGAGTTTGCTAATCAGTTTTCAAAAACCTGGGGTAGATCCCATGAGCAGAAGATGGCTTGACAAAGAGATGGACTTTAGAGGGCTGGCAGCTAATGGGTTTAGCAAACAGAAAGAGAACAGTGTGCTTGGGTGGCTTAGTCGGTTAAGTGTCCACCTCTTGCTTTTGGCTCAGGTCATGATCTCACAGCTCTGTGCTGACAGCTCAGAGCCTGGAGCCTGCTTCAGATTCTGCGTCTCCCTCTCTCTCTGTCCCTCTACACCTCATGCTCTGTCTATCTGTCTGTCTCTCTTTCTCAAAAAAATAAATAAGTTTTTAAAGCAAAAATAACCCCAGAAATTCCAGGGGTGCCTGGGTGCCCGAGTCAGTTGAGCATCTAACTTTGGCTGGAGTCATGATCTGATGGTTCACGGGTTCAAGCCCCAGTTGGGCTTTCTGCTGTTAGTGCAGAGCCTGCTTTGGATCCTCTGTCCCCTATTCTCTCTGCCCTCCCCACTTGCACATTCTCTCTCAAAAATAAACATTAGAAAAAAACAAAAACAATACTGGAAATGCTGGGACCGGGGAAGGATATTCTATTGCTGTTGACACACGGCTTAGATAAGAACGGGCCGCCGGTGCCAGCACCACCTGCTTGCTTATTACAAGAATGCTTTCCCAGGGAAAGATAAGGGCGGAAAGCCATAAATAACTTTATTGTTTGCTTCAGGAAAGTCCTACCGATCCATTTGTCAAAGACAATGTAGCCCACTGACTTGGCCAAACAGTTTTCTTACGGAACCATCTTCAGGACCGTCGCTTGGCAGTTTCCACCGATCTGGAATGATACATTATAACTTTTCCCAAATTCTAATTTTTCCCTGCCTTCATAGAAATGCTTTAAACCACTCTTTCTTCCCACCTGCAACAGTGCTAAGTCTGTCAAGGTGGTGTTCTCACTAATAGCAGTAAGTTCTAATAACTTAGCTTCGATGTGTTAACAGCTTTCCTAGTTATGTTTTCGTGAATTGGACAATTTAGTGGTTTCACTCATGTCTGTGAAGGGCCTCTGGCTGCCAGGATCCAAGATTGGAAACTTGTAAATGGCACATTCGCAACCCCCCTGCCCCCCCCCCCCCCCCC
>NW_027527956.1:3777073-3781126 GCF_008692635.1 Crocuta crocuta
CCCCCGAGGTCCCCACAGCTTCTGTGGTTGGAGCCCTCAGGGTGAGATGAGCTGATCATCAGAACTAAGTGTCAATCTCTCTTCACTGATCTATGAACTCCCGAGTTTAGTTTGTCTCGGAAAATAAAAGCTCTTTGGGGAATCTTTTCATCGTCAGATCAGATTCTCAATGGGAATCTATTTGCATCTATTGATACTCATCATGATTTTGGAAATCTATGAACAGATTTTCATTTAGAAGAGGATGAGGGACAGGGCACCTGCGTGGCTCAGTTGGTTAAGTGTCTGACTTCAGCTTAAGTCATGATCTTGTGGTTTGTGAGTTCGAGCCCCACATCTGGCTCTCTGTGGTTGAGGCAGAGCCTGCTTCAGATCCTCTGTCACCCTCTCTCTGCCACCCCCAAATAAATAAACATTATTTTTTTTAAATGAAGAGGATGGGGGCATAGGAATTGATAAATTTGTTTCTTGATTTTGCCTTAGGGGCTACAAAGCTCAGAACATTTCTCCTCGGACTAGCGTCCATTTCTTAGATTGCACTTCATGCCCGTCATTATATTTCATGCAAGCTTTCTTAGTATTGTTGTATTTTGTTCACAGGAGTCTGGGAGAGATCGCCTTCCTTGCTTTCTGGTAATCACGGACGCTATACTAGGGACCTAAGACACAAGGTGCAGAAGGAAAACTCTCCACTGACTTTCCAGACTCGTGACTTTTTGGGTCCAAACCAAGTTCCTGCCTTCTTGGACAGACCCTTGTTCCTTGCGTGTATTTATACTGTAACTCCAGTTCAGATGCGAGTCTGCCTCTTAGGGTAACTTTCAGTACAAACAAAATTGGTCTCTGGAGAGGATCTTTAGAATGCATAGCCCAATGTCAAATATTGAGTGTACTGCAAAGCCCAAACCTCTAAGTCTAGATTCTTTCTTAAAATGAAATTCTCATGAGACTCTGATAAGACCTTTACTGTTGATGGTTAAGTTCTGGTCCTGTTCTGAGCTGAGACACATTGTCAAATACTTTATGAATTCTGTACAAGAGAGACTAAAACTTGTAGAATAATTTAAAATAACTCTAGCAACATATATAATTCAGGGCTTTAGTTTCTTCATCTGTAAAATGTGTATAACTCATAGTGGTGTTGCGAACATTAGGTATTTTGATGAATATAAATTCCTAAGAGCAGGGCTACAGGAGTAGTAAAATCTTCAGTAAATTATTCACTACTTCTATCAGCATCGGCTCCTCTATGAAATCTTCATTCAAGGTTAATTTTTTCTGTGATGATTTTAGGGAGCGGATTCTTTTTTCATAAATCCAAAGAAGGTGTGTGTTTTCTTCTTTGTGGATATAGGGTAAAAATAGTGATAATTTGCCTTTTTTCCTAGTACACACACTGCCATATTTGCCTGCTGGTAGTATTGTTCTCATAATAACGGCAGTCCCTGGCTCAACAAAAACGCTCCGTTGCTTATTGAATAAAGTTCAGGCTACTAAGCCTAGAATTTAAGTTAATCTAGGACCTGAGTTCACCCCTTCTTCTTCTAGAATACTCTGTGTTGTGTGTCATGTATCAAGGGAAAATGAACTACTAACTTTCCTATGGCGTCTGACTCTTCTGTTTGTGCCTATGATAATTCAATAGGGCCCTACCTACTTAAATTTAGAATGTCCACAAAGCCTGTCAGTGATTTAAATATGAAAGGCAGATAATTGGAGTGTGCCTAGGTGGCTAAGTAGGTTAAGCATCCGATTAGGCTCAGGTCATGGTCTCACAGTTCATCTCTGTGCTGACAGCTCAGAGCTTGCAGCTTGCTTTGGATTCTGTGTTTCCTTCTCTCTCTGCTCCTCTCCCACTCGAGCTCTGTCTCTCTCTATCTCAAAAATGAATAAACGTTAAAAAAAAGGCAGGTAATCAGTTTGTGTTGGATCTTTAAGTACATCTACAAAGATACAATATTATCAGAAGGATTACATTAGGGGTAGATGGAATTGCTCATAGAGGTCATAAAAAGATGGAATAGAATTTGAAACCTAAAAGCAACCAATGAATGAACAAGCCAGGCAATCCTTTCAGGCTAAATGTGAATGGATAATTTGTATATTTCATTATATCAGAATACAAATATAACCCTCTCCACGAGCTTGGCCAAAAGTTAAAAGTAAGTGAAAGTCACCTATCTTGCATCCCAGAATCTTTGTTATAGAAAATATCATAAAAAGGTATGGGTAAGAGTCAGAAAGAGTGTATGCCAGGATTTACTCAATTTATTTTAGGCTGATTTCTTTCTATCTTTAGGTTACCTGGTATATCAGGGTTATTTAAATAGAGATGTGTGGGCAATTGTGTAGAATAACTAAAATGAAGGCGAAAACAAAAGAAGAAGAGAATAAGGATAGGAAATTGTTATATGATCAGATTCTAGAAATGAACTCTGCTGGGCATATTGATTCTGTATTAAGTCCTTGAAGCTACTAGGGATTTATAAATAGCTTCAGTCTGTAAAGTTTGTACGGAATTTCCTATTCTTTTTAAACCAACACTTTCACCCAAACCACAGGATGCAATTTCAGTAAGTGCTGGACTTCATTATTTTGAGATCACTTAAGAGCTTTTATGATTTCCTGGAACTGTCTCGTCATGCAATGCCTCATGGTCTGCTGTTCTTAGAAAGTATACTTCTCACAAATACACATTTGATTTGTATGTTCAATCACTGAACAAGCTACCCACCTACTTTGATACCTTCCACTTCCCTCTCTTAAAAAAATCTGTTTGTTTTTACTGCATTAGCAAAATCCACAGAGGAGGATACATTACTAGAGCATTCTTCATGCTCATAAAGATTTAATCTACACCCACAAGGGTTTGCCACGGTGAGAAAAAGCTGAAGACAGAGGGGTTGCTAAGTACTTTCATTTTCACATGTATGCTAATAACACAGGTTAACCAAGCCCCACGGACTGAAATATACCCGCCTAAAAACTATGGTTTTCAAAAATGCTTAGGGGTACGTGGCAAAGTGGTCATTAACACCAAAGCATTATTTACAATAACAGTTATAAAGCTTATTAATACAGACTCATGTAAAGATACACATGTGAAAATGTAGAGCAATTCTACCAAGTTTGATAAGGTTTCTTCAATAAAATTGGCATCTCTCCGATCCGGTGACTTGTACTCAGTTCTCTTAAGGAACAATAACTCCATTGAGAATTAATGTACAGTAATAACACTGACAACCTCTCTGTTTCATCAGCTTTCTGGTCTGTATCTTGTTTTCTTTTGCTGTTCAATGTTGCTGCTAGCTTTCAAAATGTGTCTCTGGCCCAGTCATCATTTATATATGCTCTCACTCCAAGGAAAACACATTTTAGTTAACCCATTCATTCAATAATCAACTCATTAAATATGAGGGCCTACTATGTGCCAACACTCACCCAGATTCTGATAACAACAAACAAAAAATAAAGTGAAGTCTTGCCCTTTCATCGCACATGTTCTAATGGGAAACAAGAGTTCAGTTACAGAATATTACAAAGCAGTACATGAAGTAGTATGAGAATTGGAAACAAAAGAGTTTGAATTTTTCTTACCAAGTTCCTTCTAGTATAGGTACCTCATAGAGTTCTTTAAAAGTCAAATATTTTAATAGTATGGAAATTGTTACCATTCCCTTTAAAATGTGAGAAGCTAATGTCATTTCAAGTTTCCTCCAGCATAAAATAATGGGGCAATTAGGACCAAAAAATGTCAAAGTAACTATACCAAGTAACTATCACAGTGACTTTTTAAAATACTAAAATACAAATAGAAGAAATATACTTAAATAACTTAATTTCCTGATAAACCTGTGATATGCTTTCCCTTCTTTTACATTTTTGGAAGCCGTCTTAATCTTTAAATAAGCTGACTTGCATCATTCGGCTTTTAACAACAGACCGTTAACATTTGGTTTAGCAGATAAGACATATGACTTTGATTTTTTAAAGCTAATTTCACGTCACTTTCTTTGACAAGAGATGAGAAACAACGGCAGGTGTGTGTTAATT
>NW_027527956.1:3781142-3840018 GCF_008692635.1 Crocuta crocuta
ACTCTACCACAGGGAGGAAAAGGTTTGCCTTTCTTGTCCTCTGTGATTGTGGTGTTGGTGGGGGTATTTCGGGGAAGGGAATATAACTGTAAGTTAAAAAGAGAGGAGATGTGGTATATTTTATTGAACCGAGTTGAATTTTATTATCTGTTCAAAAATTCTTGCCACAGAACTTATCAGAAATTATTAACAGGTTATATTAATAGACGAATAACAAAGACTCTATATATTATATAAGGCTTAATTAATATCAGATTTTGACCCACTGAGCCAACAGCTAAGGACATTTGTGAACCATCTTACATTCTCCTAACATATTTCTTAATGGTATAATGATCTAGTTCCAGTAAGTCACACCCAAGCCTTAAATTTCTTATAGATGGTTGTTCTGAAAGGCTTAAACTTACAATATTTCAGAGCCTTTTAAAAAAAATTTTAACATTTATTTATTTTAGAGAGACAGAGACAGACAGAGCATGAGCAGGGGAGGGCCAGAGAAAGATGGAGACAGGCTCCAGGCTCTGAGCTATCAGCACAGAGCCCGATGCGGGCCTCGAACCCATGAACTGTGAGATCATGACCTGAGCCAAAGTCAGTTGCTTAACTGACTGAGCCACCCAGGTGCCCCAAACTTACAATATTTCAAAAGAAAATTGACATAAATTTAAGGTTTATTTTATTTTATTTATTTCGAGAGAGATAACAAGTGAGTGGGGGAAGGGCAAAGAGAAAGGGAGACAGAATATCAAGGAGGCTCCGTACTGTCAGAGCAGAGCCTGATGCAGGGCATAAAGTCAAAATCATGAGATTGTGACCTGAGCTGAAGAAATCGAATCAGACGCTTCACCAACTGAGCCACCCAGGCGCTCCCAACTTGCCATAAATTTAAATGTCATATCTAATAAGGAAAAGCAAGAACTCATATCCAGAATGTTAATAAATATAAGCAGTTTTTAATGTAGAGGAGTAGGAAGTTCAAGAAGGTGCTTTTATTCTATTTGAGCATTTAATCACCATATGCTATCAAGGTGTATATCAAGAACCCCTCAGATTTAGACTAGAATCTACCCAAATCCAGTTGATTCTGGGTGCAAAGATAGAATTTGGCCGGCAGCCACTAGTTATGTTTCTGTTCAGATTTTCTATCTCTTCCTGTGTGAATTTTGGTAGAGAGTGTGAGTTTAGGAACTTGTCTACTTCTTCTAAGATGTCCAATTTGTTGGCATATAAGTTTTCATAGTATTCCCTGATAATTGCTTGTATTTCTGAGGGGTCGGTGGTAACAAGTCCATTTTAATTCATGATTTTGTCTCTTTGAGTGCTCTCTCTTTTCTTTTTGAGAAGCCTGGCTAGAGGTTTGTCAACTTTGTTTATTTTTTCAAAAAATCAACTCTTGGTTTCACTGATCTGTTCAACTGTTTTTTTTTTGTTTTGTTTTGTTTTTGTTTTTTTTTGTTTCTATATTGTTTATTTCTGCCCTGATTTTTATTGTGCATGGCAAAGGAAACAATCAATAAAACCAATAGGTAACTGACGGAATGGGAAAAGATAGTTGCAAATGACATATCAGATAAAGGGTTAATATCCAGAATCTATAAGGAACTCACCAAACTACACGCCCGAAAAACAAACAACCCAGTGAAGAAATGGGCAGAAGACATGAACAGACACTTCTCCAAAGAGGACATCCAGATGGCCAACAGACACATGAAACGATGCTCAGCATCCCTCCTCATCAGGGAAATACAAATCAAAACCACACTGAGATACCACCTCACGCCAGTCAGAGTGGCTAAAATGAGCAAATCAGAGAACTCTAGATGCTGGCGAGGATGTGGAGAAACGGGCACCCTCCTACACTGTTGGTGGGAATGTAAACTGGTGCAGCCCCTCTGGAAAACAGTGTGGAGGTTCCTCAAAAAATTAACAACGGAACTCCCCTATGACCCAGCCATAGCACTGCTAGGAATTTACCCAAGGGACACAGGAGTGCTGATGCATAGGGGCACATGTACCCCAATGTTCATAGCAGCACTCTCCACAATAGCCAAAACATGGAAAAAGCCTAAGTGTCCATCAACTGATGATTGGATCAAGAAGATGTGGTTTATCTATACCATGGAATACTACATGGCAATGAGAAACAATGAAATCTGGCCACGTGTAGCAACGTGGATGGACCTTGAGGGTGTTATGCTGAGTGAAATAAGTCAGGCAGAGAAGGACAGATACCATATGTTTGCACGTATAGGAGGATTCGGAGGAACTTAACAGAGGACCGTGAGGGAAGAGAAGGGGAAAAATAGTTGGGAAGAGGGAGGGAGGCAAACCATGAAAGACTCTTAAATGCTGAGAACTAACTGAGCGCTGATGGGGGTGGGGAAAGGGGAAAGGGGGAGATGGGCATGGAGGAGGGGCACTTGTTAGGATGAGCACTGGGTGTTATATGGAAACCAACTTGACAATAAACTATTTAAGAAAAAAATATAAACAAATGTACAAATGCACAGAAAAGGAAACTATAATAAAATTTCTGCCTGGATTTCTAATTAAAATAAAAGTAATCAAAATAAATGTGTTAGCTTCAGGACCTTTTTGGCTTCTTAGTTACTTCATCAGTCCTTTACTGCTCTTTTATGATATTCATCTCCCATATTATTTTCCCTAAAAATATAGAAATAATAAAAACTATGTGAAGTAATTATGATTTATCATGCTCTTGTCTCAATCTCTCAGCTCTTCCTTCTTAGTAATGGATGCTTGATATTTCTCCTAGAGAGCTTTTGTGTTACAATTCCCACTGGTTGCAAAAGGCGTTATTATTGGAATGTTCTCAGGATGTTACTAATCTAGTCTAATGTCCCAGCTTTGAACATAACAGTCTTGAAGGTCCAGCATAACTTCTTACCCCCCACCCCGGGAAGATTTATGGGTGTATTTACCTGCATGTAACAGAAGCTTGGCCCTTTAAGATGAACTAAACATTGGTTTTTCAAAACAAACAAAGAAAAATATCAGTTTTCCAAAATGAAGAACGTAGAAGTTGATTTTTCACGATGGTAAACTGTCACCTCCTCCATGGCATTACTGCTCAGGCCCCTTCTGTCATTTAGTTTGTTATCCTTAGCATGTGAGTTCTCTCCCCGCCCACTCTAAGCAATGTTTGTGATGTCTCCAGCTCCCTGTGCACATCACAGGCAGATAGAGATACGGGAGGAAGAAGAGGCAGTAAGACAAGAAAGTAGAAAAAGAGAACTCTGTTTCTTTTCGATGAAACAGATCTATATGTAAAGAATGATTCCTTTGGTCTCAATGTTAAACATCAACACCAGGACTCTTAATTTACATATGCATGTTACTGAAAGAGAAAAATGTACTTAACCAGCTTCCTAAAAAATTTAGATGCTGAAGCTTTAATTCCTAAGGAAAGTGATGTAAGTGTATTTTATTCCATTTTTTCCCTTTGTAGAAGCCATATGAAGTGATGTCTAAATTCCGTCGAGTAATTCTTTTGGGTATATAAAAAGATTGGGTAATGTCTGAAAAAATGATGAAAAGGTAATTTATTGTACTAATGCAATAGCCATCCTGTTCAGGAAAATACTTATGAATACTTTTTATCAAGTCTTTCAAGTACTTCTTATTAATATTAAAACTATTTGCAGTATGCTGACATCAGCTGTCCCGAATGCCAAAATAATTCTACTCGTCATTATTAATCTACTCTCATAACTCCAAGTTCCCAGTCATCATGCGCACGTTCTTGCAAAGGGAATGATAATGTAAGCTAGCTTTTCAAGGATAAGTCTAAGCTGTTGAGATGAGCAAATACAGCTGAAAAATATGGACATTGGCATAATCTGGGTCAATCACCACCTGCATGTCATCGATAGAATGGTCAGGTCAGAGGCACACGCAGTGCCTTTACTAAACAATAGGCACATTTCTGAATGCAAGACAAGTACCTAGTCACTTTATTGTCATTTCAATCCCTTTGAAATCAGAGAAAATGAAATTTGATTCTTTAATGGTACAACTTTAATACGGTTTTTCTATTTTTAAGCTCACTTAGTATATCAGTATTTTCTTAAAGGATAATGCACATGGCAATTATTTTGTGCTTTCTTATGTGCTCATCAAAGAATATCTTTGTAAAGATGAAACAAGTCCTTTTATTATAACAACCATGACTTTGGCTAACTGAGCGGTCCCCCAGCAAAATACTCAAGCTGAGAGCATTGTTGGTTGTGAAGTCATCAATATACCGATCCACACGAGCACCTGATATTCTGTACTGTTTGTATTTTTAAACAGATGTAGTATAAATGCTTTCAGTTTCTGAAGTTTAAAAAAATTTTTCTTTGGCGTGTTAAGCACAATAGCTACCATTCAGGTTATCTGAAAATAAATGCCATTAAGGCTGCTAAATCTGAACTGTATCATAAATATATATATATACATATATATGTATGTATTATACATTATTATATATGTGTATATATGTATTATATATATGCATATATATATATAAAATTGATTAATTGTAACAATTTTTCAGATTGTGCAAGAAATACACACTAGCAGTGCAACAGTTGTCATGATCACATAGATCTGAAGGAGCATTTAGCTGGTAAAACATTTATGTGACTCATTATTAAGTTTCTATTTGGGACACACGTGCCTTGAAGGATAGGCTCAAACAGGTGGAATGAGCCGTAAGTGGTGGAGTCACCGGGCCAGAGGCCAGCAGCAGTCGCACAAGCTGTATGTGCTGTTGCCTCCTCTGCACTCTGCACACGCGATCTGGACCCAGGCTAGAAAGCTAATCATAACTTCTCCCAGGGCAATCTGAATCATGAAAGAGGAGGCAGAATTGGAGACAAGAGTAAAAATGCAAAAAGTAAAACAACAGTATGATAACATCTCTCCATTTACCACAGCCACCATCAGAAGAAAATAATTAGAAAGCACATTACCAAATTTTATATGAAGTTATAAAGTTACATTAACAATTAAGATGCAATGAACAGCAAGACACAATCCCCAGGACAAAGTGTGCTCGATTATTTCCCATAAGGCACTTGGACATACTTGACTGAAATCTGTTCAATGGTCCAATAGAAATGGGTTATTATGACTGTCAATACCAGGAGTAGATACAATGGAAAACTGGGCCTCATCTTTCAATTTTGTGATTTGGGGATACTTCAGCTGATTTTTTTAGGCCCGAATTAGAGATCTATTCCAATTTTTAGCTTCAACTATGAATGCATGGGATACAACAATGACACACACATTAACTAGGTTGTAACTAACCATAGAACAACATCAACATTTTAAGAAATAAACTTTTATTTAAAAATTTATAATGTTCATTTATTTTCGAGAGAGAGAGAGACAGAGCATGACTGGGGGAGAGGCAAAGAGAGAGGGAGACACAGAACCTGAAGCAGGCTTCAGGCCCTGTTTGATGCAGGGCCGAACTCACGAACCATGAGATCATGACCTGAGCTAAAGTCGGACACTCAACGTACTGAGCCATCTAGGCGCTCCAAGAAATCATTTTTTAAAGTCCAGATTTGAATATTAGAGGATGCTTACCCACTTGTATATGATGTTGTTCTTTGGAATTTAATCAATCATTTTTTATGAGAGTCATGGAAAGCTCTTCTATTTGTCCTTGTCATTTCAGTCAGAATCAATCACATGTCTTCCGTCACGAATCACAATCAACAGAAAGGAAAACATGCAGATAGCAATCTCACCCAAGCTGAAAGATCCTTCCACCTAATGCTCGAAACTGACACTGATCTTAAGTGAAAGGGAAAAATAAGATGCACTTGCAATCCTACATGCATTTTGATAAGCTTTGGGAAATTTGGAAAATACGATCTCCTTTTTCAAATGTTCTCTCATGTGTCATAAACACAGTACATTTTGCAGGAAAATTAAGACTAGTCATTCTTTTTTGTTCTTCAGTTAGTCAGCTTCAAATTTTGTAACCGTGTCTGATCATGGTCTTTAAAGCTGAGTGTCTATTTTTATAAACTCTTAATGGCTCATAAGTATATTGTGGAAGCTTCTGGAAAAATAAACCTTTATCTTACTTTTATGAAACTGAGGTTCAAGTGTTCTGATCTTAGTATCACATAATCATCAAACAAAGAATTTCCATCAAATCATACTAGTTTTCTCTAGTGTATCTATTTTTCCACTATTAGTTTTCCAAATTACAGTTCTAAGAAAAATTCATAATCAGTATTACAACCCAAGATGCAATTATATCTATTTAATAATTATTCAAACTTTCTAGTACATAATTTAAGTTTTGTGATACAGATTTTATGTATATACTCAGAATAATTCCTGACTTGGGAAATATTTCTCTATTTTTAAGCCATATTTCTCTACTGATTACATTTATTCCAAATAATTACAATATACGGCATTGTCTGGACTAATATTATTGTGTTCATAATTTTGTTTCCTCATCCATGGTTTGTTTAATACTTAGTGTATTTGAGTGTTTATTTGGGGACCAGTACACCCCATGCGGACAACTGGGTTGATCAAACATCTCACCCCAGGGCACACTGAATTCTACAGGTGCAGAAAGCTTGTCAGGTAACACTGCATGACTGTTCATGTAACTCATTCCTCGCAGAACTCACAACTTGATTCAACACTACTAGTCTTCCCTGCACAGAGCACAGCCAAGGAATGGGAGCGATGGCTAGGGGCAAGCCTTCCATGCATGGCTCATTGAGCTCCCACTTTTCTTCCTCACTGGCTGGGATGAAAATGACTGACAAGTGACCTCATGAGTCATTTATTGTAGGTGGATGGAATCCCCAGATCACCGTGTGGGCTGCCTGTCCATAAAAATGTTCCTTGTCTTGGGCGCCTGGGTGGCCCAGTCGGTTGAACATTAGACTTCTTCGGCTCAAGTCATGATCTCACGGTTCATGAGTTCGAGCCCCATACGTGGCTCATGGCTGTTAGTGTGTAGCCAGGTTAAGATCCTCTGTCCCCCTCTTTCTCTGCCCTTCCCCTGCTCATGTGCTCTCTTTCTCTCTCGCTCTCTCTCAAAAATGAGTAAACATTTTTTAAAAAGTTCATTGCCTTGCAATGTGAGTCAAAATAAACCTTTTATGCGTTACAGCACTCAGATGTTCAGGATGTGTCTCGTACAGGAGATAGGATTCACCGAACCAGGTAAGCACCTTAAAAAAACAAAAAACAAAAAACCTTTCTCATCTTCAATAATGACTCCCATGTTCCCCAGGGCTTGCTATTCTGATGCATTTAGTAGTCTATATGTTTTCATAGAAACATACATGTTTGAAGACTGTTTCCAACGTCCTTTAGCACATGATACATACAAAATTCTGTTTTTAGTTTTCACTCAGTGCTTTTAAAAAATCCGTCCATGGGGGCGCCTGGTGGCTTAGTGAGTTAAACATCCGACTTTGGCTCAGGTTATGATCTTGCTGTTCCTGAGCTTGGGCCCTGGATCAGGCCCTGTGCTGACAGCTCAGAGCCTGGACCCTGCTTCGGATTCTGTGCCCCTCTCTCTCTCTCTGCCCCTCCCCTCTCACTCTATGTCTCTCTCTGTTATTCTCTCTCTCTCTCCAAAAAAAAAATAAATAAATAAAATAAACATTTAAAAACTTAGAGCAAAGTCCATCCATGTTGCGAGGCCAGCTGTGGGAGCATCTCTGAGCACCGCTAGGTACTCCAGGGCCGGCGCCTTCTTCCCAGTGGGCCCAGCCCTCAGCCAGACCTCCCATTTCCCTGCCCCGTTAACAGCGCTGGAGCGAGCATCGTCTGTATGCCTCCACCGACCGCCCTGTGTTCACGTCGGCAGGGGTGTGCCCTCCGGAACAGGATCCTCTACTCATAGGTAACGTGAACACTCAACTGTGTGGGGCCAGACTTCTCTTCAGAAGCTGCAGCTAGAACTTTCTTACCAGCGGTGCAAGTACATCACCTTGTTTATAATATATGTGACAGTGCAGCAAGTGTGAAGTGACGGTACAATGTTCTTTCAATTTGCATTTTTCTAGATATTAATGAGTTGGAGCATTTTTGCATGAGCTTGCTATCCTTCTGGAATTTCCCTTCTACAGATTTCCTGTTTACAGTTTTTGACAATTTTCCATAGAAGTTCCTGTCTTCTTATCCTTACGTTTTCTACAGTTCTCTTTTCCTAGATATTTCTTCTTATCTAATTTTACACAGCACAAATATCTCTCTCCCCAAGCTGTCCTATGGTTACAAACAGACTCAAAGCATAGTTTCAGAATATTACAAACAACAAAAATTCTCCTGCCTTAGAACAAGCTATTATGTTCATAATTATGAAAAGAAGCATTGCCTCAACTCACCCCCTTGTACTCTGGCTGTCTTTTCTTTTATTGAACAGAGATCATTTTTGTTAAGCAAATTTTCTTGGTATCTCCTGTAGTCAAAGAGTTTATAATAGTATCAACTTGCCAAAACGAAAGTTAAAAAAAAGCTCATGTCACAAAGATTCTTCATATTTAGTAATATTTTGTGCATAGGACATACGATATGCAGATAGTTCTGCTGGTGATATTTTCTGTCACAGTAACTATTGAAATTAAGAGTAATTTGCTTTGTAAAGGTTATTCTAATAAAACTGTATAATTTTATGAAAGTTGTTTCTTGTACATGCAGAGTTTTCAAATGTTTACATTTGACTTGGGCCTTGTCATTTAGTTCATTTTACTTTCTAAACCATCAGTTGGTTTTGGGCCATTGATTGTTCTGTTGCAGAGCTGAAATTTACCGTCACCAGACTGCCGTGGTAAGTTGTATATTAAGTCAAGGCCAGTGGCTCTGTCCAAGAATCACCATTTGTAAGAAATAGTTCAAAGTAGAAGCCAATGGCTTCCTGGCAGTGGGCTGCTGCACGTGGAGCCACATCCTTGTGCTCATGCTTTTCTGTTTGGGACTCCAGCAGCTCAAGGTAGGAGCCCTGGCTGCACACACAAGCTGATCTTACCGGCTGTGGGAATGTGGCCTCTCTGTTTTTAATTTCCTTCATTTACTTCACATAACATTTGTGAGAAACCAATTATTGAATGGATGTAATATACTTACAACAGTACCTGACACTTGTTAACAGTTAATGAATAACAGTTATTAACAGTTTCCAGAAATTTCTCCCATCTCAAGGTCCAGAAATTTCCCACCTTCCTAAAGAATTCCTCCTTTTAGTTTAGGAGAAACTCTTCTCCCTCAAAACTTAAAAAAAAAATGTTTTAATGTTTATTTATTTTTGAGAGACAGAGAGAGAGAGAGACAGAGTGTCAGTTGGGGAGGGGCAGAGAGAGAGGGAGTCAAAGAATCCAAAGCAGATCCCAGGCTCTGATCTGTCAGCACAGAGCCCAACGCGGGGCTCAAACCCACCAACCCCAGGATTGTGACCTGAGCACAAGTCAGATGCTCAACCAACTGAGCCACTCAGATGCCCTCTTCCCTCAAAAATTTTATGCATAGATGTGATTCGCAAAGATCTGGGGATTTGACCGAACTCTATATTGTACTCTTTCAGAAATATTTTGAAGACGTTAATGTGAAAGATAAAGAACATTTCGGTGTTTTTCTTGACTTCTATTATCCACCATGGAGAAGGCAGACGTCGCAAGGATTTCTGATGAACTCTTGTTCTTTACAAAGAGCAGCAATTAAAAAATAAGTTAAGAGGATATGTGTCCATTCTGCAATTATTACTTCATGCAATGTTTTAAGATAATAGTTTGAGTTCTTTTATAAGTGTCAGTATTATGTCCTGCACTCGTGATTAAGTAAGTAGTCTCAGGTAGCATAATAATTTCCTACTGTGGCCTAAGAGATAACTAAATGTGAGGAATCTGTTGATTTTGACCCTCTTCTTGGTTGGTGTGACAATCCCTTATAATGAAGGCATATATTTGAATGCAAATTAAAGGTTCCATGAGCAGTGGAGGCTGATTTTTATTCTGAATGTATTTAATCAAATATCCTATTGATTTTATTCAACGTAAGCTCAAATATATGTTGCTGTTACAGAACTGGCCAGGTGTATACAGTTCAAATTGCCTACACTGAAAATTGTCAGGGTTCTTTACATAAACCTCCTTCCCTCCTTGGGAAGAGACATTTCTTTCCTCAGAATCCTTGAGAGCTGCGGGATACAGAGAGACACAAAAAGGAGAAAATATTTAATTGGAAAGCAGGGTTTGATGTTGGAAAGACTCAGCAATTTCCTATAATTATGTTTCCTGCCTCATGGCCAATTCTTTTCCTACACGGGTTTTCGAATTTTCTCTCTAACAAGCGGAACAGACAGTTTTCTGTTTTAGATCGCTCGAAAGTACCGTGGGCCTGACCTTCATGCGAGGGGTACAGGGCCTTCAGCGAGTCCCTCTGCCCACATGGCTAGTGCTGCTGTTGCTTCTGCCTGGCCACCACGTACGCGACTGCAGGTTGCTCAGCCTGTATCCCTCACAACATGACTTTCTCTATGTTTGCTTCCCTTTGTGCATGTTTGCTGCTCTGACTGGGACATCCTTCCCCCTATAAGGAAAGATTTATCTTCAGTCTGTCTTAGTTATCAGGCTTCAGTTCCAGTTGGAAGTTTTGTCTAGAACTGTGACCACCCCTTCCCAACACAGCCCTCAGCCCCTGCACACACGCCCCATGGTGTGTCCTCAGTACCCTGTTCGTCACGGTGTCTGCTGAACTGTGTGGCAGTGGTTTCCATCTCTCCTGTAACTGGGACTCTCTTCTTTCATATCTCCCTTTGCCTGACTCATAATAAATGGGCAAAAGTAGCTTGTTGAGGGGCGCCTGGGTGGCTCAGTCAGTTGAGGGCGCAACTCTTGATTTCAGCTCAGATCACGATCTCAGGGTTGAGGGGATGGAGCCTTGTTAGGCTCTGCACAGACAGCGTGGAGCTTGCTTGGGATTCTCTCTCTCTCCTCTCTCTCTCTCGGCCCCTCCCCCCAAATAAATAAATAAACATATATACAAATGCTATATATATATATATGTAAAGTAGCATGTTGAATAAATAATTCAATTAAGTAGACTTGCATAAAACTGTTGATTTGTAAGAGACTAAGGAGGTGGGGGCGCCTGGGTGGCTCAGTGGGTTAAGCGTCCGACTTTGGCTTAGGTCATGATCTCACGNGTACTTTTATCCCTTTGTTTTGCCGTAAACTATTTATTTATGTATTTGTTTGTTTTGTTTTATTTATTTTTGAGACAAAGAGATACAGAACATGAGCAGGGGAGGGGCAAAGAGAGAAGGAAATACAGAATCTGAAGCAGGCTTCAGGCTCCAAGCTGTCAGCACAGAGCCTGATACTGAGCTTGAACTCAGGAGCGGTGAGTTCATGACCTGAGCCAAAGTCCATGGCTTAACCACTGAGACACTCAAGTGTTCCTGCCTTAAACGATTTAAACCACACTGCAGCAGTGAAAATAACACTTAGGCTATATATTTTGAAGAAAAACAAAGACATATGCACCCAAGCTTATATCCGTGTAGGGGAGGAAAAGATAATTTTATGTTTACCCTTATAGGTTCTTAGCTAAGACCCCCCACCTCCACCAATACCCTCCCCATCACAATAAAAAAGACAGATTGACCGAAGAGTCTGGTGAGAAAGACCCATGCTAAGCTGGTAAGCAAGCATAATTAAAATGTGATAAAACCTATAAAAATCTAAGAAAGATACAGACAAAAAGAAGTTTCTTTTAGATACAGCCAGCAGAAAAGTACTTTCATTACGTGGCTGATATAGACCTCTCTGTCTGGGATCCTCTCCCCATCAGCCCCACAGATTGATTTTCATCTCCCTGCTGTTTGCTTCCCATTATAATGACTCTCCATGTGGGCCTCATTTATTTACATAATAAAAAATATTAACGGGTGCCTGGGTGGTTCAGTCTGTTAAGCATTTGACTTCAGCTCAGGTCATGATCTCACAGTTCCTGGGTTCAAACACTGCTTCAGATTCCATGCTGACAGCTGGAGCTTGGCGCCTGCTTCAGATTGTCTCTCTCTCTCTCTCTCTCTCTCTGCCTCTCTCATGGTTGCTCTCTCTCTCTCAAAAATAAATAAACATTTAAAAAGTAAAAATAAACATGTTCTGGAAATTTTGCTGCCATTGGAAAATCAAAGAGGCGCTGACCCTGCCCCCGGGGAACTTACAGAGCTGGTCGCGTAAGTATGGATACAAGTAGGCACAAATGGAGGGGAAGGGGGAGATGGAGAAGCAGCCAATAAGTCTCTGTGAGCAGATGACACTTGAGCTGAGATTGAAGAATGCACAAAGTTACCCAGACAAGAGGTGTTCCAGTGGGAAGGAGTAGAGGAATTGGAATCTTAGAGCCAGGAAGAAGCATGGGAACTATTAGAAAGTTCAAAATATTTTGTATCTATGAATGGGTGTATAATGGGTGAGGAGGCTGAGATTCACGTCTTCAGCACCTTCTCATGCTTCTGCCTGTCTGTGCTCACAGGACACCATTTTTCCTGACTACCTTCTCAAGGATGCTGTAGAGCAAGGGGCCTCAGAAGATAGAGGCGGGGCCTCCCGTCGGATCAAACGGTAGCCATACTCTTCAGTGTAAAAGACAAGGGTTCTTGACAAGGCAAGACAGATGTAACCAACTTACATGACACTTGGAAAGTGTGTTAAAGATGCTGGAATTTATTTTAAGACCATGAGAAAGCATTAGCGTGTTCAAATGAGGCATTCCCGTTGATGCGTAAGCTTTGAAAAGGAGCTGGGGAAGAGGGAAATTCGAGGTACTGGTGATGTCCACCTGGAAAAGTTGTGTGGGCAGATGGATAAAGACTGGCAGGCTGACAGAGGAGATTTAAGGAGATACAGATTTACAAATCAATATAAATAAAGTCATGGAAGTAGGTGCAGTGACCTAGAGAGAGTGAGGCCAGAGCAGATTTGTGAGTAATTCGAATACCCTATTTAAAGTCCTTATAAAGGACATTCTGCTTCAAACTTTCACAGCAACTGTGAGTACTTCCTTCCTGGGTTCAGAACATTACAGTATTTAAAGTATGTGCAAATCTTTCTCTATAAATGGACTTTGGACTCTTTCACTACATTTCATTTAACTTTGTATCTTCTACAAGATCTCATAATAGTAAGTATTCACTTATCTCTTCCTGGAATTTGTTGAAATAATATCCATGCTTTTTCTACGGACAGGGTCTGACATAATTCTTTCCCCAAAATGTGTGCTAAATTGGTGAGGGTCTTTTAGGGTATGTGCTTTGAATCATATAATCCTAAATACAGACACAACAACCCATTGTGCCCACATTTCAGACTATCTTCTTCTGGGTTGCTGAATTTCTTTTGCTTTTATGGTTTCCATTCAATTAGCTAAGTAATTCCCTTTTACGTATTTAGATACAGCCTGTAGTTCTAGGTGGGGATAAAATGCATCTCTAAGGACCCAATTAAAAGCAAAGCTTTGCATATGACAATTAATTAGCAAAAATTCCTCATAAGCTTACAATTCATTCATGAATTATTTCTTTTTGTGTCATTGTATGATTATGATGATGTGAGTGGAACTTAGGTATGACAGCTAGCATTTTTATTTATTGGTTTTAGTGAGTTATTAGTTGTATCATTTAAATTGACTTTATGTTTTAATATTCAAACTGATTTTCTAGCTTCATATTTTTATTAAGCCCAAAATGCGGCCTTCATATGCTATTTTCTGTCCAGGTACAGGGTTGGGAAAGCCAAATTTGATATGTCAGAAGTAAAATAGAAAGTAACATTTTTCCATGGCAAAGTTTATGGCAAACTGGAAGGCTAGTAGATGCGGGAAAGGCAGAAGGGATAGGGAAAGTGAGAATTATATCACCAAAATGTCTTTAATTTATCAATGATAGTTTTATCTCCAATAATCCGCATGTGGATCATTATAACATATTTCACTTCTTAGTGGCTTAACAAACCATCTTCTCCATAGTTTGACAGGTTTCCGTGACCATTTGCATCAAGGACATGACCAGAACCTCAAAAGCTCCACCACATTCTGCCTTCAAAATGCATGGCACACTAGTGTCTACAAAAGAAGAAACACAGCCTATTATAGACAATTGTATTTGTCAGATAACTATAATCATTATAGTTATGTGTCCCGATATTAAGGCCTAAATATTCCTAAGCCCCGACTTTGTATCATATCAGCAGCCGAAATGGCATCAAGGGAAGCAAAGTAGATACCAACATCACATCAGAAGTGGTTAACAGTCATTTGGAATTCTTCAGTTGGTGAATTACATTTAAACCTAATTAGCAAAATAGGTCAGAAGACTCGATAGATTTGCCTTAATATTATGTAACAATTATAAATTAAATTATTGAATTTTATGATGGAGAAGGGTGTTTATCATATCTTTATGTATGTTCTAACAATTACCTTTTGAGTGAGAGCAGATGTCCTGAGCTTCCTTACTCTGTGAAATTATTGCATAAGAGTCAAAGTCAAGAATATTTGTTTTTCACATAAACTGTGACCTGTACTAAGGAAAATAGAAATTTTTTTTCTGTCATCTCATTCTCTTATAATTCTGCATACAGGAGATATATGGTTATGATCACATTACATTTACACTGAATATCAACCCCTCTTTTCCTCGCTGACTTATAATCTGTTGACTACAGCGTATTTTGAAAGGATATAAGGCTACACAACCACCATCTGGCTATTTGAATTTTTCAGCAAAGATATTTTGGGCAATGAATTATTTTACTGTTGAGATTGTCCCGGTTCATGAATAAATATCATCAAGGGTTTTTTGTCTGCAGAGAAGAGTGACCTCTATCTATTATATGAACTCAATGAGAGTATTTGACCTTCCTAAATCCTTGACACAAAATACAATATGGATGCAAATGAGTTCTGGATTTCCAAAATAAGTTCCCTCCATGACACCCTCTATTACATTTTAAACACCCAGCCAAAGACAGACAATTCAAAGCCCTCCATATAGTGAATTGAATTCCATTCTGTTTCCAGCTGCTCACAAATGCAGAGGCTAAATAGTATCTTTTCGAAAGCACAGGTCAAAGAAAAAGAGAAAAACCATAATGTAATTGAGGAATGAGACATGCATAATCGGCCAAAAATATGAAGTAAGATAGTTACCGCCATGCACAATTTTTTTCTTGTGCATGTGGAAATATAAATTCAATCAAATGAACTCAGCCCCTGTTTTCTGGGGCACTGGCGTCCAGCCAAAATACCAGGTCTAGGATATTCAGAAAAAATGAAGATCGTGAATAAAGCCTGGGCTCCACAATGATGTGGATAAACATTAGATTAGCAGAAAGAACAAGTACATGGATTTGTACAGACTGTAGGGACAAACAGGGGAGAGTTCAACTGCTCCATGCTTCGACAAGAAAGGAAGGCAAATAAAATTTCAACTAGGAAAGGCTTCAGAGAGGGGGAGGGTTTGCTGCTATGTAAGAGAGAGGCAAGCCACTGTTAAGATAACTAGCTTAATATCAAGAGAAAATACTGTGTTTGAATGGAATAATCAAATGAGTAGCTATTCTGATATTAGGCAAAATTTTCCAAGATTTTCAATGATGGCACACTGGAAATCTGGAAAAAGGAGAGGGCGAATGATTTGGAAGGAAAAGGTAACAGAACTCAATGGGGTAAATGTACATAAAAATGACAAGTCATCTAGGTGTCTAACAGTCTTTTTTAATAACTCCCTGAAAATGTCATGATTTATGAGATCGACATAATTTTCCCATCCATCGCTGTGTCATATCTGTGTAATATTATGCTGCTGAAAACACAACTTCATCAAATGTATTAATAGCCAGAACACATAAGCATGCTTTCTTATTAACACATATTTTTAAAATAAACGTTGTTTAAAGTTTATTGAAAGAGGGGGGAGGGAAGTCAGAGAAAGAGGGAGAAAGAATCCCAAGCAGGCTCCATGCCATCAGCGTGGAGCCCAACGTGCCGTGGGGCTCAATCCCACAAACCGCAAGATCATGACCTGAGCTAAAACCAAGAGTCTGAGGCTTAACCAACTGAGCCCCTCAGACCCCCCCTAAAATAAGTGTTTTTTCAATGCAAATTTCTACATCAATTTCTAGACACAGAATTTTTATCATTTCATTTCTTTTTCTATGCCTCTTTACAGTTTAGTTTTAGTGCCTTGAAAACTTTTTACTTTCTACTTTCTACAGAGTTCAATCAAACATCTTGTCATGAGCACAAAGGGACATAAGGACATATTTTCCTATTGGGGCAAAGAGAACGATACCTATTCTAGTTGGTTATATTTGCCTCTGAAGTTATCAAAATATAGAAAGAATATAAATACATGAGACAGTCAGCATATACCCAGCACCATCCTTCAAACTTCTGTGGGCTGTTTTTCTTCAATTACCTCAACAGCAATTCCCCTACAAATGGTATTTGACTCTGAAAATTTCGAGGTATTTGAGTATGCTTATATCTAATCATTAATAAAGACCAATGATTGTAAAATAAAATGAAATATCCATATTATCAAATTTAACTCAAGAGGATCTGGAAAATCATTTTTCATCATGTTACCCTGTGATGTGGTGAAAGTTAAGTTAATCTTTATTAGTTTCGATTCGACAAGCATGGACACAATGTCTATCATAGTCCAGACTGCTCTGTACCCTCTACTGGAAACACAAAATTTTAAAAGCTGTTGTGGTAAATGAGAGTGTAGTGGGTTACAGGACTCTACACTTGCTCCCCCATCCATACGTTTTGCTCTATCCACCCCCCATTCCAAGATTCTGCAATAAAGTGCGGAACACCAATCTTGGTTTAGCAGAATAGCATCTTATGCTGTCCATCTGCATCTCTCTGTAAGAAAGAGCAGGGTAGAACTTCTCATTTATCTTCAAGAAGTTAATCTTGAGAAGGATGTTGTAGGCCCTCAAATATTGTCACGGTAGCCACTTTCATTACAACCTATTAAGTTATTCACATAAATGTGACATAATTGTGTATTTATGCCTTGTCCGGAGTCTCATTCTTTAATTTATGCATGTTTGTTGAGTGTCCGCCGTGTGCTGAGACTCTCTTGGAATTCAGTCATGAACAAAACAGACAGGGCCTCTGCTCATCTGTAGTGAACATTCTGCATGCACAGAAATAAAAAATCATAAGAAAGGATGGAAAGTCCGATTAGGAAGACACAATATGATATAAAGGCAGGTCCTAAGAGTACACTGCTTCAGTGGGAGAATGGAAATCTTTTTTTTTCAAGATTATTTAATTATTTTGAGAGAGACAGAGACAGCATGGGTGGAGGAGGGGAAGAGAGAAAGAGGGAGAGAGAGAAAATCCCAAGCAGGCTCTGCACTGTCAACGCAGAGCCCGACGTGGGGCTCAAACCTACAAACTGTGAGCTGAAGCCAAGAAGCGGATGCTTAACCCACTGATCCCCCCAGATGCCTCGAGAATGAAAACCTTAAGAATGAGAAGAGGGCAGAGGCATGGATGGTCAGGCATTTGAGCCAGGGGGCTGTTGAAGAGCACGCAGCCTCCTTCGCCTGTGTCAGTGACATCATCACGAGACTCAGTTTACCCACGATGAGAACATTTGCACAACAGAAATCAGCCAACAGCAGGTGTCAGAGATTTTCTTCCTGTCTTCCTTTCTTTTCCTTGTTTTTAAATTTTGGTCTCCAGAGAATCAGTTATTAAATATTTACCATCAAACTAATGAGTACAAGCAAAAGGAAGAGTACAAAGATGCTGATCTAAGAGGCACATTATGATGGATAATTACACATACCAGCCCTTATTTCAAACCTGAAGAGATAAATGGTGCATATTATTAATAATAATGCGTTTTTACGTTGTGGAGGTCTCATTTCCCATTTCCTCATTGTGAATTCTTTTAAATTGTTCGGAAGATATGACGAGGTGTGTGTCTCTGAGTTTTGCTGAGGGGGAAGAATCAAAAGGGGATTGCAGATTGAAAGGGATTGCAACCCTCAAAACAGCTAAGAGCCATTGCCTTACAGCCAGGTAGAAGACTAAATCAGAATCTAGTTTTAAGGTGGGGTGCCTGAGAAAGAGCATTATCCTAAAGGAAGGATTTGTGAAGCAGCAGAGATTGTTTAGAGAGGAAAGAAGAGCTGTTTGATAAAATCATCGTGGAAGCTTCCAGAAACAATTAGAAGGGGGGTATATTTTATAAGAGGCCTCTGCTTAAAGAGACAGACTTATTTTAGAAAAGAGACTGAGAAAGCTCTTATACAGTGAATGTAAAATTATGTGAGAAGTAAAAGTTATTAGTGAAAGATGATAGTGGCAGTGTGATCAGAGGCTTGAGTCAACGGGAAAACGGAAATCAACCAACTGAGGAAGTAAGAAAGAGATGTAAGTGGAGATGCATAAAACCCACTTGAACAACACTGACACTTCTGTTGGATTGATCATCGATCGTGTATTTCAAATGTAACTGCTTTGCATCAATTCTGTAATTTTTAGAATAGATTTCTGAACACAGTTGTATTCCTGAGCTATTGCTGCACAAGAAATTGCTACAAGTTTACTGGCTCAAAGCAGCGTGCACTTATAATCTCACGGCTTCGTGGGTCCGGCGCCTCCGACACGTCTCTCCCGGGGTCACTGGCCTCCTGCGAGCTCCTCGGCTGTGGGCGGAATTCAGCCCCTTGCAGCCCCCGAGCCTGTGTGCGGATCTGGGATGTGGCCCCTGCCCATCACCCCGTCCCCGCGCGGTGCGCTTCCTCACGGCGGCCAGAAGAGCAGCTCACACTTTGAATCAGCCTCTCATTTCAGGAAGGGCACTGTCTCTCCTTTCAGGGATACACTTAGGAGCACACGCTCCAAGAATTATACCCCTTTGGCTGATTTCGAAGTCAGTTGGTTGGGCTCCTGGGCGTGTTCGTGGAGTTCCATCACGTTCACACGGGGCGCACAAACCCCACCGGACGCGCCGGGGGTGGGTGCACCTGCGCCCTCGGACCTTGCAGACCCTCTGGACGCGGCCACCGAGCCCGCCCTCTGACTCCTGAGAAATCACATCTGACTCAAACGCCCACCTCTCGGCGAGGCTCCCCAAGGTCTCAACGCATCAGCTCAAAGTCCAGTCTGCGCAGCTGCACGAACTCTGATCATTGCATCAACCTCAAGTCCAACCTTTCCTGTAAATCCCATCAGCGCCAAGTCCAAAATCTAAATCAGGTCCCGGTGAGGATGGGAGGCCCGTGCGTATGCATCCAGAGCTGCTTGGGCCCCACGTCCTGGCCAGCTGTGGGCCTGCAAAGTGAGAAGACAGAGGTCGCCTGATGCCACGGTCCCGGGTACCCCTGCGGGGGCAGGGGGGAGGCAGCCTCGGCAAGACCCTCCCTCAGAAGCACAGAAATGTCTTCGGAAGAGAAAAACACCTCATTCTTATGCTGTGCTGTATTTCCCGTATCTGTTATTTGTGGCGAAGGTGTTATGCACTAAGCCCTTCAAAGTTCAAACATCATAATCCTTTTTAATCAAAATCTTGTTTGTCCCACGAATTTGATAACCTATATTGAATCCCTAAATTAGAGAACTGACTTTACTTTTTTTAAATCCTTATCATTCCCTTCCAGATGTGTTACTCCAGAAATTCAGAGCTACTGTTCGAATGTGAAGGGTCCAGGATGAAGTAGAATGAACCAAGAATCAAAAACACTTCATTCTTGATCAAACGATGTTTGATCAAACAGTTTATGCTCCTTCATCTTCACTTCTGGCTTTCTGTTAGATTGATTTTCCTAATTATCATTGTATTTTCCCTTTTCCCTTCTATTGGGATCCTTTTTATTTTTAATTTGCCTCCGGGTTTTATTAATTTGCTACATTGCCTGGTGTGGCAAAATATAAAATTCATTGTGATACAGTTATCAGATATCAAAATGTTACTTAATGTCTGTTGAAGTTGTATTACTTTCCAAATGGTATTGCTTTACATATCTCTGGTGTTATACAGGAGCACTGTAAATACCTTTTCTTTGCATTTTTGATATGTATACATCAATTTTATTACTTTATTAATTTGTCGATGTTCCCTGTTGCATATTATATATATAAATGTATACACAGCCGCATACCTTATTCTCTCATTCATTAAACTATATTTTGTATCTTATTTTCAATCAGCACTTTTGTATTCTTGATTTACTGCAAAATGTATACCTGAACTAACCAAGTCTAATGTAAATTTTTACTTACCTCAAAATACTAGGACCTTAGAACATTTTGTTTTCCGTTACTTTCCCTTCCTTGTGTTATTATTTTAAACATGTCTGTGCTACAATCCCAAAGATATTATTATTTTATTTGAAGTAAAATCCAGTAAGAGATTTCCTACACATGACACTTAATATGCCAAACTATAAATTGTCGTCTAAAGTCTTAAAAACCTTTGTTTAAATCATTTTATGTAAAAATTGTACTTGACATTAATCATACAAAAAGCACTGTCAATTTTGTAAAGAAAATGCATGTGTTGTCTCATTTTTACGGAACACATGCATCTAAACACAGAATACCCATTCTAGCAAATCCAGGCATGACTTATTTTTATTTTACTTTATTTTTAATCTTAATCCAGTATAGTTAACATATAATGTGGTGTTAGTTTCAGGTGTAGAACACAGTGACTCGGCGCTGCCACACATCACCCTGGACTCACCACTGCAAGGCCCTCCTTCATCGCCATCACCTGTCTCTCCCATCCCCCACCCACTTCCCCTCCAGTGACCATCAGTGTGTTCACTAGAGTTAAGAGTCTACTTCTTGGTTTGTCTCCAGTCATGATTTTTAACAGCAGCCACAAAAACGAAAGCTTAAAACTTAAATTTAAATTGGAATACAATCCGATTACTCTTCATTTCTCTTGGAAGTCCTACTGCTTTTCACTATTTTCATTTCTTTATTTCACTGGTCTACCATGATTTTTTTTCCAGATATCATAACAGAACTCAATCTCAAAACTGTATTTTATAAAATTTGAAGTACTCAAAAACATCTATACAAAAGTTTATTTTTACCTTCTGCAAGACTCTACACTATAGATTGTTTTTAATTTTTAAGTCATCTCTACACCCAATGTAGGGCTCAAACTCACAACCCCAAGATTAAGAGTTGCACACTGACTGACTGAGCCAGCTAGGAGCCCCAGCCACTACAGATTTTTCTTCCAGACTTCTCTTCCAATAGTCCTGATGGAACAGCAGAACATTTTGGTTATCTAGTGGTGAGGGGCAAGTTTATCCCTTCTTTCAGTCCTTGGTGTCTTCAGGCAATTCAGGACAAAGGGGGCAAGATACAAACCACTTTCCAGCACGTTCCTCTGACTTCCGTTTTTACCTGCTTTCTTTCCCTGCTCCTAAATTAACAAAGTTGCATTAATGAAAGGCTTTTTTCTCTTTTTATAAGCAGCTGTAATATAAGTTATATCTTAAAATCTATTCAACAGTTGAAGACAATAATCAAGAACATAGTTTCTAGTGTTGCTACATTATTCTTTTAAAAAGTATTTATTCTTTAGCTGTCTCCTAAAAGACTGCCATATTTTTGTAATCATTGTACTTTCTGTTAACACTTAAGACTAAATAGATGGATCACAAAAAACAAAATAAAATAATAAAATAAAACAAAAGGATCATAGATGTACATACAGGGGTAAATAATCATAAACTTCTGAATATGAGTTTTATATAAGAAATTAAAACTTAAGAGCTATGTTTCAGGTAAACAATATTTTTAATATTCCTTAGATCCTCTTTTCTACTCTCTGAAACCAGCATACCAAACAATAGAATTAACTCATATATTTTTTCTTTGACTGTATATTAAGATTGTAATTGATGCTTATTTGACATTCTGTTGGTTTCTTAAATTTATAGATTTTATTCATATCATTGGGGCTGTTTATATCAACCCTGTAAGTATTGCATGTATGCATATATGATATATTCACATCTACATATATGCACAAAATATAGTTATGTCATCCACTAAGAAGAATTTTAGTGTAATGTATAGAATTGTTGAGTCACTATATTGTACACCTGAAACTTACATAACTCTGCATGTTAATTAGACTGGAGTTAAAACAAGGATAAAAATAAAAATAAAGAAGAATTTTTATTGGTATATAGCTATCATTTGGGCATTTTGCTAAACATGGGGAATATAATAGTAAACAAGAAAAACCATCTTCAGGTAAAGTCATAGTTTTCTAAACTATGTCTGAGACTAGGAATACTGATGTTTTGTTATGGACATTGTACTGGGGGACGGGGGGAGGAATGTAAAATGTGTTCTATGAGGGAGAAGCCTTTTGGGGACGTCGATGGCATTGAGATAGACAGCACTGGCGGGGCTGGGTGCAATATTCAGCGAAGATAATTTCTCAGAGGAACAAAGAATCCCCTCCAAGGTCACAGAAAGTTACTATGTGGTTCAACCTCAGTAGTTTCTAATTTCTACTTCTTACTGGGCCATGCGCTATATGGAAACACAGTGGCAGGAAAGCCTTTCCAAGGAATGTTCTTCCCAGAGACTGAGGAGCACACAGCAACATCAGAAACATTTTTTCTTGCAGCTGCCACTGTGGAGCCGAGCGATAGGAAATGATGACAAATGGTCTGAAAATGTGTTCTTCCGGCAGAGCTGTGATGCGGGTGAGTGTCAGCTTTTTCAGCAGCAGCAATTACTCTGCTCTGGCAGACATAAGGTACAATTTAAACATTTATCTATATTAAGAGATTTCAAAACTGCCCTTTAAGTTGTGGAAGCTACTGATATATTCAAATTACTCAGTGACGGTTCTTTCAGATTCTTTGGTCTACTATTCAGCAATGTGTGTATAAAGTGACTCAAATTCTATTTTCCACTTGCTTTATTATCCTGTTTTCACCTAGAACAAGAATAAGAGTTAAATGAACAATTTAAGCATCATCAGAGATGAGTCAGAAAAAAAAATCCATTACTTTATTTGAGACATATAAATATGTGAGATATATGAAGAAGAAGAAATGAGATGAGGCAAATCTTAACACTGTAATAAGTAGGTATTATCAAAAAAATGAAACTAGAAATGTGAATACAAAGACTATAAAAATGAGTGTTCCTGACCCTGGGGAAACAGATTAAGTTGACTGCTATGTAAGTAGTTAGAAAGATAGTTATGTTCAGAATATTAAGAGACATTTTAATGTGAAATAGAGAAAAAGACACACTCTCCTAAGTCTGAGCCTAAATAATCTGTTATTTTTTATTTTACGACTTGATAAAATTGCTCAAAGAGCAAGTCATTATTGAATTATTCCTCCATATTCAACCCCATGTTAGTCAGGGTGCACAAGTTATTTCCAACTAATCATTAACTGAGGACAACTGAAAAGAAACAAAAAAAATATTAAAAATGAAATGCTGGAAAGCACTGGATGGTGAAGGTCATGGAGAACTAGCAGACAGCGGTCCCGATGGGGCAGGAGCACCCGAAAGCTGACTCTGGCTGATGTCGCTTTAAACTGGGCTATATCTCAATGTGGAAAGGGGATGTTTTTAGCTTCTTCCAAGGCTAGTGAGGTAAAGACCCAAGGACCTGTTGTGCCATTTCCACACTCCCTTAAATGTAGATACGAAGCAAAAGTAGACAAATACCACCTTCCTTGCTTGTCTTTATGACTCAAGATCTTTTCATCCACCTGCAAATTTTCTCAGGACAGTCTTGCTTTCACCCATTTTAGCTCTTTGTCTATAAATTGCTTCTTGGATGCAATCACTGATGCCCTCAGAGACCTGCGGTGTTTGAACCAGGACATGTGCGCTCAGTGGGGATAGACACCCTAGTATTACCTCTTTAACTTGAATTTCCCTTTGAAGAGTTCATTGATGGGTATCTCCTCTCAGCCCACACTCGGCATCTTTGGTCTCACATTCCCAATTTTAGCGTGGCCTGCAACGGGCCAGGATGTCCCACGTCAGGATCTTGCGGTCGTTGAGGATGTGGTTGTGAACATTCCTCAGGAGGAGTGAGCCTTGTGGGAGCCTGATCAAAGTAACATCCGCAGAGATGTGATACTCAAAACTTCCAGGAACCTGGCCCCAATAGTGAGACTCAACACCAATAAGTATTTTTGCTCAGTATTTTGAATATACTTATTCATGGGGGGAAATCCAATAGGCCGAAAGTTAGAAAAAGTAAACCACAAGGAAAGTTTCCTAGTCCTCCACTTACGTGGAGTGCTGTGACACTGAAGATCATCGCAAGCACAAGCAGAGGCATTTGAGAAGTCGCTTGATGGATAGTCTTAATGAAAGTAAAGAGGATAATCAATGTAAGACAACTTTTGGCCACATTTCCAATCTACTATGCGGAAAGGAAGTCCCACCGGGATGAAACCCTATGATTTTAACGTGAAATACCCTTAGGAATCCTTCATCTCACAGAGTCATGGTGGATCTACCTGGACACAACTCCTATTTGTATGAGGAATGTGGACAAGCCTACAAGGGTCCCTCGCATGACTCCTGGGACAATCCTCCGTGGAGAGGAACACTGTCAATGTAAGCATTGCAGGGACACCTTTGGTTGTCTTTACCCTTTGGAGCACATGGCAGAGGAAAAGTTCACTGGAACGTTGTCACGCTGGAAAAAAGTTCAATATGCATGTAAAGAAGGTAGGGAAACTTGTTTGTTCCTCATGTGTCACAAAACATATGACAACTCACAGTGGAGCGAGAGAAGCCTTGTGAATGTAGGGACTGCGGGAAATCTCTCAGTGAGTTTCCAAAACTTGTTCTACATATAAGGACACACAGGAGAGACGCCATATAAATGTAAAGGATATGAGGAAGTCTTTGCTTTGTTCACGTCTTTTTGAAGATATGTGAGAAATTCACAACTAGAGAAAACATAAAAATAAGTCCTATGGAAAAACCTTTGCTAATTACTCAAGTCTCACTGTGCATGCCTCTCACATTGAAAAGATATTGTATAAATATGGGGAGGTCTACATGTGTAATCTTCCTTTAAAATTCAACTAAGATGGTTTGAGCTCATACCCAGTATAAAATGGGAATCCAAAAACCATCTTTCCATCTACTGTAGTGCAGTTTCCCAAGGACTTTATGTTATCCTTTAATTCCATTAGTTTTTTTTAAATTTGTTAATGTTTATTTATTCTTGACACAGAGAGAGAGAGAGATTCTGAAGCAGGCTCTAGGCTCTGAGCTGTTAGCACAGAGCCCAATGTAGGGCCTGAATGCACAAGCCATGAGATCATGACCTGAGCCGAAGTCAGATGCTTAACTGACTGAGCCACCCAGGCGCCTCGGATTCCATTAGTTTCTGTTTTTTCTTTATTTTTTTTAAGTAGGCTTCACATCCAAAATGGAGCCTGATGGGGGCTTAAACTCAAGACCCTGAAGTCAAGACCTGAGTTGAGATCAAGTGGAGTGCTTAATGGCTGAGCCACCCAGGCGCCCCTGGATTCCATTAGTTCTTATTCCTTCTTCCAGTGAACACTGCTTCCTTCTTATTTTTGACTCCTATGGATACCATTTTCTGTATATACTGCTTTGAATCATACTACTCACTGCCTTTCTTCCTGCATTTCTTCAATACCAATTCTGACACAGGCCATAATAAAGAGTGGATGTTTACTGATGGTTAAATTGATAGGGGTGTTTTACAGTACAAGCCAGTAGAAGAAAGAAAGTTAAAGTTGAGGCTACATTGCAGTGGGTATGCAAAATAGTCCCCTCTGGAAGCTACGTTGGAAGAGAGTTTGGCAGCTCCTTGCAAAACTAAACATACTCTTACCATATGATTCTAAAATTATGTTCTTTGGAATTTAATGTAAAGGAGTCGAAAACATGTCCCTACAAAAAAAACTGTGCATGAATGTTTATAGCAGTTTTATTCATAATTGTCAAACTTGGAAGCAACCAAGATGTCCTTCCGTAGGTGAGTGGATAAACTCGGCTCCATCTAGAGAAGGGAATATCAGTCAGTCCTAAAAAGAAATGAGTTCTCCAACCAAGAAAAGACATGGAGGAAACTTAAGTGCCTGTCACTGAGTGAAGGAAGCCAATCTGAAAAGGCTACCTAACTGTATGGTTCCAACTATGTGACATTCTGGAAAAGGAAAAACTATGTAGACAGTAAAAAAAAAAAAACAAAAAACAAAAAACCAGTGGTTTCCAAGGACTGGAGAGAAGATGAATAGGTGGAAGATAGGGAAATTTTAGGACAGTGAAACTTCAGGATGGTATAATACTACAGTAGCGGATACAAATCATTAGATATCTGCCCAAGCACCTAGACTATACACCAGGGGTGAAGCAGTGAAACAATGTAAACTGTGGACTCTGAGTGATAATGAGGTTTCAATGTAGGATCATTAATTGTAACAAGCATACCACTGGGGAGGTGTCCTCAATGGCAATGGCTATACACAGGGAGGCAGGCAGAGTATATATATATAAGAAATCTCTGTACTTTCTTCCTAATTTTGCCGTAAACCTAAAACTGCTCTAAAAAATAAAAGTCTTTGTAAAATAAATTGGATGCTGCAAGCCAGATTTATTACAGTTGCTTGGTTATCCTGGACATGTGAGATTCTTTTTTGCCTGGATTATCTTCAGAACATCCAGCTGCCACAATTTGATGAGATCTCTCTTTTCCATCAGATCTTTTTCTTTTTAAGTTTATTTATTTATTTATTTATTGAGAGAGAGAGAGAGAGACAGAGACAGAGAATGGGAAAGAGAAAATCCCAAGCAGGCTCCCACTGTCAGGGCAGAGCGCAACATGGGGCTTGAATTCATGAACCATGAGATCATGACCTGAGCCATCTAGAGTCGGATGCTTAACCTACGGAGCCACCCAGGAGCCCCTTCCATCAGATCTTTGATTTCAGTTGCTCATCTCCTCCTTGTAGAATGCTACCCTAAAATCCAGGTGTGCTCATATAGCCATGTGTTGTATAGCAGGAAACAGAACATTAAAAAACAAAAACAAAAAACTCAACTACACCACAGGGCTTCATCTTCTCAATTTCTGAAAGGCCTTTGCTTTAGGTGTATTCATTACCCAACTCTGTGGCAGATACGCTCTTCCCTCAGAAGCTAACTTTGCTCTTCTTCAAGTAGCATTTTCCTTCCAATTACCACAGCATCTGTAAAGAACCACATCAACCCCATTACCAACTCTTCTTCATAGGTTTTTTATACTATGTACTAGATATGCTAAGACAACGAAGACTAAAACTCTCTCTCTCTCTGCCCCCCCCATCATGTTCTGTATCTCTCTCTCTCTCTCTCTCTCAAAAACATTATATCTAATAAAACCCTATTTTGTTAGACTCTAAATTTCACATGCTTTGTACCACACAGGGATGTCAGTCCATTCAAACCAGCACCCATGAGATCGGAATGTATTTTCTTATGAACCTTAAGGAGCTTTAACTTTTTCCTTTTGTGGAAATCATGTGCTGTTGGATTTTGGATTACCATTGCATGAGGTTTACGATAATTATGAAGAATATCACTTAAAATGGGTTCATCTATAGGCATATCCACATTAGCAAACCATGTAAATACTACGATATTCTGTTTTTGTAATAAGCATTCTGGAAATGTTTACAAACCATGGGATATAAACAAGGGGTATGAACATGGGATATAAACAACTGTCCCAGTATATGAGACTATTTCTGAAATACCTTCTTCCATATACCAAAAACTAGATTCATAAAGTTAAGGGCAAGATATTTTGCTTGAAGGAGCTCCCTCTTTTCAAATTTTAAGTCAAGTAGAACTGGTTTAACTAAACACCGTTGTGCATAATAGTCGCTTAGAGTCCCTTAAAATATCCATTGGGAATGCCCAGTACTTCTTTTAACGTGACGCATTTTAGTTAATATAAGGTTGCTGCCTTCTTCTTATTTCACATGTTTTCAACCTTTTACCAAAGTGCTGTGTGACTTAGGCTCTATAATGCTGAGGAACCATTCCTGCTGTCCTACATGATGGGCTCTCATTATCATTATTTGGTATGGAAAGTTCCCTCCCACACCCTGGACCCCACGCCTTCCATGACTCACAGAGATGAAGGATCCCTACCGAGTAAATTACCAGCTGGCCCTTTCCTTCTCCCCCAAGTACCTGTCAGTGTGAAAATGCACACCTACCTACACAAACAGTATATTAAAGATAATATATTTCATTTTACAGGGACCAATGCCAAATTTCAGTCTTAATTGCGAATCATTCATAACCAACAATATCTTAGATCAAATCAACAGAAAAACAGAAGAAAGATACGAGGGCCACATGTTTATATGATAAATTTCTTTGATAGTATATATTTGAAGAAGCTTTACTTTTGTTTATAGTCTTAAATTAGGATTATTTGAGGCTGAATTTGTGAAAACAAAGGGACCACTTCGACATTCTTAATAAACTTCTAACCTGCATACCACTCTTTCAACATAAAAAGTAGGTATTTATTTAAATATATATACCATATATCTGAAAAAAATTCAGTGTAGTCATTTTGGGAAATTGCCAACATATTTTGAGGATGTGTGTGTTTGTCTATATATACATACATGCACATATATGTGCATATACATGGCAAATGCATAACAATGTGACTATAGATATAATTTTTTCAAGTACTTTTTAAGAACAATGTTCACAGTACTTTAGAGCCACTGAGTTGTTTAACTTGAAAACCAGCTGTATTTGTCAGATTTCCTTGGGGAAATGTCTGTAGGCAATTGTCAGAAGTTTTTTGTTTTGACTCTTTTTCACTCTAAAGCACAGAAGACTTATTTGTATATGTAAGTTCTAAGCGAAAAGAAGTCTCTAAAGCTCTTTACCCTGAATTACCCTGTAGATTTGATTACAATGCCACCTTCTAAGTGTGTCCTCAGACCAGCCAACCTGAAGTATTTCCTCAGTCCCTGGCTGAACACAGCTTTTCTGTTATTTCCCCCTAACACCTAACACCATAGGTATCTTTCTTGTTTATTATTAATTTATAGAATGTAAGCTGTCTGACCCGGGGATTATTTCTCCTCTGTTCTCTGCTGTATGTCCAATGCCTGTAATAAGTAAACATACTATATAAATTAAATCTGCTTCTTTCTCTTCTTTCCTAGTTTACATAACGTCTAGAATAAAAGAGGGAAGAGCCTTATGCCTTCTCTTCAATTATTTTTGTTATAAGTAGCACAATATAAGTTATTCAGAATTAAGTTATGTCTTCATGGAACTGGCTTTGAAGAATACATCATTTAACCCTGAACCAATTCACTGAACTGGTAATAAATATATGCATATTGAAAAATACACATAAATATATCAAAGTTGCTTGTAGTAGGCGATGTGGAGTCACTAGTGAGCAGTCAAGAAAGAGTTCTTAAGACATTTTCAATGCAAAAAGGTGGTTTTAGTAGAGCATGGGGACAGGACTTGTTGACAGAAAGAGCTGCACTGGGGTTGTGAGGAGTGATTGATTATATACTTTGAAGTTGGGGAGATAGAGATAAAGGAAGTCTCACAAGGGATTTCCATATGTTAAAGAAGACTGACTGGATCCTGGAGGTCTGGCTGCTGTCAGACTAAGGTTGCTTTAAGTCTCTAGCAAAACGTCAACATTAAGGCAGCCATGAGTCCCTTGAAGAATGTCACACTCTGCATGTCTCAGCTATTCATCAATCGGCTGCAAGTTGTAAGGAAATGTAATTTTATCTACATTTCTCTTGCCTTTGTTCTCGCCAACAGTAGTGCTCAATAAAATGCTAGAATGGTATTCTGTGTTTGCAGGTTGACATATATTATTAAAAAAAATATTTTTCCATGAGCATGAATGCATTTGAGTAAACCAGTGTACAAACACACGGTTCATTACACTTTCTCCTCATTGGAGATTATTTTATTTTCTGCTACATAAAAACTGGCAGATGATTTCTTAATTGGATTATTGTCATTTATTCTATGTTAGTGATTCACAAGCTTAAGACCTTGCTAGAATTTATATATGTGTGTGTATGTGTGTGTATACATATGTATATATCTATATGTATGTATATGCATATGCATATGTATATGTATAAACACACACCTGTCTATCCATCCAGAAGAGCTAACAATTGTAAATATTTATGTCCTCAACTTAAAACACCCAAATATATAAATCAATTTAATCATAAACATAAGCAAACTTATGGATAATAATACTATAATTGTAGAAGAATTTAATACTCACTTACATCAATGGACAGATCATCTAAGCAGAAAATGAACAAGGAAGCAATGACTTTGAATGACACACTGGACCAGATGGACTTAACAGATATATTTAGAACATTTCATCCTAAAGCTGCAGAATATACATTATTCTCGAGGGTACATGGAACATTCTCCAGAACTGATCACATCTGGGTCAGAAATCAGCCCTCAACAAGTACAAAAAGACTGAGATCATATCATGTATATTTTCTGACTACAATGCTATGAAATTCGAAATCAATCACAAAATAAAAAAAAAGAAATTTGAAAAGCTCTCAAATACATGGAAGGTAAAGCATATCCTGCAAAGAATGAAAGGATTAACCAGGAAATTGAAGAAGAAACTAAAAAATACATAGAAGCAAATGAAAAACGAGAACATGACAGTCAGGCCCTTTGGGATGCAACAAATGGCCTCCTAAGAGGAAAATACATTGCCAGTCTCAGGAAGCAAGAAAAGTCCCAAATACACAGCCTGACCTTATACCAAAAGGAGCTACAAAGGCAGCAGCAAATACAGCCCGGAGTCAGTGGAAGAAGGGAAATAATAAAGATTAGAGCCAGGGGCACATGGGTACCTCAATCAGTTAAGCCTTGGACTTTCAGCTCAGGTCATGATCTCACAGTTCATGGGTTTGAGCCCTGAGTTGGGCTCTGTGCTGGCAGCTCAGAGCCTGGAGCCTGTTTCGGATTCTGTGTCTCCCTCTCTCTCTCTGCCCCTCCCCCACTCATGCTCTGTCTCTCTCCGTCTCAAAAATAAATAAACTAAAAAAAGTTAATTAAAAGATTAGAGCAGAAATAAACAAATAGACTCAAATCAAAACAAAACAAACAGGCCAATAAAACTACGAGCTGGTTTTTTGGAAAGAATAAACAAAATTGAAAAACTCAGACTTCTGGATTTATCAAAGAGAAAAAAAGAGATGACCCAAATAGATAAAATCATGAATGAAAGAGGGATCACACCAACACTACATATACATATACTTATACATATACTGTTACATATACATATACACATACTTATACATATGCATATACTTATACGTACTCATATACTTATACATATACTGATACATATACATATATCTGATATACCTGTGACTCTTTTTTAGGGCTTTTGGTGTGGGGGCTAAGGGACTGTACCTTTTCTTAGGTCCTTAGGATGATTCTGATGTTTTAGAACTCGGGCTCTTACATGTATGCTAAAATGCTATTTTGTAATACTTCATCCCGATGCTTTATCCCTCAACAGGAAAAACAAACGCATCCACTTAATCAAGATTTTACAAATAAGGTTGATTTGGGTTTGCATCTTTAAAGATTTCAAAGAGATTATCTGTTCCTTGTGCTTAAATGCACAAGCATCCTTTGAGAAGAAAATTAATGGTTTTTCATTTTACTCCCTTCAATGAATAAAATCACAATTATTAGAAACACATGACTGGATAATCACCTAAAAGAATACAGTTGTATTCTGTAAAACAACTTAAAACGAAGAGCAAAGATTCGGCATTTAGGACGTTATAAAAACCCTTAGAACTTGATAAAATAGCGCCTTGATGAAGGAGTTATTTTAATATTCAGCATCCGAATTATTTTTGTCACCAGTTCAATAAGAAATCTAAAATCTAAATTTCGAACTTGGGGGCCTTTTAAAGCCATAGCTACTTTCTCTTTTATTGTTAGGTATATAAAGGTATATAAAAGTTCAAAATTCACTAGTCTTTCTTAAGTGTTTTCTGCAAATCTGATTGGTTGGATCTGAGCGCAGAAAATGGTGCCGATGGAGACACCGGGCCTGAGCCTCTGAAGGTGGCATTTGTGAGAAGGGCGAAAGTGCAGAGCGTTCTGGAAGGATCTCTGCCGTCATCCGTGGGCCCTTCAGGGAGGCTCCGGCGCGGTCCGTTCACGCGAGAACCACGGTGGCCCCAGGCCCCTGTGCAGCGCCGTGTGGGCCGCCAGACCGGGTCCGAGCGCGGGTCCCCAGGGCGGCCAGCGCCCCTTCGTGCCCGCCAAGCCTGCGCTCCCGCCCCCTCCCCACGGCAGCTGCTGCCCCCCGGGAAGAACCGACTTCATCGGAGGCGTTTACTCCAGGGGGGAGTCTGTACTGTGGGTTTATCTGCTACCTCACTCGTAATATACAGAGGGATATTACATTTCCCCCAAAGCTTGCATAGGTGAGGGGACTTTGCATACATTGTGTCGTTTTCTTCTGTCCCAAACACTGTCCCCAGCGTGTGACACGTTCTCAAATAAACAGACTGGACCGCTAACCAGAGAGCGAAGGGCAGAAAGCGACAGAAGGGTCATTACTTATGTTTGGAGAGGCTGTCATCCAAACCATCTGCTGCTTGGGGCTGCCACAGGGCCCTTTTACACACTGTTGTAATATTTTTCAATACCTGCAGGAAAACCCGGAACAACCTTCAATTTGTTACCTGTTAAATCTGTAAATCTGTTATTTTTCCTGATTCTCGTGATTTTTTTAAAGCAAGAATTATATTTTCCATACTTTGAGGGGAGAAGCCCCCTGATATATTAAGGTGCCAGATTTATAGTTTTTTTATTTGCTTTTTTTTTTTTTTTTTAGCTTTTTGCATGTTCAAAGGAGAGGCACCTGGGAGGTTCAGTCAGTTAGGATTCCAACTTTGGCTCGGGTCATGATCTCACAGCTCGTGAGTTCGAGCCCTGATTCCAGCTTTGTGCTGACAGCCCAGAGCTTGGAGCCTGCTTTGGATTGTGTGTGTGTGTGTGTGTGTGTGTGTGTGTGCCACTCCTCGTTCATTCTCTGTCCCTCCCTGTCTCTCAAAAATGAGTAAACTTTAAACAAATTTAATAAATAAAAAATAAAATGTGAAACACATCTCTTAGCCACTGTTGGCTGATTAGTCCACCTTCTTATGATATATAAGTATGTAATTCAGGAGCATATTTAAGAAAAATTTCTAATGTTTTTATTTATTTCTGAGAGAGAGAGATACAGCATGAGCAGGGGAGGGGCAGAGAGAGGGGGAGACACAGAATCTGAAGCAGGCTCCAAGCTCTGAGCTGTCAGCACAGAGCCCGAAGTGGGGCTCGAACCCGCGAACCATGAGATCATGACCTGAACTGAAGTTGGACGCTCAATGGACTGAGCCACCCAGGTGCCCCAGGAGCATATTATATGAAAAAGGAATGGTTAATTACATAAATATTTTGGAAAGATCTTTGTTAGCAATCAGGGTGTGGTTTAACCAATGTGTTACATGGTACTCTGGCCAGGGAGGGGCCCAGGGTGCCCTCATCCCCCGCTGACAAACACCATCTTCTGGTGATGCTCCCAACGCAAGGACGTGAACTAATCACCACACTGGTAAAGCTGATCTGAACTTGTGGCTTAGGCTGGAGCCTTAAGTAGGGCATCCATCCTCTCCTCCATCTACGTGTTGATGCTATTCCCATACAGCTTTGAAGCAAGGCACAGGAAATGACTCCAGTGGCCATATGTTTAGGGAAAGTTCCCTATGCATGTTTGCACTTCTCGACGTTCATGAGCTGCATAGTGTACTTATATACTTGTTTGGTTTTTTTTTACTTTCTCCATGGGTGACTATACATTCCAAGAAACAGGGATTCTTTTTACCATTTTGTTCATCACCACTAGATCTCTGACACCTCGTACAGTCCCTGGCATATAATAGTTCCACATGCAAAGGGAAAGGTCAGTGAACAGGACTATTAGTGCGTTCAGGTTTGCGTCCTTGCTGAGTAGTAAACAGCATCTGTTTGATGTTCTAAATGCTGACTAGTCAGATGAGCAACTGCCCCACGCTGTGTGTCAGAGGAGGGTCTGTTTGGGGGAATCTCATCGAGAGTATGCAATCACCGGTTGGCCTGTGAGCTTGACCTGAAATATTGGGGGCTTCTTGCCCCTTTCCCTGTGCTTGGAATATGGGTTCTCTGTGTCTGCTCTCAGAAGCTGCCCTCACTGTACGGCCTTGAGATCGTGATCTGTTGTTGGGCCCACATGGACAGTGTACATGACCAGATGCACTTAAGGCTTTATCAACCTTCAAGATGTGGTGGGTGGTGCAGAGATCTACTCGTCATTCAGGCATCAGAGACATGCCTTGTATGTCAGCTCCCTCGTTCATTAAACCTGCCATCTACCAACGGGGATGGCCTGATTCTTTCTTCGGTCTCTCCCTGCCCTCCAAGTATGGCGGCCAGTTCCAGATTACATCCGGGAGCTCCTGAGGGGCTTGCAAACTGACAGTAGGTTAGGTAGACATGGAATTAACAATGGTGGGCTTAGCATGGAGAGGACAGAGTTCCTCCTAACAAATCCCTTGTGTTTTGTGTAATAAACACCAAGAGAGAATTAAAGGCTTTGCCCAGATCAGTGCCACTATGACTTCCCACATAAATAACCAACAGTGATACACATTTTTAACTTTTCCTCATGGTCCCATCCAAGACAACAATTAATTGATTGATTGGTTCATTTTTCTTTCATTCGTTCTACAAATATTTACTGAGTACCTATTATATGCCAAGGACTGTACAAGGTGTCAGAGATATAGTGGTGTTGAACAAAATCGAAAAAAGAATCCCTGTTTCTTGGAATGTATAGTCAACCATGGAGGAAGTCAAAAAAAGTATATAAGTATACTATGCAGCCCATGATCGTCGAGAAGTGCTAAACAGGAAAGCAGAGAAGGGGGAAGGGCAGGGAGCATTAGAGAGGGGAACGCACTGCATCCTTGGGAGAGCCTGAGAACAGGACCTTGCCAAACCAGAAACTGAGATAATAATTACATGTCATTTTAAGTAACTAAGTTGTGGGTATTTGTTAGGCATCCATAGAAAACTAGTACCTGTGTTCATATGCAGATGCTTATTGAAAACTCATATTTTCCAATTTTATTTTCCCACTTGAAATACAACGTGGCTTCCATTTTTAACCCACCTGTTTCTCCAAATGCTGTGTTTTAGTAATATGAGGGTACAAGAAACAATAGATTCTCTTCAATGCATAGTTTCATCTACGTAAGTGTGCTTTTTATGTGTATATGCCCGGATTTTCTCTTCTAAATTAAAAATATATGAATTGAATTTGGGATCCTTTCAATAGCTTTGTTGATTTCTCCCCAAAGTTGATTCATTCGAATTTTACATAATCATCTCTCCTCCGTGCACGATTCCAAACCCAGCAGCAGGGGCATGCTTTGTGCATCAGACAGAAAATTCAGTCTCCTTGTAGTAGCAGATAGCTCTTAGCTCACTGAATTTCAAATGTGCTGACTTGTTTTCATTTCTTTGGGGACAGTCTGAACATCACTCCATTTGGTAGTTATAATATTACATCTTCCTTTTCTTCACTATCTTAATTTCTTTTGTCTTCTTAAATTTTACACATTCGTCAACGTTGTCATTGCTTTGGTGACTGCCGTCACAGCGGACACTTCTCTGTGTTTGGGGAGGATGTAACGCATGCCAGTGGACTGTGTTCCATTCCCCAGACAGGTAGCTCTCCAGTCCTTATTTACGACCCCAAAATATGTTGTTTCTTTAACGTTGCAGGTAACACAGCATTTCATGAACACCTAAGGCTAAGGGTAGGTGTCTCTTCTTTAAAAAATAATATTTATTTATTTTGCGAGAGAACGAGTGCAAGTGGGGGAGGACCAGAGAGCGAGGGAGAGAGAGATTGTCCCAGGCAGGATCCACACTGACAGCAGGGAGCCAGATGTGGGGCTCAAACCCACAAAACGTAAGATCATGACCTCAGCTGAAACCAAGAGTCGGCTGCTTAACCGACAGAGCCACCCAGGTGCCCCGGCTGGTGTCTCTTCTTAGTTTTTCTTTACATTTCCCCACTGGGATAGTGCATGTTTTAAACCTTTCCTGTGTTGCATAGAAATCTCTATACATCCCTCTAATAACTGCATATAGGGACTCAGCCTCAATGATACTGATCACCTGCAGTTAGTCACAAGCCCTTCATCATCATTAACAGCAGGGTCTGTAACAGAGAGTTTCGTTTTCATTTGCAGTGATGCTTCTAGATCGATGCTCCTGAACGGTTTCTATTTTATTCTCATAAAAAGTGTTTTAGAAAAAAATCGCAACATTAATAGCATAGATCTCAAAAATAATTTCGAGAACATGCTTATCTTTGTGTGTGTGTGTGTGTGTGTGTGTGTGTGTGTAGTTTGCAAACCACTCAGGGACAAACACTAGAAAACCTCTTTTCGAAGTAGATATACCTTCCTTCTTCACATGCTTTCACTACCGCTTTCCTCCCCGGGCCTCGAGCACATGTCCTCACCTGCAAAGGCGGGGTGCTCCTCATGGTGGGATAGACATTTAAATAGAGAAAGCATCCAAAACCCAATTGGATATAGCAAACAAGTTTAAGCACTGAGAGAGACAGTAGGACTAGAGTTTTGGTTTTTAAATGCATATTTTTGAGAGAGAGAGAGAGAGAGAGAGAGGGAAGGGGAGAGAGAGCTAGCAGGTGAGGAGCAGAGAGAGAAGGGGACAGAGGGTCAGGATCTGCCTGACAGTAGAGAGCCTGTTGCGGGGCTCAAACTCACAACCTGGGAGATCATGCCTGACCTGAGCCAATGTCGGATGTCCAACCAACTGAGCCACTCAAGAGCCCCAAAAGTGGGAAGATAAATTAAAGCAGCGTGCTCGGGGCACCTGGGTGGCTCACTAGGTTAAGCGTCTGACTCTTGGTTTCAGCTCAGGTCATGATCTCGTGGTTTGTGAGTTGGAACCCTGTGTTGGGCTCCATGCTGATAGTGTGGAGCCAGCTTGGGATTCTCTCTCTCTCCCTCTCTCACTCTGTCCCTCCCCTGCTTTGCTCTCTCTCTCTCTCTCTCAAAATAAATAAATAAACTTTAAAAATATATTAAAAATAAAATAAAACAGGGTGCTTGACTTCCTTTTCTAGAGGTAAGCGTGGCATAAAACAGACAATGCCAGATGTGCTTAGAACGACACATCAGGGCTCTCCCTGCCCCTCTGAGTGTGGGCAAGTTAATTTAACATCTTCATCCACAAGTAAATCTGTAACGTGGATGTGTCATTGTTACCGATTCAAACTGAGCCTCTGAAAATTTATTGATTACTTGGAAACTTCCCAAATATTTACATTTGTTTATGGTGCACATATAAAGCTGAGCAATTAAAAGTGAAAACAGTAAAATGGAATTAGGGAACACAGTATTAGGAGCCAAAGAGAAAAAATAATTCAGTTTAATTTGCTTTTCCGAGGAGATAAGATAAAACTAAAATATGGTTTTATGTGGTTCTCGCTCAAAAAAAAACAAACATGAAAACCAGACTCTGTTTGTGCCTGTGTGTTATTAGTTAAGTAGATACATCTGGCATTAAATGTTATGAAATTTATTGTGCAAAATCTTAAAAGAGACATTAGTATGGGTGATGTCTTCATCTGCAATTTTGCTGAAGATAGGGAAATTTGCTTCCTGTGGCTGTTTTGTATAATAAGCTTTGATAAAAACACAAAATCATGGCTTTGCACGGCAACTTAACTAAGGCAGCTTTATGGAGGTACTAAGCCTGAGTAGCCCAGACACGAGGCTTTAGCTATCTGTCAGGGTAGAGTTCAGTGGTTGTGTGGCTGCGGAGTCCTCTGTTCCAAGATCTGCTTGACCTTCTGTTTAGACCCACAGCACTTTCGCGCCTTTTCAGTTTCCCTCTCAGCGAGCTGGACAGGAAGTGTGTTCCCTTGTGTGTCCTGATCGGTAAATGATTTGCGTATCAACCACTCCCTCAGTGACTATAAAAACTTTCTTTTTGTCTTCATTCTCTTGCAAACATTTAAACAATCAACCTAAGATGACTGGATCTCACGTTTAAGACAAAAATTAAAACTTTGTGACCACAGTTCTCACAAATTTTGGAAATCAACAGTTCTTGTTGACATGCTTAACACCGAAACGTGGACAGCGGTAGAAAACCTTAAAGAACTCACGTTATGTATGGGCAAGTCATCTGGACACGTTTCCTTGGGGGCTGCTTGATAGCCTGTTCAAAAAGTGACACTTTTCTGACCTTGGTTTTTTTTTTTTTTTTTCCATTTAAGAATCACTTGGGGGACTCCATGAGGCACTTTAATTTGGGCTTTAACTGTTCTCATTCTGTCACACCCCTGGCATATGGCAGATGTGCCTCTGAATGACCTCGCTTTCGGTTCAGTCTTTTTAAGAAGAAAAAGTAAAAAATTACATTCACAGCTAGTCTGTCAGTGACAGAGAAGTCACATTATATTTTTAAAAGTATATCTTCAAGCAGAACTCTACCCTTTACTTTTTTCATATCACTGAGGTATTCTCTCAATGAGAGAGAGTTCTCTACACTGTTTTAACGGATGTTCCGAGTATCTTAAAGACATTATCGAGGTTAAAATTCAATGAAGCTCAAAGTTCAGAATACTACTATCTTTTGGATAATTCTAGTCAATATCTTCCATAGAGTTCTTCGTAAGTATTATTTAAAGTGTATTTGGTTTGATTATTCTCACAACTACTGACTTTTGGATTCATGAAAGACTATCAGATAAAACTGTTCAGCAAATAAAAGTGTTTATTAGATTTACTACAAAATGGGAGAGTGCCACCGGAATAATTTTCGTCATTTCTCAATGCGAGAGAGCTGGGAAAAAGTATCTGTGTGGTTGGGAGGCTGGGCGATTGAGAGGTGGAGCTTGTAGGGTTGGGCGAGGGGTGTGGAATCAGGCAGGGTTTAGTACATGAAACTAGGGCACAGCATGGCAGCCTGAGTGGAATCTTGGTTCCACACGCTTACCTTACTTGGGAGTTATTTTAATTGGTCCACGATCTTATATTCCAGGAACAAGTAAGTATTTCTTGAGGCAAGCACTTCATTCTTTTAATTTGATCTTAATATACTTTATTTTATTTATTTTTAAAAATATTTTTATTTATTTCTAGGAGAGAGAGAGAGAGAGAGACAGCGTGAGCAGGGGAGGATCAGAGACAGAGGGAGACGCAGACTCTGAAATAGGCCCCAGACTCTGAGCTGGCAGTCAGCACAGAGCCCGACGTGGGGCTCGAACCCACAAACCGCGAGACGATGACCTAAGTGAAAGTCGGACGCTTAACCGACTAAGCCACCCAGGCGCCCCATCTTAATATACTTTAAATGTATGTGTTTTTGACATACACAAGTTTAAGATACATAACCAGAGAGATGAAATTTTAACTTTGAACTTTAGCCTAAAGTATTTTCTTTCTTAGCACATTAAATAAATATAAATGAATCTCATTGAATTTACTACTTTAATAAGCTGTAAGTTTTCCGTAGAAAACAACCATATTGATTATCTTGTAGACATATAAATAGTTCTGTAAACATCATATCTAATAGTGTTTTAACCATTTATATTTTTACCAACTTTAACCAAAGTAAACAACACAAAAGAAAACTAGAAAATAGGAAACAGGAGTTGTCTATATATATATTTTTATGAACATATATATCACTTTAACAAATGTTAAGGCTCAAATGAACATCTGTGTGTGTGTGTGTGTGAGAGAGAGAGAGAGAGAGAGAATAGTGTTATCATTTTAAGACATTTTACATCATGTTAACCTATAACTGTTTACATCTAAAAATAATCAGCAAAGACCTAAAAATTATTCATTCACCAGTGTTTATATATCTTTACTTGTTACAGTTTGTCTAGGTGTCCAAAGATTTGTTGTATTAGTTATCATAGTTTAATACTCTTTTATAGTCTTGAAGGTGAATAGAGAGCTAGAGATCATAATTTAATCTAGAGCACATGTCCTTTATATCTGAAGGATTATAAACACTTATAAGATCAACTCCTTTAAGAGATATTTAATTTTACAGTTTGATTTGGCGAAGCACATTTTTTAATTGCTGCAATCCTGAACAATTTGTGAGTTTAATGAGAATTTACTAAACCCATAGAAATAAAGTCTGAATTGGAAAAGCTTATATAAATCAGGAGAAATGAAACCAAAGTCTTTTACCTTAGACTGACATTAGTTTTATATGGTAATAAAATGAGAGAATCAAACATACAGGGGTTTCTGTGCCAAAAATTGAGTCACTTTTATCTGCCAAATATTTTCCTATTCTTGGGAATACACATAAATCGTTTAAATATAAATAAACGTATGTGTCTGCATATCAAAAATGTTCAAGGACTCTTGGATGTAAGCTTTAAGTTACAGAGGCCAAAGGCATACCTCCAAATCATAATCAATCTCTATTCTGTTCCCTAAGATTAAAGGAAAATAATAAAGACACAGGAAAGAAAAAGGGGGAAGAACTGAAGAGAGAGTTCTCTTCTCTTGAGTATATGACCTCTCTTTGATGAGTTTCTCGAATGAACTATGCTGTTGATACCAAAGTTCTCCAAAGAAGCCAGGGCAATTCCTCATTGTCCTGACTGACACTTACCCCCGGTGGCTTTGCACCGGCAGCACGGAAACTGCATGGGATTCTCTCTCTCTCCCTCTCTCGCTGCCCCTCCCTCCCTCACTCAAAATAAATATATAAACCTGAAAAAAAAAAAAAGAGTGTCTTTATCTGATCTTAGTGGAATATCCAGAATAACTGACCACCAATTTCTCAAAAGATCGCCAGAGAAAGTTGTGGATCATGAAAATGTTCCTAGTGGTACGGAAGAAGCGCACTGGGGAGAAGTCTTTGCAGGGTCCCAGAACAGGGGAATTCAGGGAGATATTCATAGGGTTTTAGGCCTCGCATGCATGCTTTTATTTTTTAAAAATTTTAAATGTTTTTTAAAAATTTATTTTTGAGAGAGGGAGAGAGACAGCATGCGCATGGAAGGTCAGAGAGAGGGAGATACAGAATCTGAAGCAGGCTCCAGGCTCTGAGCTAGCTGTCAGCACAGAGCCCGACGCGGGGCTCGAACCCACGAACCATGAGATCATGACCTGAGCTGAAGTCAGGCGCTCAACTGACTGAGCCACTCAGGCGCCCCATCATGTGCATGATTTTAAAGCAGTTCGGGACAGGACAGAGTTTGGGATATAATAGCTTTGGATTGGTGGGCACAGGGAAGCAAACTTCTTGAAGGGACCTTGAGAGCAAGCCATGTTGTTTCTTTCACATCTTGTCTTCTAGCATTTTCCAGAGCTGACAGCTCGTGTTCCACCTAGGCCGGTACTGTTCAGTCGGAGGACAGGGAAACATTCCCAGTCCCAATACCATTTACTCCAATCTCTAAGTAGCCATTGTACACCTATTACCTACTGAGCACAGCAGAACACAAAACTAAACATAATGCGATTTAGTGACCAGGTGAAAATCCAGTGAATGTCATACATGAATAGAAATATGATCGTTCTGGAAATTGTAAGGTACATACCAAACATGGTATACAAACTAAATACTGAGGTGTTTTATTTCCCCTAATAATATTTACATATTATAATATAATATTACAGGGTTACCTGGGTAGCTCACTGGGTTAAGTGTCTGTCTTCAGCTTGGGTCTGTAAGTTTGAGTCCCACATCGGGCTCTGTGCTGACAGCTCAGCGCCTGGAGCCTGCTTCAGATTCTGTATCTCTCTCTCTCTCTGTCCCTTCCCCACTCACGCTCTCTCCCTCTTTCTCTCTCTCTCAAAAATAAATAAACATTAAATTTTTTAAAATTCAGTTACATTAAAGCAATCTCTATTTGTAAATTTATTTGGGGAGACTAACAAAATATGGATGAGATTTGGTAATGCTTAATTCACAAATGATGTCTGTAATACTTACAGAAAAAGGATTGAGAAAAAGTTCTTATAGATCACAGTTTCTTTCTAAATATATTTGTGTGCGGTCTCGCTTTACAATATATTGGGATCACAGGTACATTACTTTGCTCCTAATCTTATAGAAATGTAATAAATAAAATTTTAATTTATTAAATGTGTTATTAATTTATCTTGGGTGACCCAATACAAATAATAAAAATAATAATTCTATAAGACCTAAATTATCACCTGCAAAAAATATAGTGTCTTATCTTTTTATTTTTAATCACTTTTTATGGTTCAGGGGATCCTAACAGCTTTTGAAGAATGGTGATGAGGCACTATCCTCTGGGGAAATTTTACCTTTGAGAACATTATACTTTCTCATAGACCCATGAGAGGAAATACTAGTGCACTGAACCAATCTCAATAATTTCCATTTTATGCAAATGAATAACAGAAAACATTATAAGAAAGATTCCTCTATCAGTAGCTATGCCAGGCTATGCTATAATTTAAGTTGAAATTTAAGATACAAAGTGTACGTGTGTGGGGGACACATTCGGAGAACACCAGAAATAATGTCTTTCTAGAATATGAAGATGCAGAGAGATCTCAGGCATTATCTCATTTAATCCCTATCTTGCAAACTCTAATAGCTCACTGGTCGTACAAGTTAACTGACTCATCAAAGGTCTAGCATGAGCTCTTCCCAAACCTGAAGGGGCACTGAGCCCTCCTCATTCAGCCAGTTGCTATTCTTTTTCAAACCAAAGTGGATTTTAGTTGTTGTTTGTTGTTTTATTATTGTTGCTTTTATTGCTAAACAGACGTTTACACCTCTATGTCTTCTCTATAGTTCTATCTTGAAGCCATGGGATAAGTCTAACTGGAAAACATTCTCCTATGAGTCTCCGTGTACATCGTTCCCGTATTCGCACAAGTGACTCAAAACATGAGCTTCCAGAGACAGGAAGATCATTAATGACCCAATACGCATGGATGGAATGGTTCTCCTACAAACTCTATTAACATTTAAAATAAACAGACCTATAAACGCATGGATATGAGAGGAGTCTACTTTAGAAACAACCCAGGCATGGTCTTTGAGTTCCAAACTCACATATCTAACCTCCTGCTTGAAGATGCTGGCCCTGGAGCACCCCCCGCTCTGATGGTCATGCCCTCCAGCCCAGCGGGCTCTCCTGTCCTGTTCCTCAGGCGTGCGTCCCGCAGTCCTTTCAGGCCGTGAGACCAAGCAAGGGCCGTGCCTTATCATTTCCGATCCGCCAAAGCTGCGTCCATTTCATCAAAAATTATATAATGAATTCTTTAATAAAAAATCCTCAAATGCCTCTCACAGTTCCCTCTCCACAACTCTGTGTCACGCTGCCACCCTCTCTGGACGAGACCAGCGAAGACCAAACTACAGTTTCCGTGCCCAACCTCTTCCTTGTCTGAACAGTCCTTTACAAAGGAGCCAAAATGATTATTCCAACATTTAAATCTGTGGTTACAGCTGACTCTCTTCCCTCTCTTCCCCGGAACTCATTCCACGTAATGGGCTCCTTTTCTTCATGACAGACTGCAACTCAAGCCACACAGATCTGCCCCGTGCGGCTTCTGCTACTTCCTCCAGCTACACTCTCCAGCCATTCCCTCCTCCATTTTCTTCCTGGTTCCATTTGCCTTCACACTGACCAGAACCCTGTCCTTGCTTTCCACCCCATTTATCTCCTACTCCTTTGCTGCAGCTTAGTTCAAAGGCTACTTCCTCAAGAAAGTAACAATTCTACACTTATGTGATCAACATAGACCTCACCTTCTGGAAAGGAGACTGCCTGAAATGAGTTTCCTTTCCATTTTTAAAAATGTTTTTATTTACTTTTGAGGGAAAGAGAGAGAGGGAGACACAGAATCTGAGGCAGGCTCCAGGCTCCAAGCTGTCAGCACAGAGCCCGACGCGGGGCTCAAACACATGCACCGTGAAATCATGACCTGAGCCAAAATGGGACGCTCAACCAGCTGAGCCACCCAGGCGCCCCATGAGTTTCTTTTCTATTTTTATGCATCCATTATTGTCCATGTATAACGTTTTGGTACAGACACACACATACGCATGCACACACATGGGTGTATGTTGTGAGAACAAATACACAACCCAAGCTTCCTTTACCAAGTGGGGGATATACTGAAATCAGAACAAGCTTATGTAGTTAGAATTTTCTCTCGTAATCATGTTAAACAGCAGTAAAAGTTATTTACTCTCCTTCAATATTAAGATAACCTAGAGAATTGACCATAATTACTAACCGTTTTGTAATTAATGACTATCATGTGTTCTCAGAGATCTAATCAACAAGTTGATAACATCTTAGTTTCTGTTTGTCATCCTGATCTTATACTAAAAACTCTTAGTATTTTACTCTATTTTTAAGCAAGTATAAATTGTACCCTTCAAAAGTGAAAGATAGGTCTCAAGATCAAGAAGAAGTCAGATCTCAGAAGCTGATTTATACATTTAATAAGATTCCAGAAAAAATACCAATAATTTGATTGAGCAACACAAATTGATACTGAAGTTCATATGGCAAAAAAAATGCATACCAATATCAAGGAAAGCACAGAAAAGGGAGAGCCTGAAAACTGATTAACTGAGAAGATGTTAAAATATACTTCAAAATCCTTTTAAAAAAGAGTTTGGCACAGGTGTGCAGACCCCAGGCCAATGGAGTAGATTAAAAATTTTGCAAATAGACACAGAAATAAAATGTATGCTGGAGGTGATATCTCAAAATACTAGGGTAAATAGGAACTTCTTATCCATGATCCTAAGAAAACCAGATAGCTATTTGAGGAAAAAATACAAAAGGACCATCCTTCACCTAAAATGCACAAATGAACTTGAAATTTATTGACAATTTAAATGTGAAACATGACACGAGTTCTAACAAAAAAATAAGCTCTTCCATGGAAAGGTCAAAGTGGAAAAAGTATTCCTAAACATGATATAAAACCAAAACAAAAATGGATACATTTTACATGAAAACAATTGCTGGGAGAAAATACCATAAAGAGTCAAAAAAACAAATGACAAACTCAGAGGGAAAAAATATGTATAAAGAGAACAAATGATAAAACCATAGGACAAAATGCTAACAGCTGATGAATTTGGGGAAAACAATTTCAGATCTTTTTTGTACTATTGTACTTTCTGTAAGTTGGAAATTATTTATAAGATATGACTTAAAACGTTAAGATAAACAAAATTTCTGGGTATGTAAATGTTGAGTTCATATCACAACACTACATATGGGGCAAACCCACATGAAAACCCAATGATGTATGTAATGAGAAGTTAAAGATATCTATACATTTTAAAAATTAGCATGCTTCTGGAGATAGTTAGACTGTTTTCTTATTTCTAAGAAATAAGAAATTAGACTACATGAAATTAGACTATGTGAAAACGCTATTAAGACAATAGAAGCAGACTCCATTTGGACAAGTAACAGATGACCTGTGTAGATGGCGAAAGAGACAGGACGAACGAGGAAAAGAGGCAGAGGATATTGTCGAAGAGAAAGTTGCACCAAGCAAGTTTAACGAGACAAGGAAGACTTCACTCTGGGCCATTGCAATACAGGAGACCAGAACTCAGTCTGGCTGAAATTCCCCGGAAAAAAACAAACAAACAAAAAAACCCAAAAACAAACAAACAAACATACAAAAAAAAGCAGTGTTTAAGAGCTAGGGTAGGGAAACTTAAGTCATCTGTGTTTTCTACTCAAAGGCAAAGTGAACTTTCTCATACTGTCTACAGAAGGCAGTCCTACAAGTTGGAGCATAGTGTTCATCAAACTTAGGCACCTGCGCACAGACTAAGATGCTGACGCCAGCTCCCTTTTTGATGTTGACATTCCAAAGCGTAGCCCCCTCACCCATCTCTGAGAAAGACAGAAGTTCTTAAAACTGATAAAAAAAATTTTATTTTAATTTTTTTAACGTTTATTTACTTTTGAAAGACAGAGACAGAACATGAGCAGGGGAGGGGCAGAGAGAGAGGGAGACACAGAATCCAAAGCGGCTCCAGGTTCTGAACTGTCAGCGCAGAGCCCCACGTAGGATCGAACTCACGAACAGTGAGATCATGACCCCAACTGAAGTCAGTGGCTCAACAGACTGAGCCACCCAGGCGCCCTAGAAAAATTTTTAAAGAATTTCATCGCAAGGGTGCAGAGAAAGAATTTACAAGTTCTCTAAAGTAAACGCTCTCAGGAAAGGGAGGTCGGGGCCTAGAGTCCGGGAGAAACCTGTCTAAAGTTTCGTCGAGCCGTGGGAAACAGAGGTTTTGGCGTTGCTGGCAAGGTGGAAAGCTGAACGGGACGTGTTTACTTATTTACTTACACCTGTTCTAGAGAACACGGGGAATGACACTAACGGCCTTCTCTAGTTCTGTCCCTGATGCCAGTGGCCTGGGGAGCACTCCAGGGTATTACGAGGGCAACTGGGCCGTGACATTGAGGACAGGGCTTCCCTTCTTTTCATATTTTATCTTAATTTGTTGTCATGCTCCTTGAATATGCCTTCTTCAAGGACTATTCTGTAACATTGTGTCCAGAGGTAATGTAGTTACAGATTTTATTTCTTGGCATTGATGGACAAAGTTGCATAAAACTTATGAGCTAGTATGTTAGAAACATCTTTTAAAAATATCTGTAGGAAAAAACAAATATATACAAAACAAATCATGTAAGTGGATAGTAAGACATTATTTTGATTTTAGCTATGATCTCACTGGTTCTAACATCCTAAATAGTATGAGGCTTATCTGATATCTCCATAGTAAATTTCCAAAGAAATCCTGGAAGTCAAGATTTCAGATGGGTCATTAGTTTACAAATCAAACAAAAACCAATCATATAAGAAATTATGACTTATTTTCATTACCTGGCTACAAGACCTTACACAAAATATTCATAGTCCAATTATAATCCCTATCAAACTATATCCTATTATGTGTAAATATACAATATAATTCTCATATGTACTATATATAAAGATCATGAAAATAACATCTAAACATATAGACTGTACGCATGAACCATGCATTTTTCTCAGTGTACTGATAATTTTATTTAATCTCATGAAAAAATATAAGTGTCTTTATTAATCTCATTTCATAGGTGATAAATATTAGTCAGTGAGAGGCTATATCACCTGTACAAAATCATACCTAATAAATGACAAGACCAGTAGGGTAATTACAATCACTTATCTTCATTTTAAGAAAAAGAGGCATTTATACACATTTTTACAAATTACATTTGTTTTAGTGAGTACACCTATTGTGTAATTTCTTCATGCTGTTTTCGAAGAGTAAAGTATGATTAATTATCAGGAGGCCAGTTAAGATACTAAGTTCCTCCATATAGAACAAAAATATGCATCCCTAGCGTAACAGAAAATTTGATATGATTTTTATCAATTTGTTTCTTTTGTATTCAACTGATATAAAGCCAAGTTATTTAATTCAAAAATTAGGAAGTTAAAAGCGGTAACAGTAAATTGATCAGTGAAACAATTGTATTTTACTTGATAAATTATAAGATCTTTAAAAAAGTTATAAGAAACAAGCAATTTCTTATGCTCCTGTAAGTTTTTATGTGATATGTTAGTTTGCAAAATCCCGCTTGACTCCAGAAATTCCTACAAGAAATTCTTTTTGAAATGTGATATGACTATATGATATGACCATATGATATGAAATGAATGATATGACTAGTTTTGCAAAATACTTAAATAACATGAAACAAAATGAAAATATAATGAAAAATAAGCAATTCAATATTTGCCCAAAGTCAGTTAGGGAATGAAAGATAATCTTTCAAAATCAAAATTTAAGAAAAATAAATTTTTGTTCTATTTTTTTTGGACTTAAAAGACTGAGGAGCTCCTGTACTTAGCTGAAATACAGACTTGTTTTATAATATAGATATGAGAAGATATTTTAATTATCAAACTTATACAATAAAAAAGAAAAATAAAAAAAAATATTCCAGGATGCAATAACATATTAGAATCAATAATGTCATGAAAACATTCTTATCAATCTTGACAGATAATGGCAATTTAATGATTAAATAATTCAATGAATTAATAAAAACAAAAGGCTGAAAATACTGCTTGTCATTGTAAACATTCAGTATTAGCCATTATTAACTATTATTCTTATCATTTCTATCATCTTTACTCACAGTTATAAACAAAACTGACTATAGTGCATACAGGTGTATATATTTTAAAATATTATGTTGGTTTAACTCTGTATCAGTCTAAAATATAGAGTAGTGAACTTAACTACCTCTGTGTTGCTGCTCCTTAATTAGATCTGCTTAGTGATTTGTAAAAACAACACGATCAGATGAGGTAAGCAAAGCGTAAAATCAGCCAGACTCTTGACTATTTCGCATTATCATCATGATAAAATTCTCCGTGGCAAGAAATTTTCCATTTTAATAAAAGACAGGCAAAACTAAATATTTTCTCCTGCTTCCCACTAACTTCTAAAGTGCAGAGAAAATTGTAGAAATTTTCCTCCTGCCTTCCACTAACTTCTAAACTGCATTCCAAATTTTAAGATTCGACTTCACACGGACACTGCGTAAACACTCTTTCACGATGATCTAAATTCCTGTAAATTACACGTTCTGTGTCTCCCAGATCACATGCTGAGTTAGGTGTGAAGCATTGTCTGTTCAACGATACTGTTTGACTCTGGCCTTGGCTAAATCACGTGTACCTAGGAGTTAAAGATGACTAGGTGTTTTTTATATCCTCCACTGCACTTGTGTTCATATTATGTTTGAGTTTTTAATACATCTATAAGGTAGTTAACAAAAGGAAAGCAATGATGCAGTAGCGATCGATACATTACAATCTGTTCCAAGTGATACTCTAGTTTCGGAAGAAGGGGTAGAATAATACAGCATTTGGATGTGAGGCAGTCCGTAGTGTAGGTGGCTGTCGCTAGGTAAGAAAAGGCTACGCACATATGCAAGCACTTCAGGTCAATGAGCATACAAAAGCCAGGATAAACATCATAAATCAATCGTACGCTTAATAGAAAACTACTCTCCAAATCCTGACATTTGGATTCGGAGAGTTTTAAGTAAAAAGTATAGTAGAATCTCAGTTCTGTTGCAGAGAGAGAAACAAAGATATTCTAAAATGAAAACATTTCAAAAGAGTGACAAAAGTCAAAGGGGCCATTCCATGAGGTATTTTTCCCACGAAGCGTATGAATAAGGCAAGTTTTCAGCTGTTAGATCCTGAAATGAAAGCACTCAGAGCAGAAGGGAAGCCACCTCTCCCCAGCCTTACTGGATCTATGGCAGCCGCGTCAGTTTGCTTCCTTAGCAACCACTTTGAAAACCACTTGTCTCCCACTCTGAATCAGTTTCGATGATGCCCGTCTCACTCCCATGGTCCCACATCCCCTCACTCCCATGGTCCCGCATCCCAGCCGGTCACTTCAGGGATTGAATCAGAAGTTGGTATGTGACACAACATTGTGCATTGAAGAGAATTTTACCAGGGGATTTGGAAGCTGGTACTTAGAAAAAGATGCTTTATTGATCCTGCATTGCGACGTGAGAAGGAGGTAAGGTGAGAATTGTCAGGGGCCACTTTTGGGACCCTGACTGAAAATAAAGCCATTCCTTAGGACAAGGAAGTCTAAAGAGGACAGACAGGGGAGAGAAGAAAATAGAGAACAGTGGAGGAAGGGCAGAGAGAGAAGAGAGGATAGATAGATGACAGAAAGATAGATGATGGATACATAGATGATAAAGATCAGATAGATAGATGATAGATAGATAGATGATAGATAGACAGATAGATGATAGACAGATAGACAGATAGATGATTGACAGATAGACAGATGATAGATAGATAGATAGATAGATAGATAGATGATAGATAGATAGATAAAGTAATAGATATAAATGGGTAGATATTAAATTTCCGATCACAATGTACACTGTTTGGACCTGCGTGTACAAACCTTACCAGAGTCAACCTTATCCCTGCATTTCTTGATTTCATGAGTCAGTATATTCCGTTCTATTGTTCAAGTAAGATTTGCTATTGTTTGCAATTTAAAATGTCTTGGCTTTTACAGCACAGCCACTGATAAATATATGTGCCAGGTCTTTTATTAATGTATACTGGGGGTCAAAATGAGTCTCACAATTAGCACACAATCAGCAAAGCTTAAATGGAAAATCATTTATTTTAATTCTCCAACTATTAGAAATGTTATTTCAACTGGAAGTTAAATATGCCCTGAATCATTTAGCTGTACTATCTGCCCCCTGGAAGATCAATATCTACACGGTAATACCTTCAAAAATACTTGGAATTAATTCACTTCATCAAAAATCTTTTTCAGGAAGCTACTGGATGCTCAGCTCTTGACTGACAGTCACATATTGATATGTTCCCTTATAGCTTTTATAGTTTAGTAGATGGGATAAATCTGATAAAGTAATCACATATGTAAATAGAAAATCACAGCTATGTTTAGAATGTTTTAATCTAATCATAGGAGTCAGGAAAACCTGATTTCCTGGTAGGAAAACATAAGGACTAACTTGACTGTAATTGATCTGAAGGATAAAACAGAGCAACATTCTCTTTGAGGACATACAATTGTCAATATCCAAATATCCAATGTAACCACTACAAACAAATATAGTGGCAAAGTCATTAATATGTGCTGCAGCAAAATCCATATTATTTCAAAGCATCTGTACTTTTTTCTTTTACTTTTTTCAGCCTCATTGACTCTGGTCAATATACGTAACTGGAACTTACTTGTATTAAATTCTTTTCCCCAGGAAAACAAAGTCTTTCCTATCAATGCTTCAAAAAACACACGTTGAGGTAATTTCTTGAAATGTCCTTCCTAATTTGTAAGAGTCTAGAAACTAAGTTTCCATATTCATTACTCTACTCTTAAAGTCTATAGAAAGCACTTAGACACACAGGTGCTTTTTGACACATTTCAGCTTGATCATGTGGTGTGACTTTATCAAGGAGGATGGCACATGAAAGAATTGCTAAAATCCTGGAAGGGGTAACATCCTTAGAAATGGGCAGGAAATATCAGATGGAGGAGAATTGTTGATGAAATTGTTGGAGATGTTTGGGAGAGAAAGTACGAGCGTACTTTCTTATAGGGAGAAGTTATGAGTGAGAAAAAATGTAGACAATGAAGGCCCCCAGATGAAGGGGAATAAGGAGAATCACGACCCACCTACTACGGACTTGAAGCTTGAGCAAGAAATAAGCCCTTGTTATAAGGGTTGAGATTTTGGACTTCTTTTAAAACCACAATACGAGTGAGGCTATCATTGTATTATGTATCTATAGCTGAAATGATACTAATTTGGAAAAAAACCCCAAAAAGAATCCTAGTTTGGGTTGCAAGGGCCTAGGTAAGGTTGGAATTTATGAGATTAAAGATAATGTAAAAACACGAAAACAAAGTCATTAAAAACTGTCAGTGTTTTGAATCATTAAACGGAGAGCTCTGCGCAGAATGTGAAAGTTTGCAAAGCACCAGATGTGTGCGGTTGAAAGGAACAGAGACTCCTTACAGAGCTCGTAAGAGATAGGAAATCTGAATAAAAATGATTTGGATTTTTATCCCGCTGTGTGTCAGAGGGACATCGGGGTGGTTTTCTCTAAAAATGCAGAACTCGGGAAAAGCTAACACATTAGTCTTACAATGTGGATTGTCTAAACACTGGGGAAGAGGCCATCATTAAAGAAGGAATGTAGGGAAGGATCAAATTGAAAGGAGGTGTTGGGTGCCTGGGTGGCTCAGTCGGTTAAGCGACCAACTCAGGCTCAGGTTATGACCTCATGAGCTCATGTTTCAGGAGTTTGAGCCCTGCATCGGGCTCTGTGCTGACAGAGCCTGGACCCTGATTCAGATTCTATGTCTCCCTCTCTCTCTGCCCTTCCCCTACTCCCACTCTGTCTCTGTCCCTCTCTCTGAAAAATAAATAAACATTAAATTTTTTTTTTTTAAAAATGGAGGTGTTAACAAGAGGGGAGAAATCAGAAAATGTCAGAGAGGGATCAGCAAGGCATCAGTGTTTATTCCCTGTCAGAGTCAAGTTGTATACGGTGAGAAGATTATTGAACTGGCAGGCAGCAGGTGTGCACAGCTCCTGGGTAAGTGAAACCTAACAATTAGACTCGGCAGCATATCGGCGGTCCCTGGTCCCTCCATTGACTTTCGGAGACGCACAGAATGAAGTCCATGCTTCCGAGCAAGGAGAATCGCCCCACAGATTCAGCACAAGGTCAGAACGCTTCAGAGGGAGGAGGAAATGAGGTAATCAATGTGCAATTTTCAAGGATGCAGCTACTGTATTTTAACATGGGAGGGAGTTGTAATTGGACATCGATATACTTTTCAGGGTACAAGCCACAGTCTATGGAGTAGCCAATAATCTTTGAAGAAATTGTTGGAATCACAATGGTAGTATGGAAAGAATTAACAGTCATGCCACATTTTAAAACGTTGCCTTCACCTGTGAGTCTCAATCTATCTCACAAGGTGATTGCCTGTCTGGAGAGATTTCTTATATAATAGCATTGTGATGCAGTCATCAATCAAAAATGTATAACTGTCGACAGCCCAACACCTGTGCTTTTAATGTTTGCATTCAAATCAGTGGCATAATGTCAGTAAGAAGATCTTGAGTGGGTTACTCTTAAACCTTGGGTTACTTTATGGGGTACCCATATGAGTAGGCACAGATACAGTACGGGAATGCTTACAAGCTGCAGAATAATAAAAAACAGAAGCTGTTACAATAAACATTCAACTCTTCACCATTTTAAAACGTTTTGAATCTTATATGAATATAGCATGAGATTTCACTCAAAAATCATATTCGGAATTTGCAGAGGCGAGTAACTTATGTCACGTTGTGACAAAGAACTATTTTAATAAATATTAGATGGCAATGAAAAAAGTTTTTGGACATGTCTTAGCATCATTTTAACAGTAAAAAATCAAGTTCAGGGGTGCCTGGGTGGCTCAGTTGGTTATGCATCCAATTCTTGATTTCAGCTCAGGTCATGATCTCATGGTTTGTGAGTTGGAGCCCCGCATCGGGCTGTCCACTGACAATGCAGAACCTGCTTAGGATTCTCCCTCTCCCTCTTTCTCTGTGCCCTCCCCCATGGTGTGGGTGTGCGTGCTCCCTCACTCAAATAAATAAACTTAAAAAATCAAGTTCAGTTGCAGTTATATAGAAAAAGGGATTCAGACTGCCAAAATATAGAAGCAATACCAGAAGAAGATAAGACAACCTAAATGCTTTATCATTCACTAGCCATAATCAGAAACAAAACAAAACATCATAAATGAGATAATTAAGACATGACCTTCTATGGATGATAACATTTCTAAATTGCAACTAAATCTGAGTTTGTTCATTTTCTAATCTCTGCTCTAGATGTCTGCATGAAGCAGAGAGAAAATTGGTGATTTATTAGAATTAAATATGAGATAACCCAGTTTCTGATGGTACCAGAATTTATACAGATGCTCCGGGAAATAAACAACACCTCTGAACATGAGTATTGACTTAGATCTTCCCCTTACAGCAAGTGATCACTGTGTAAGTAGAACATTCTTCTAAATATCCTTCTCCCCAGTGGTAAACAGGGAGCCCTACCCCTTACACTGAGAGAGGGGGAGACACACAGAGAGAGACAGAGGCACAGAGACACACACACACAGAGGCAGAGAGAACGAGAGAGATGAACAAACTCCAAAAGGAACCTAAAGTCCATGGATCCACCAGCTACAGAGAACTTATTCTAAGCATGGTTCCCATATTTGGCTTTCCCCAAGGTTCTAGACTCTGCCTGGATCAAGCCTCAAAATAGAGAAAGAGCAAGGAAGAGGAGTTTGGGCTTTTTAAGACAGAAGGACTTCAAGCACCAATAATTGCTGCCAAAACATTGCCTTGAGCTCCAAATAATCGAGTAGATTTTATCTTATTCTCAATTAGAAGGCAACCAGAGCAGGGTCGTACAAGCATCTATTAGTGAAATGGGTGGAAAAGTCCCTTCTCCCTACACTAGCATTATTATTCCATTCAGTGGTTGAGGAATCAGAGGCTCAAATACTTAATGCAACATTCGGAAGACCAAAGTAACAGAATCACTTTCAAACAAAGGCCTTCCTACCTCCCGATCAGTCCACTATGCCACAGAATGATGTCCTATGAGAGGAATAGAAAGATCTTTCCTACCACATTTCTAAATTGATTGTACCATCTCTAATACCAAAGCACCAACTAGGAAATAACCTAAAACACGAAGTAGATAGAACACACATAAAATGATGAATGTTAAACATACAGAAGAATCAAAAGAGTTTGTAACATGACAAATAAGTGAAGATCATCTAAAATCAATAAAACATGCTCTAAATAAATTCTTCTGAAATAGCATGAAAATGCCTTCCACTTTGTGGTAATAATAGAATACAAAAATGTTGTTATAATGAGAGCATGGACTAGAATATTTCTTCTTATTCCTCCCACTACATCACTAAAAAACCTAGATGTCAAATATGATATAAGNAAGTAGAACGTTCTTCTAAATATCCTTCTCCCCAGTGGTAAGCAGGGAGCCCTACCCCTTACACTGAGAGAGGGGGAGACAAACAGAGAGAGACAGAGACACAGAGACACACACACACAGAGGCAGAGAGAATGAGAGAGATGAACAAACTCCAAAAGGAACCTAAAGTCCATGGATCCACCAGCTACAGAGAACTTATTCTAAGCATGGTTCCCATATTTGGCTTTCCCCAAGATTCTAGACTCTGCCTGGATCAAGCCTCAAAATAGAGAAAGAGCAAGGAAGAGGAGTTTGGGCTTTTTAAGACAGAAGGACTTCAAGCACCAATAATTGCTGCCAAAACATTGCCTTGAGCTCCAAATAATCGAGTAGATTTTATCTTATTCTCAATTAGAAGGCAACCAGAGCAGGGTCGTACAAGCATCTATTAGTGAAATGGGTGGAAAAGTCCCTTCTCCCTACACTAGCATTATTATTCCATTCAGTGGTTGAGGAATCAGAGGCTCAAATACTTAATGCAACATTCGGAAGACCAAAGTAACAGAATCACTTTCAAACAAAGGCCTTCCTACCTCCCGATCAGTCCACTATGCCACAGAATGATGTCCTATGAGAGGAATAGAAAGATCTTTCCTACCACATTTCTAAATTGATTGTACCATCTCTAATACCAAAGCACCAACTAGGAAATAACCTAAAACACGAAGTAGATAGAACACACATAAAATGATGAATGTTAAACATACAGAAGAATCAAAAGAGTTTGTAACATGACAAATAAGTGAAGATCATCTAAAATCAATAAAACATGCTCTAAATAAATTCTTCTGAAATAGCATGAAAATGCCTTCCACTTTGTGGTAATAATAGAATACAAAAATGTTGTTATAATGAGAGCATGGACTAGAATATTTCTTCTTATTCCTCCCACTACATCACTAAAAAACCTAGATGTCAAATATGATATAAGCAAAAGACTCTAGGAGCACCGAGGTGGCTTAGTCAGTTAAGTGTCCGACTTTGGCTCAGCTCATGATCTCACGGTTCGTGGGTTCAAGCCCCACGTCAGGCTCTGTGCTGACAGCTTGGAACCTGGAGCCTGCTTCAGAGTCTGTGTCTCCATCTCTCTCTGGCTCTCCCCTGCTCACACTGCCTCTCTCTCTCTCAGAAATAAAAAAAAAAACATTTAACAAAATTAAAAAAAAAAGAAGACTAAAAGGTAGAGAGAAGGCATATAGACAAAGGACGCCAAAATCACGACTCACAAAGTGACTAAATGAAAATTGGATTTTATCAAGGTTAATCACTATTATTTGTGGGAGTTCCAAACTACAGACTCAGAGTCACCATTTGCAAGCCACAAGTATGACAAAGGACTAGTATGTGAATGGGGGGGGGGCGGGGAATACCTCCAAAATTCAACTGAAAAAAAATCCAATTGGAAGAAGTACCAAAGTCATAAAGAGGCATTTCACAGAAGATATAGAGGGCAGAGACACACGTGAAAAATACTAAAACTCATTAGCTGGGAAGAAAACAGAAGTCAAGACCAGAGTGAGATATCACTACACATCTTTCAGAATGGCTCACATGAAAAATCACATGGAATCGTCCCCTGATGTGGGGACGTTGCCTCACGCATACATTGCTATCCCAACTGTAAAAGGGTATAACCACTATGGAAAATGCCTTTGCAGTTTCTAACAACAAGCAGACAAAAAACATGCGACTACCATTCAACCCAGAAACTGTAGTCCTGGGCCTTTATCCCAGAAAAATGAAAACTCGTGATATACAAAAATCAAGGAGAAATTATTCTGTAAAAATATTATTGGCTTGTATTTTAAACATAAATGTCAAGACTCCACAGAATTTATTAAATATTTTATTCCCTGATATGGAAAGATCCACAAATCATTTCAAAGAAGCAATACAAATTTAAAGTAACCCATCATTTAAAGATGATCTGTAAAAAAATATTCCTTATTTTTTAAAAAATCTTTTTTTCCTACCTTATTAGGTAGGGATTATCTGCAGTGTGTCAAAGTTGGAAATCATCTAAAATGTACGAATCCTTAAAACATGATCGTGAATGCAGACTCACCTAAAACAAAGATTATAATTATCTAAATCGTCCCACTTTATATTTAGTCAACCACAACTAAGGGATAAATCACAAAATGAAACAAATACAAAATAAAAAAGAAAGGCAAGACGCTGAATGTGGGTGTCAGTCTTTTCCCAAAACACTAGAGTTTGTACACTTAATGAACATTGTATTCTAACAAATAGTCACTGTTTATTACCTGCAGGCACTGTGCTAAATACTAATGTCCCCACAATATCTGAGGCTTAAATTAATTCCACAGTGTGGTTAAGTTGGGATTTAAAAACCAAGGTAAAGTAACTCCTGCTTCTACCACCAACTCACACGCGCGTGCGCACACACACGAACACAAGCATGACTCCATGTACATAAAGACTATTGAGGACGTCTTTTTTCTAAATCTTAACGATCACTGTTGCTAAAGGTATCAGCAGCGGCATGAACATACACGCAAAACACTGCCCTTATGGAAGTCTTGCATCCAATTAGAGACATAGCCTATGGTAGAAATAATTCACATACTTTTTTAAAAGTGAGACTATGAGGGCCAATAAAACTTTAACTGGTTTTACCAAGCCAGAAAAATTCAAGCACTTAAGCTTCATAAAGAAAGCACAAAAATAATTCTCGAGAAAATCACCATGGCCAATAGCAATGCAAAAACTCTAAATAAAATATTATAAAGTGAATTCAGCCTTTATTAAAAGCTGACAAATTACAGCTCATCTCCGGAATGCAGAGATTCCTCAACATAAACATACACATGTATGTATCATTATGCATTAAGATCAAAAAGGATCCCCCAATAAATTTCCGAAATGCATTTGAGAAAGTCTTTCTCCTACCACACCCCGCAAGGCATCTCCAGGGGCAAGAAAGTGTGGAGAGTGCATGTTTGTTCCTTCTGCTATCAGTCTGCCTGGCTGGGAATCCACACTTCCCCATTAACCTGGTACACGATATTAATCTCTCCATCCTTCACTTTCCTCACCTGGAAAATGGGTTTAATAATAGTATCAACTTCTTGATTGTTGAATGAATCAAATCAAATCAAATCATGCTCTTAAAGTAGTTCCCACAGTAAGCACCTAATACATTGAGGAAATTATAAAAACTAAGACCTTTACTGTAGGAATAGAAAAATGATACATGAGAAATTACAATATGTAGGTATAGTCACAATTGTATAAGCTACACCCTTATTTGAATCACACTTTGTAAAGAAGAAGAAAAGAAGAAGAAGAAGAAGAAGAAGAAGAAGAAGAAGAAGAAGAAGAAGAAGAAGAAGAAGAAAAAGAAGACGACGACGACGAGGAAGAGAATTAAATGAAGTTTAGTGCTTGAACAGCAAGGAGGGGAAGCTTAATGAAAACCTGACGTCCGGAATAGAAAGTACGCTCTGTGCACCTGCGACCGTGCTGTGTGGTCAGCGACCTGGGCAGGGGCGGGGCGCGGTGGGACCGCAGGGGTGCGGTTCTCGCCCTTTCGCAGCTCGGTAATGAATAGAAGCCTACTCAAATGAGGCAGCTGGGAAGTTGACTGTTGAGACGCGAGACGCATTGTAACTGCGGTGCAGGGGATCCGGGAACCTGGTGAACCGGTTCGGTGGACCGGGAAGGGCGCTTCGGGGAGCTGGTCCCGCGGCCCTAGGAGACCACGTGGGGGGCTCACCCCGGGTCTCCACAGGCTCCTCCTTCCTCTGCCGGATTTTCAGAACCAATGCAAGCAACGCGGTGTGCACACAGCACTGCCTCNGACCCTGGCTGGAAAATAACGAGTTTTTATTTCAAGCGGCTTGTGCAAGTCCAGGGTTTAGGAAGCCCTGCTGCCTGGAATACGTCGCTGCCCTTGTTACTGTCAGGAAGCAAGGGATAACAGTGAGAACGGAGGCATTTTCACAGGGTAGCAACAGATA
>NW_027527956.1:3840236-3904783 GCF_008692635.1 Crocuta crocuta
CCAAGAGGAAGAAAACAGAGGTTCTTTTTTTTTTTTTTTTTTTAAAGAAAAGAATGCTTTATTGCTCTATATGTCTTGATTTTATGTCTAGAAGACTAGATAGAATCATCTAAAATCTTATAAATGGAAAGACAATATCATGAGGTGCCTAGTTATAAAATTGAAATGCAAACATCAAGAGTAAAAATAAAATAGCTTATTAAAAATATAATTGAATTAAAAATCTTCAGGGCACCTGCGTGGCTCGGTTGGTTCAGCGTCTGACTTTTGATTTCGGCTCAGGTCAGACCTCACAGTTGGCGAGTTCGAGCACTGCGTGGGGCTCTGAGGTGTCAGCACAGAGCCTTCTCTGGATTCGCTCTCCCTCCCTCTCTGCCCTTCCCAGCTTGCTGGAATGCTTTCTGTCTCTTTCAAAATAAATAAATAAACATTTTAAAAAATTCTACTTGCATTACAGTAGTAAAAGAATATGTTGGCAATAAAGATTGTCTTACAAAATGAAAAAAAAAGGCTACAAGCCTACAATAATGGCTAAATCTATTGAGACCTCTTATTGCCAGGAAATCGTCTATATTGAAACAACTTACATAAATAAAATGTATTTTTTCAGTTGAATCAAAACAACAAATTTTATTTTATTTTTTAAATAGTTTATTGTCAAGTTGGTTTCCATATAACACCCAGTGCTCATCCCCACAAGTGCCCCCCTCCATGCCCATCACCCTCCTTCCCCTTTCCCCCACCCCCATCAGTCCTCAGTTAGTTCTCAGCATTCCAGAGTCTCCCTCCCTCTCCCCCACTATTTCCCCCCTTCTTTTCCCCCATGGCNATTTGCAAGTATCTTTCAAAACAACAAATTTTAAAGCATAACTTTCTCTTAGAGCTGATGAAATGAAACTAACAATTATCTCTTAATTCTTCTTAACACTCACTAGGGGAACAATTAACTAAATAGAGTTTGCTTGTGTTATGTTGTGGTGGTTTTTGTTTTTTGCTTGAGGATATCAACTAATTCACTCTTCTGTAAGCTACAACAAGCAAAAAACACCAAAAAACGACAAAACAAATCCAAGGTATTTTAAGCAATCTGGAGAATTTTTTTCTATCATATTTGATTTTTTCAAGAAAGATTTTGAAAACTGTTACCTATGGAGGAAATAAAAGTGAACACCAATGAATTACATATAATAGAATAAATGAAATAAAAGATATACGGGAATTGTTCCAGTTGGCTCTTGCTCTAAAACACACCATGTCAAAATTTCCAATAACATGTGGCAATTTGGGCAGGGCTTAGGGGGAGCGGCTCCTCCCGGAACCCCCTGGTGTTACCTGGGTTTCCATAAGCTGGGGCTGGAGTCATCTGACAAAACCCTTTCTCACTGTCTGGTTCCTGGACTGCAAAGATTCAAACTGCTGGGGACTGGAAGACCAGAGTCCCCCTCAGGAATCTTTCTCTTTACTTGTGATCTCTCCACTGGTGGTCATAGGATAGGCAGACTGAGCTTGTAAGTTCGGGACTCCTTACGTGCGTTCGCCAAGGGAGAAGCTTTAGCACCTTTACAACCTACATAAAGGACCTTTGGATGTAAAATTTTGCCTGGGTTGAAGGGAGGGGGACATATACCCCATCTCTCAGTGGGACAATACCAATGTCACATAGAAGAGCAGAGAGAGAGGGAGAGCGAGAGAGAGAGAGAGATTGGTATGGTTATTATTGGAAAATAAAATATGTCACACGACTGTATTCTAGACTACAAGTAGCATTTCAGGTTAGTGCCTAAAGGTGGTTATTCAATAACCCTATTTCTAGCTACAGAAAGAAAACAACTATGAAACTTTTTAAAATTTAAGTTTATTTACTTATTTGAAAGAGAGAGAGAGAGAGAGAGAGAGAGAGAGAGAGAGANCACAACTGTATTCTAGACTACAAGTAGCATTTCAGGTTAGTGCATAAAGGTGGTTATTCAATAACCCTATTTCTAGCTACAGAAAGAAAACAACTATGAAACTTTTTAAAATTTAAGTTTATTTACTTATTTGAAAGAGAGAGAGAGAGAGAGAGAGAGAGAGAGAGAGAGAGAGAAAGCATGAACAAGAGAGAGAGGAGAGGGAGAGNGCCCCTCTATAACTCTTTACAAACGCAATGGGCTCACTTTGCAGCAAAATAATGTTCATACCAAGTAACTAAAATTAAGCAAAATAAAACCTTCAAAATACTAGAAATAACTCGGATAAATGTAATTCTAGTTCTGGAATGTCAATGGCTTTCCCAGGAAGACATGAAATCAATAAAAGAGAACCATAAAATTGCCTCCATAGAAATTACATTTCATATAGAGAAAATTACAAAACAAAACAAAGACACTGAGAGAGGTTTGAAAAATGGAAGACAGAGGGATTCCATCCTTAATTTATAAAGAACTCATAGAAAATAATAAAAGAAAGAAAATATATCATCTAGAGAGAGATGTTAGGGATGTGAACAATCACTTCCCAGAGTGTCAGAAAAGAAATTGGAAATTTTCAAAAATATAGAAAGAGTACTTAAAGTCATTCATAATTTGGGAAATGCATATTACAATCAAAGGCTATGTATGGCTACAAAGATGTTTTTAAATATATCTACAGACTGTTTTTAAATACATGCACAGAAATAATTTCAGGGCTGTTTTGTAATAATCTGTGCATCAAAGACCAAGACCTGTTTTTCACACTCATTTGCAGAAAGGAAGAGTTACACCACACCACAGGGCATGAAGGTTGCCATGCTACCGGCATACAAATTTAAGGCTTATTTAAGTATTTGAGGAGATGCTGACTGGTTAAAGCAAAGAACTCTATGAAGCATAATCTGGGAATCGTATCTGGGTGTCTGTCTAGATAATTTTTGGACCAATAAAAAATTGAACCAGTTCCAAACCTCAGGACCCCAAAAGGAGACCAGGCCAGGGTTTTGCTCCCTGTAACAACAAGTGGAAAACACAGAAAAGAATAAACCTGAGTTTCTTCAAGAGAGTAAAATGCTGTGATTTCAACAGCAAATGTAGATGAACAGGAAGAGCTGGTTCTTTGTCAACTGAGGTTAAAAACATCTGCTTTATTGTCACTCTGAACATCTGGCACTAAACAGTGTCTTTTGCTACTCATTTCTGTTGTGTTTACATCTTTGAGTTTAAATAACAGAAAGGGTAAGAGATGATGATAGATGGATGGATAGATAGATAGATAGATGATAGATAATAGGTAGATACATAGATGTATTGATAGATACAGAGATACATAGATGATAGATAATAGGTGAATTAAAGGTAGAAACGCCCTCTCCCCCACACCCCTGTAGGTGATAGATAAAGCTAAACCTGGAATCTACCATAATTGTACCAAATAGTCCATTTCTTTCCATTCTTTATGTTGGGAACAGAGAATTCACAGCTGGAATTGGGAAAAGATCTAATGAAACCATGTAAAAGCCTAATGATAAACAAGGTATTATGGACGCTTTGCCAACTTAAGTTTTATATTTCATTTCAGTACAAAAGGAGAAAAATTGTAAAGGGGAGAAGCATATTCTTTTCCACCGTCTTATTCTACCAGTGGAGACTGACCCCATTCTCTAAAAAGAGAAATTAAAACATTTTTTAATGTTTATTTATTTTTTGAGAGACAGAAAAAGCACAAGTATGGGAAGGACAGAGAGAGAGGGAGACACAGAATCCAAAGCAGGCTCCAGGCTCTGAGCTGTCAGCACGAGCACCACGCGAGGCTCAAACCCACAAGGTGTGAGATCATGACCTGAGCTGAGGTCAGAGGCCTAACCGAGTGAGCCACCCAGGCGCCCCTCTAAAGAAAAATTTAATTGTGCACGTTAAAAACGTCTTGCAGAGGCCTCTATCCAGGGATGAATATGTTTATGTAAAAGGCCCAAATTAGGCTAAGAGACTTCGGCCCCTTTTCAATTATATTTCTCATTTATGACTTGCTTAACAATCTGTAAAAGTAGAATTGTCTACTTTGAAAAATGTTTAGTGTTTGTAGAGGGCCGCCTTTTAATTCTTTCTAATATATCTGTTCATTTCTAATTCACATATTTTTCTTATCATTTGCTTCTTTTGTTCAATGAGAATATGCTATATTTTTTGCATTTTTCTCTAACTTCACTTAGATATTCACATCATTATTTTTAAACTTGAATTATTGTTTTATTTAAATAGATGCACCTAAAGTCTAACTTTCCGTAATTTGATCTTTAACCACATCGCTGAAGTATGATGTATAATGGTTTTATTATCTTTTATTTCTATTTTGTGGAAGAAAGATTTGAATTCCTTGTCTTGGTCTTAAGCAAAAAAATAAAAATAAAATAAAAATAAAAATAACCATGTGACTCTTATTTATCTCAATTCAGGGAAGATGCAAAAATTCAGGTCTGAACCAATTCTCATCTACTAAGGTATCTCTTATTTATTTTTAATGTTTTTTACTTAATTTATTTTTGCAGAGAGAGAGAGACAGAGCATGAGCAGGGGAGGGGCAGAGAGAGAGGGAGACACAGAATCCGAAGGAGGCTCCAGGCTCTGAGCTGTTAGCACAGAGCCTGATGCAGTGCTTGAACCCACGAACCGCGAGATCATGACCTGAGTCGAAGTTGGCTGCTTAACTGACTGAACCACCTGGGAGCCCCTTAAGGTATCTTAATATAATCGAGATGAAACGTGATAATTTAGTTAAGAAGAATAAAACTCAATTTGCAGCTGGTATTTTTCTCATTTTGCTGCACGTATAACATTTTATTAGAACAGAAGAAAGCCCTCTTAACATGCTCTCTTATCATTTACAGTGATTTAGGGTTTCAGCTTGAAAGCTTGCGTGCTGACACGTGGAAAGGAGGGAGACAGAGTAGCAAGCACAGTCCTTCCCCCTTCGCAGGCAGGGCAGGGGGCGCTGACCACCTCCGGGTCCACGCAGCTTAGTGCCACATCCAAGAATGGAGACCATGTGTGTCAACATGACTTCACTGGGTGCTAGTAAGTAGTTGTCCAGGAAGAAAATCCTGGAAACCCCGTGATTAACTTCACTATTTCCTTCAGGAAATTTCTGCAAAATAATTTACCCAAACACTTGTGCAAACAGATTGTTTATCAACCACAGTTTCCTTATCAAGACTTGCTTTTGGACATTGCTGCATCCCCAGAGCCCAAGAAATCGCATAACAACATTTTTGCGATTGAACTCCCCTTATATGAAAGAGCTACTTTCAACCCTTTGAGTCCACACCCTGAAACCGCAAAACAATCCTTTCACTTCTCTTTTTCTGCTATGCGTGTTCTCCCTTACTCCCTAAGGCTGATAAACTCATCACTGTTGGATCAAGATGCTTCCTGGTGGACGTTAGGGAGATGAAGTCAAAAGAAGAAGGTAGTGGTCATAGCTAACAGGTTCAAGGTGAGGGGGTGGCTGGTTTTCTTCCTGTCTTTCTACTTAATTTCAATTATGTCTTTCTGAAGTCAACCTCGGTTCAATGAGTGATGAAAACTTCCTAGATTTTCTCATTCCATTATATCTACCTTAAAATTAAGATGGATTCCTTAATCTCTAATATCTGATTATTAGTGTAAAGCTTACTATTACAAAGCATTTTCTTCCTTTCTGTTTTCTTCACATGTATTATAGGAGCCAGTTAGAAAAGACTGCATGCATTGGGGAATGCCAACCAGTTTCTATAATGAAATAAACATCATTAATTTAAAATGTTCCTCTTCCCTCTAAAGACACAATTTCCTAAATGTTCCTTTCCCTTGGTGGGTGTGGTGGGAAGAACGGACCCCAAGTGCAGATAATAATGGGGTTCTTTGTAAGTGTTCACATCAATATTGCCACTTTCTATTTGAACTCAAACTTTAAAAGAGTGTGGACTATGAAGTCTAATGAATTTGTAACTGGTACAGTTCATATACAATATTCGATTTTATTTGAATATTTTCAAACTTGAAATGCATTTTTCTATTTTAATTTTGCATTGCTAGCTTAAAGACAAATGACTCAGAACCTAAAGTTTACATTAGTGGCACAATCCATTAGATGCCAACCTTGTAACCTTGAAGATGTTGTGGTTTTATTAAGTAAAACTATTAATCACTTGCCATTTATGTATGTAAACTAATACAGTAGCCTACCGATACCACATGGCCAAAGTTCAGAAACTTAGACAGACATGGAAATTATTGAATAAAGAGTCATGCTTCTTATCAGGCCAGAAATTTGAGTAACTTGCACCTATTTGAATATATTTATGAAACCAGCTATTAACTCTTCATCATTCTGAGTCCCATGAGAATTTAAAGTAGGACTTTTCATGACAACATGAAAAGTACTGATCTGGTGGAGCTCAACCAATAAATTAATTAAGTGATAAGGCAAAAGTGGAGACAATTAAAGAGAAGCTGTAGTTCTTTCAAAATATGTTACACATTTTATAATTACTACCAAAAACAATTTTGTCATGTAGAGCAGAAGGCATTCAAAATAATCTGCTCTAAATGTCAACAGGCTAGGTTTGCTTTGCTGGAGTTCAAAATAGGACATACTATACTCTGGTGATTTTATTTTTCCCAAATANTGTGCAAGAGAGAGAGAGAGAGAGAGAGAGAGAGAGAGAGAGAGAGAGATCATGGAAGCCAGAGAGAGCAGAGAGGGAAAGAGAATCCCAAGCAGGTTCTGTGCTACCAGCACAGAGCCCACCATGGGGCTCTATCTCACCAATGGTGACGTCATGACCCCAGCTGAGATCAAGAGCTGGATGCCTGACTGAGTGAGCCTCCCGGGCGCCCCTCTATGAAACTCTTTACAAACGCAATGGGCTCACTTTGCAGCAAAATAATGTTCATACCAAGTAACTAAAATTAAGCAAAATAAAACCTTCAAAATACTAGAAATAACTCGGATAAATGTAATTCTAGTTCTGGAATGTCAATGGCTTTCCCAGGAAGACATGAAATCAATAAAAGAGAACCATAAAATTGCCTCCATAGAAATTACATTTCATATAGAGAAAATTACAAAACAAAACAAAGACACTGAGAGAGGTTTGAAAAATGGAAGACAGAGGGATTCCATCCTTAATTTATAAAGAACTCATAGAAAATAATAAAAGAAAGAAAATATATCATCTAGAGAGAGATGTTAGGGATGTGAACAATCACTTCCCAGAGTGTCAGAAAAGAAATTGGAAATTTTCAAAAATATAGAAAGAGTACTTAAAGTCATTCATAATTTGGGAAATGCATATTACAATCAAAGGCTATGTATGGCTACAAAGATGTTTTTAAATATATCTACAGACTGTTTTTAAATACATGCACAGAAATAATTTCAGGGCTGTTTTGTAATAATCTGTGCATCAAAGACCAAGACCTGTTTTTCACACTCATTTGCCGAAAGGAAGAGTTACACCACACCACAGGGCATGAAGGTTGCCATGCTACCGGCATACAAATTTAAGGCTTATTTAAGTATTTGAGGAGATGCTGACTGGTTAAAGCAAAGAACTCTATGAAGCATAATCTGGGAATCGTATCTGGGTGTCTGTCTAGATAATTTTTGGACCAATAAAAAATTGAACCAGTTCCAAACCTCAGGACCCCAAAAGGAGACCAGGCCAGGGTTTTGCTCCCTGTAACAACAAGTGGAAAACACAGAAAAGAATAAACCTGAGTTTCTTCAAGAGAGTAAAATGCTGTGATTTCAACAGCAAATGTAGATGAACAGGAAGAGCTGGTTCTTTGTCAACTGAGGTTAAAAACATCTGCTTTATTGTCACTCTGAACATCTGGCACTAAACAGTGTCTTTTGCTACTCATTTCTGTTGTGTTTACATCTTTGAGTTTAAATAACAGAAAGGGTAAGAGATGATGATAGATGGATGGATAGATAGATAGATAGATGATAGATAATAGGTAGATACATAGATGTATTGATAGATACAGAGATACATAGATGATAGATAATAGGTGAATTAAAGGTAGAAACGCCCTCTCCCCCACACCCCTGTAGGTGATAGATAAAGCTAAACCTGGAATCTACCATAATTGTACCAAATAGTCCATTTCTTTCCATTCTTTATGTTGGGAACAGAGAATTCACAGCTGGAACTGGGAAAAGATCTAATGAAACCATGTAAAAGCCTAATGATAAACAAGGTATTATGGACGCTTTGCCAACTTAAGTTTTATATTTCATTTCAGTACAAAAGGAGAAAAATTGTAAAGGGGAGAAGCATATTCTTTTCCACCGTCTTATTCTACCAGTGGAGACTGACCCCATTCTCTAAAAAGAGAAATTAAAACATTTTTTAATGTTTATTTATTTTTTGAGAGACAGAAAAAGCACAAGTATGGGAAGGACAGAGAGAGAGGGAGACACAGAATCCAAAGCAGGCTCCAGGCTCTGAGCTGTCAGCACGAGCACCACGCGAGGCTCAAACCCACAAGGTGTGAGATCATGACCTGAGCTGAGGTCAGAGGCCTAACCGAGTGAGCCACCCAGGCGCCCCTCTAAAGAAAAATTTAATTGTGCACGTTAAAAACGTCTTGCAGAGGCCTCTATCCAGGGATGAATATGTTTATGTAAAAGGCCCAAATTAGGCTAAGAGACTTCGGCCCCTTTTCAATTATATTTCTCATTTATGACTTGCTTAACAATCTGTAAAAGTAGAATTGTCTACTTTGAAAAATGTTTAGTGTTTGTAGAGGGCCGCCTTTTAATTCTTTCTAATATATCTGTTCATTTCTAATTCACATATTTTTCTTATCATTTGCTTCTTTTGTTCAATGAGAATATGCTATATTTTTTGCATTTTTCTCTAACTTCACTTAGATATTCACATCATTATTTTTAAACTTGAATTATTGTTTTATTTAAATAGATGCACCTAAAGTCTAACTTTCCGTAATTTGATCTTTAACCACATCGCTGAAGTATGATGTATAATGGTTTTATTATCTTTTATTTCTATTTTGTGGAAGAAAGATTTGAATTCCTTGTCTTGGTCTTAAGCAAAAAAATAAAAATAAAATAAAAATAAAAATAACCATGTGACTCTTATTTATCTCAATTCAGGGAAGATGCAAAAATTCAGGTCTGAACCAATTCTCATCTACTAAGGTATCTCTTATTTATTTTTAATGTTTTTTACTTAATTTATTTTTGCAGAGAGAGAGAGACAGAGCATGAGCAGGGGAGGGGCAGAGAGAGAGGGAGACACAGAATCCGAAGGAGGCTCCAGGCTCTGAGCTGTTAGCACAGAGCCTGATGCAGTGCTTGAACCCATGAACCGCGAGATCATGACCTGAGTCGAAGTTGGCTGCTTAACTGACTGAACCACCTGGGAGCCCCTTAAGGTATCTTAATATAATCGAGATGAAACGTGATAATTTAGTTAAGAAGAATAAAACTCAATTTGCAGCTGGTATTTTTCTCATTTTGCTGCACGTATAACATTTTATTAGAACAGAAGAAAGCCCTCTTAACATGCTCTCTTATCATTTACAGTGATTTAGGGTTTCAGCTTGAAAGCTTGCGTGCTGACACGTGGAAAGGAGGGAGACAGAGTAGCAAGCACAGTCCTTCCCCCTTCGCAGGCAGGGCAGGGGGCGCTGACCACCTCCGGGTCCACGCAGCTTAGTGCCACATCCAAGAATGGAGACCATGTGTGTCAACATGACTTCACTGGGTGCTAGTAAGTAGTTGTCCAGGAAGAAAATCCTGGAAACCCCGTGATTAACTTCACTATTTCCTTCAGGAAATTTCTGCAAAATAATTTACCCAAACACTTGTGCAAACAGATTGTTTATCAACCACAGTTTCCTTATCAAGACTTGCTTTTGGACATTGCTGCATCCCCAGAGCCCAAGAAATCGCATAACAACATTTTTGCGATTGAACTCCCCTTATATGAAAGAGCTACTTTCAACCCTTTGAGTCCACACCCTGAAACCGCAAAACAATCCTTTCACTTCTCTTTTTCTGCTATGCGTGTTCTCCCTTACTCCCTAAGGCTGATAAACTCATCACTGTTGGATCAAGATGCTTCCTGGTGGACGTTAGGGAGATGAAGTCAAAAGAAGAAGGTAGTGGTCATAGCTAACAGGTTCAAGGTGAGGGGGTGGCTGGTTTTCTTCCTGTCTTTCTACTTAATTTCAATTATGTCTTTCTGAAGTCAACCTCGGTTCAATGAGTGATGAAAACTTCCTAGATTTTCTCATTCCATTATATCTACCTTAAAATTAAGATGGATTCCTTAATCTCTAATATCTGATTATTAGTGTAAAGCTTACTATTACAAAGCATTTTCTTCCTTTCTGTTTTCTTCACATGTATTATAGGAGCCAGTTAGAAAAGACTGCATGCATTGGGGAATGCCAACCAGTTTCTATAATGAAATAAACATCATTAATTTAAAATGTTCCTCTTCCCTCTAAAGACACAATTTCCTAAATGTTCCTTTCCCTTGGTGGGTGTGGTGGGAAGAACGGACCCCAAGTGCAGATAATAATGGGGTTCTTTGTAAGTGTTCACATCAATATTGCCACTTTCTATTTGAACTCAAACTTTAAAAGAGTGTGGACTATGAAGTCTAATGAATTTGTAACTGGTACAGTTCATATACAATATTCGATTTTATTTGAATATTTTCAAACTTGAAATGCATTTTTCTATTTTAATTTTGCATTGCTAGCTTAAAGACAAATGACTCAGAACCTAAAGTTTACATTAGTGGCACAATCCATTAGATGCCAACCTTGTAACCTTGAAGATGTTGTGGTTTTATTAAGTAAAACTATTAATCACTTGCCATTTATGTATGTAAACTAATACAGTAGCCTACCGATACCACATGACCAAAGTTCAGAAACTTAGACAGACATGGAAATTATTGAATAAAGAGTCATGCTTCTTATCAGGCCAGAAATTTGAGTAACTTGCACCTATTTGAATATATTTATGAAACCAGCTATTAACTCTTCATCATTCTGAGTCCCATGAGAATTTAAAGTAGGACTTTTCATGACAACATGAAAAGTACTGATCTGGTGGAGCTCAACCAATAAATTAATTAAGTGATAAGGCAAAAGTGGAGACAATTAAAGAGAAGCTGTAGTTCTTTCAAAATATGTTACACATTTTATAATTACTACCAAAAACAATTTTGTCATGTAGAGCAGAAGGCATTCAAAATAATCTGCTCTAAATGTCAACAGGCTAGGTTTGCTTTGCTGGAGTTCAAAATAGGACATACTATACTCTGGTGATTTTATTTTTCCCAAATACGATTAGCCTTAAAAGTTTCAGCAGTTAGGAATTAGAGAGTTACTTGATATTTAGATGTAACCTCTTGGCAACCACTCTAGAAATTAGTAAGATGTTTCACTTGGATTAAAAAGAAACCATTGGAAAAATGTTTGAAGTTCTGAAAGGTTTTAATATCACAGATGGATCAAGAAACAGCTTTCAGGGATAGAGGTTGGTTTGTTCATTGTGTACTGACCTTTTCATTAATTAGGAGTTTAATGGTTTCACTTCATGTAGCAAATGAACTGAAGGCTGTATGTTATTTTGTACCTCTCCCCCCAAAAAACAGTAAATTCTTGAAATATATTAATTGTTTGAACGAGTGTTTGAGCATCATTATTCAAAATGCATTTACACTGCAATCACTATTTCATTAGACTATTTCAAATACAGATATCAGGTTGCCTAATGAAGCACTTAAAATATTTTTCTCTTAAGATTATCTCAATACTAATGAGTGCTGTTTTAGTACATTAAGTGGGGTTGTCTTATTTTTACAAGAATGCACTTTTGAATAAGTGCATATATATATAGACCCAAGCTTCAACGTTTTGTAAGGCAATATTCACTCTCTGATAATGTAGACATGATATCATAAAATGTTTATGGAAGCATCCTAAATACTTTTAATGAGGTATAGAGGGGAAATTTCTAATGAAGTTGCAGTGTCACTAAATCCATATGTTTCTTCTATAATGAAATTGATTTCACCCTGAGTCCCATTCAGAAATTAACTTGCTTAATAACAATAGTGATATGAGTAATGTGACTACTAGTAACAACAATGGCAGCATCGTTAGGTGAGTTCCACGCTCCATTTACCAGTCTAGCTCTTGAGAAGCGTTTATTCATGTGATCTCAACAAGACTTTGAAGTGGGTATTGTTTCATTTCCCATATTATGGATTTAAAAAATGGCAGTACAGAATATGTGAATGGCTCAAGTCAAAAAGCCACTGGGACACAAATCAGACCCTATGCTATATTATTCAGGATTGTACAATATTATTTCCCCATCAGCATCCCAATTACTGTTCACAGGTTGGAGATGGACAGATTTATGGCTGAGAACAGCCATTCCCAAGTGAAGCAGATTTCTGACATTACTAAGGTGTTAAGAAAATCACCTTAGAATCCAATTCATGTTGACAAGTTATAGAGAACACTGAGCAGGATTCAACATAGAGTTAGCCTTAGGATTCTTATATTTACAAATACGGTCATTCTCAACATAGGAAGAAATGGGCAACACTAAGGGGTTATGACCATGAGCTACTGAATGTGCAGAAAGTCAAGTGGGGAGGACATGACTTTGAAGCACTTTAATATAGAGACTCGGTCACATAGAATTAAGGTCCTGACTTATTTCTGGTAAGGGATAACTAGTGTTGTATTTCAGAATCTCACTCTATACCATTTATAATAGACATACTTATATCAGAGGTAATGTAAAGCAAAAGGCACATGTTTTTTATTTCATCATGGAAATTTACTCTTTTTCAGTGAACTCTTACATGGTTTCCTAAGTATCTGTAGCTACCGAACACCCTAGCTCTGGTTTTGTAGACATGCCAACGGCTGGTGCCCAGAGTATCAGACACTTGCGACATACTTACCCCAGTGTTTGGCACATTATTATGGTCACAATAATGATAACATAATTTCAACTATAATCAAGATTCTGATGTCCAGAAAAATAAATTAATTGTGCTTTGTATTATAATGAACTTTTAAATATTTCATTGTGAATATTTGTGAATTCTAATGTTAAAGTCTCCAGAGGTCAGCATTACTGGACACAGAAGATTGGGGAATAAATGAAGGCTAGGGAAGGGGAAAACAGAGAATATCTATCATATTAGTCATTTTCTCTTCTCCAATTTTGCTATAAAAGTAGATGATATTTCTTTAAAATGTTTTATTTATTTCTAGGAGAGAGAGAGAGACAGCGTGAGCAGGGGAGGGTCAGAGAGAGAGGGAGTCACAGACTGAAACAGGCTCCAGGCTCTGAGCTGGCAGTCAGCACAGAGCCCGACGCGGGGCTCGAACCCACGAACCGCGAGATCATGACCTAAGCGAAAGTCGGACGCTTAACCGACTAAGTCACCCAGGCGCCCCAAAAGTAGATGATATTTTTTAAAAGTTGCTTTATTTGTTTTGATAGAGCGAGTGCCCTCGAGAGGGAGAGGGGCACGGAGAGACGGAAAGAGAATTCTGAGCAGGCTCTGCACTGTCAGCGCAGAGCTGGACGCAGGGCTCGGACCCATGAACTTTGAGATCATGACCTGAGCCAAAACCAAAAGCTGGACTCTTAACCAATTGGGCCACCCAGGTGCCGCAAGTGTAAATGATGATTTAACCCATGAAGAGATCAGCCATAGCGTTGGTGTATACACAGAGTTGTGGTTGGAAAAATGGAACTTGGGATTTATTTTTTTAAATTTAAATCCAAGTTTGTTAACATATAGTGTAATAATGATTTTAGGAGTGGAATTTAGTGATCCATTACTCACATATGACACCCAATGTTCATTCCAACAAGTCCCTTCCTTAACGCCCATCACTCCTTTAGCCCATCCCCCACCCAACTCTCCTTCAGCAACCCTCAGTTTCTTATCTGTATTTAAGAGTCTCTTATGATTTCCCTCCCTGTTTTTATCTTATTTTTCCTTCCCGTTCCTGTTTACTGGTTTTGTTTCTTATATCCACATATAAGTGAAATCATATGATATTTATCTTTTTCTTATTGAGTTATTTCACTAAGCATAATACATTCTAGTTCTATCCATACTGTTGCAAATGGCAAGATTTCATTCTTTTTGATCACCAAGTAATATTCCATTGTATATATATTCCACTGTATGTATATATATATGTGTGTGTGTGTGTCTATATGTATACATATATATATCACATATATCATCACATATATATATACATATATCATCACATATATATATCACATATATCATCATATATATATATATATATCACATCTTCTTTATCCATTTGTCAGTCGATGGTCATTTGGGCTCTTTACGTAATTTGGCTATTGTTGGTAGAGCTGCATGTGCCTCTTTGAATCTGCATTTTTGTGTCCTTTGGATAAATACCTAGTAGTGCAATTGCTGTAGGTAACTAGAGCTAGAGCTATAGATTTAGATTCAAATATGTAGATACATATGTTTGTCTATATATCTTTATATATAAAGAGATGGTAGTTATCTGTATAGACACTGACACAGATATATGCTTATGTTCAAAACTATTATATTTATAAATAGAAACATATAGAATCAAACAACATAGGCATATGCACACACACACACTTATGTGGGTATGTGTAAGTGTGTGTAGCCCAACACAGTATGTAAGTATTTGAAAGTAAGTTACAGACGTACATACTTCAGCTTGCATCACTTTAGCATAAGGACCTTTACATACCCTTACTACATGATAATATCAAAGACAATTAACAATAACCTTAAAATATCATCTACAATCAATCCATGTTCATGTTCTTTCTATGACTTAATATTTGCATGACTGGTTCGATTTGATACAAGGTATAATTTAGATTTGCCTGCCATGTTTGGTTGTTACGCCCATTTAACAACTTTGAATCTACAGAAGTCACCGAATGTTTGTCTTTTTGTGGCATCAACTTTTTGTGAAAATCAAAGCCATGCTATTTGATTGAGTTTGTTTCCATATTCTGAGTGTGTCGGTTGCCCTTGGGATTAGGTCTCTAATAAACAAGGCTTCTTCAGCAATAGCAGGTAATTGTTCCTTTTATGGCATCCCCTTAAGAAGACCATTGCCCCCTGGTTAAGGTAGTGATCCCTCATTCTGTCCATTCTGCAGGTGATGCGTCCCTTTGTTATCAGTCAATAAGCCATGGGGGTGATGTCCTGCCCCCTTCAATAACTTCTTCAAACATTTTTCGTCCTGTTGTTTAGTATTTGTTGATGATATTCACCTGAATCGATTATTATAGAAGTTGTTCCAAAATGATTTTTCTAATTCTAGAATTACTTTTATATTTGATAGCTGAAAATATGTCTTATAAACAATTGTTTTCTTTTTCTCCATGTTTCTATTTTCATATTGCATTAATTTCATTAATAAACCTAAATTATATACCACTCTAAATGAATATGTTTTTTATTATTCCAGAATAAAGAGTAAGGTTTTCTAATAGTTTGGTGATTTTACTTGAAATGGACCCACCGATCACCGAAGTAACCATGTGGCACTGGACTCAAGAGGGTAAATATTTTTAAAAAAAACCCAAAAAACTGCAAATTGCTGGTTGTATATAGCAATTTAAGGGAAATTTTTAAGCAAACATTTTTAGGGGGATCTTTTAAAAATGGTGTGAATCACGAGCTGTTAAAATAAGAACAAACACTACTTAACAATTAAACGATTTGAATTTAAACAATTCAGAATGTTAATCCAATTGCTCATTCTGTTTAAATACATTTATAGGGACATAAATTAATTCACCCTCTGAATTATTTCTGTTGTTTTTAACTCTGTGCATTTGAGTTTTCCAAATTACTGGTGCGATGATCCTGTATGTTTTTGAAATGTTTCAAATGGAACAAACTATAAACACCAAGGTAATTCCTATACATTTAACAACAAAACTTGCATGCAGATAAAAATTAATAAAAAATCATTGATTACAATTTTTAAAAGCTGTGTTTTCGGTTTTACAATGATTTTCAAATAAGTTTTAATTACTTGTGATAAAGCAATGCATTGCAATGGCACAGAAGTAAATGAGAAACCCCATTGCACAACCACGTGGCCACTCGGATGTCTTTCTAGGGGCCACTGCCCTTGGGAATCCATTTCATGTGAAATGGAAATACATTCCATGTATTTCATGTGAATGCAAATCCCAAAGCATTTGTATGGATATCTATAAACTCACACCCCTCTGTTATTTTTTCACAAATTTGGGCACACTCTACATAATTTTCTGTGTTTTACTTATTCAGTTGTCACAGATGGTAGAGATTCCGTGAGAGTACATTCACAGAGCTGCCTCGTAATTTCTAACGACTGCGCAGCACATCATTATATCAAACTCTCATAGTTCAATTTCATTACTTTTTCAAGGTATTTAGATATGATACTTGCTTTATATAGAAACAATTTCTAATCTTTCAATGTTTTAAAGAGTGCTGTCATAAATATCCTACAAATAAATTCTTGGAAATGCGATTCTGGGTGAAAGAATTTGCACTGCGATCGTGAAAGATCTCTCCAAATAATCTCATAAAAGCTGTCGTTATCTACACCATTAAAAAAGAAGTCTCTTTGCTAATAGTTTTTATGTGTTATACCCTTTCCTTTTAAATAATTATTAAACTACTGTATGTGTTTGTAAGCTTACACTGAAGGTTATCATATTTTTATCAGAAATTATTTGATGATTTACTTAGTGCCCAGCATTGAGGTTGATACTGGAAACAGCATCCTGTTTCTAACCAACAATTCTAACCAAGCTACAATTCCTGTAGCTAACCAAATGCATGCTGGTATTACATGAAGAATACAAAGGGACAAGTTCATATTACGATTGGCCAGGGTAGCATTCATTGTCAGATTGACGCCAGTACAATTGGGCAATAGAAGTGCGTAGAGGTAAAAGCCTCTCAAAAACAGATGGTGTGTAATACAAATGTTTGTTCTCATGAGTGGAATGGCTACAGCTCGAATCCCCCTCCCCATATTAATTTTCTTTCCTTCCAGCAGAAGAGAAGGGCCGGGCTTGTGTTCCCCATTCTTCCTTGACCCTGCACACATCTCTTGGGAAATCACACGAAACTTCATGAAAGGTTTGAAATGAATCTCTGTCACTACCAAGCAATTTTCCTGTACAAACAAAAACTCTTTGCTCCCTGGGGCCAACATACCGTTTAATAGTAAAGCTGCAATATCTCAGCTTTCATTTCCATGGTAGAAGGGCAGCCAGCTGGTCATACAAGGCTACAAGGCTTTAAGTCCTCAGTCTGTCATGTTCCCTGATAGCTTGACAATAAGCAAACATTATTTTTTTTTGAATTATTGAACACCATCTCTGAAATAATGTGAAATATTACTCTGTTTGCATACCACCTGCATTCACAGTTCATTAAGAATAATCTATAGGAAATAACAAATATATTAAGTCATATTGGTAACTGAAATTACTTCAAAAAAACTGGCAACATCACACTGTGTGTGTGCTGTAGTCTTGCATCTGCATTGATGACTTGAGAGATGAGGAAAAATAATTAAGACAATAAAAACAAACACGGAGCACCTGGGTGGCTCAGTCAGTTGAACATTCACTTTTGGCGAAGGTCATGATCTCGCAGTTCATGAGTTCAAGCCCCACATCGGGCTCACTGCTGTCCGCCGGTCAGCACAGAGCCCTCTTCCTATCTTCTGTTGCCTTCCCCTGCCCCTCTCCTGCTTGCACTCCCCCCAAAAATAAATATTAAAAAAAAAAACCATGAATCTCGGGTTACTCAGCAAATTTTCTTCCACAGAACAGGACAAGAAAAAAAAACAAACTTAAATGGCAGAGAATTCTCTATTTCAAGCATACACATATCTCCAAATAGTTGGGCCTTAGTATATCCTTGAAAATCAGTAAATTAATGATGACGTGATGGCTTGCCTAAGCAAACAGCAGCCTACAAAATTGGGAAATGGTTTTTTACTCTTTGATCTGCAATCAATTTCACAATGAAAAAAAAGACAAAATGCATGTTCATGTTCTAAAATTAATTTTTCTGCCTGATCTGAACGTATATTGGACCAATGAAAAGAAAAAGATGATACCCATAATCAAGTAGTTTTTTTTTTTGGGGGGGGGACATTTGGGCATGAGCCTTTAAAAAAAATCCCCAATCTTTGAACTGAATAATAGTATCATTTCATAGAAGGGTAAACCTGGCCTGTTTCTGGAAAGTGCCCAGTGTCCCTATTCTGTTTTGACTTGACTCATCATTGGTCCCAAATCATGACGTGAAGTGTAGACTCAGTTTTTGACTCTCTGGTGGTCAAAACACTCACCTACTCCTCAAATTTTCACTCTTTTATAAGCTAATTCTGTGCTATGACCACTTCCATCAGGGAAAGTTAGAAGCACATCTTAACAAGGTGGATTTATACACTTTCATTCAGTAATTTGTTAAGTGGGAAATCTATGGTTGTAATTCAACATCTAGATCGATATGAGACATGAAGGTAACAGCAAATGAAAAGTCAACGTCAGTTTGTTCTAACACTAATGAACATCTGGAAAGCAAAAGACAACATGCACGTAATGTGCATCTCAGTCTGGAAATACGACTAATGTGCTCTGAAATTCCGGGCTGGTAATGAGAATTATACCACATAAAGCAAAAACCAAATATTATCTGCTATAACATTCTTCCATTAACATATGTCACATTTGCTCTAGAATTTTCTTCATACTATCTCTCTCATTAAAACAAAATACAAAATAGAGACCAAACTTGAGAATTCCCTGAGCAGCTAAAACTATTTGAGCCACATAACAAAACTAAGTGTAGTTTCATTCATGAACATAAGCAAAAATTACTTTAGGTTCTTTCTTTTTCTTATTTTAACTTTTTAATGTTTATTTATTTTTGAGAGAGAGAGAGCAAGAGTGAGCAAGGGGGAGAGAGAGAGAGAGAGAGAGAGAGAGAGAGAGAGTGGGAGACAGGATCTGAAGCAGGCTTTGTGCTGATAGTAAAAAGCCCGATGCAGGGCTCAAACCCATGAACCATGAGATCATGACCTGAACCGAAGTCAGAAACCCAACTGACTGAGCCACTCAGGTGCCCCACCCTAGATTATTTCTTGTAAAAGCCTCTGATAATCAAAAAGGAAATGTAAGTCATTTTCAAAAATGATAGAAGATAGGAGCATCTGGGTGGCTCAGATGGCTAAGTATCTGACTCTTGACTTTGGCCCAGGTCAGGATCAAAGTGTTCATGAGTTTGAGACCCGCATTGGGGCTGACAGCGTGGAGGCTGCTTGGGATTCTCTCTCTGCCCCTCTCTCTCTCTGTCTTTCTGTGTCCCTCTCCCATTCTCTCTCTCTCTCTCTCTCAAAATAAAATAAAGCTGCAAAAAGAATGATATAAGATCATCATTTTAAACCAATCCCCTGCTTTCTGGGAACCTCTCCTATAAAAACTAGTCCTTGTAAACCTTAAATTACTGCCTTATTCTCACTTTATAAGCCATCTGTGATGCCATGCCTCTGAGCTTCATATTAGTTTGGGGTTTGAAAACTCCCAGTTCACAAAATGTTCTCACACGTGCAATAAATTCTTGCTAAATACTATTTTATTGAGCTGTTGGTTTTACCTGTGTTGTTTCTGGATTTTTGACCCATCTGTGGAAGTTGGTCGTTAGGAAATACCTTGTATTCAGTTAAAGTTTTATATGGAAGGACACATTTTTTAATGCATATTTGTTTTGGAGAGAGAGAAAGACAGAGGGAGACAGAGCATGAGCAAGGGAGGGGCAGAGAGAGAGGGAGACAGAACCTGAAGCAGGCTCCAGGCTCTGAGCTGTCAGCACAGAGTCCGACACAGGGCTCAAACCCTCCAACCGTGAGATCATGACCTGAGCTAAAGTCAGTTGCTCAACTAACTGAGTCACCCAGGCTCACCTAAAAAGTATACTTTTAAAAATAATACATTCACAAATTAGAAAGTAAAATAATAAAAGATTGTTTTTAAAGAAAGGAAATGGACTCTAGCCATACTATTTTGTACTGGACTTGCTGCTGGAGAGATTCATCTTTCATAACTGTTTTTGTTTTTGAACAAGTGTTAAAAATATCTCTGAGTCTCTAACCTGTATTTGAAGATTTGTGTCACGCCAGCTCCGCCTACTGCCCACCCATCTTAGCATTACTGTGTCACCGTGTTTATTTCCTCTGCTGATTATGCATTAAACTAAGTGACAGCCCTACTGTAGAATTTTCCATTCATTGAGTACAGATGCTGTTTCCTGGTGACCCCTTGGTAAGTTAGAGATATTAGCTCTCATTCTATCACTTACTTCCTCCACTTCTTCTTCCTTTCTCTGAAGAGCTCACTGTTTTGGATTCAATGTCTTCCTTGTTATTTGTTTATTATCAAAGGATGTATGGGAACAAAATTTATAAGTCCTCATATGTCAAAAACAAGAGTATTATTTTTTACTTATACTTGATAAATATATACTGATGGTTTAATTTTTTTTTTTTTTTGCTTTACCTATATTAGGACACCAAGATTTAAAACAACCTCCCAAAATAAATAAATAAATAAAAAGAGGAAGAATATAGGAAACTCATGCCCAAATGAAACCAATTAAATCTGAGGTTTATAGAATATTTCCCCCATCTTCTGTTATCAGGAAATACACACATGCACACACACACACACTTGAATAGCTCCATACTCTAGCTATGTATACATTCTGCATTCTGCTGGCATGGGAACTGAGAATGGCAAATTTATCTTTAATATGAAAGCCATACAACTGTGTGGCAAGGGAAAAAAGTGAAAAGTAGATACTATGATTTCTAAAAGATCTAAGAATGAAAACCCAAAAATCTCATGAAAGTATTTCTAAACTTATTTGTTTACATCCTTTCCCTTGTCTTGAATTATTCATACCCTCTGTGGTTGATAGCTGTCTATTTTATATACTTATTTTTAAAATGTTTTATTTATTTATTTTGAGAGAGATTGAGACCACAAGCAGGGAAGGGACAGAGAGAAAGAGAGAGAGAGACTCCCAAGCAGACTCTGCACCCAGCACGGTGCCTGAAGCGGGGCTTGATCCCATGAACATGGGATCATTATCTGAGCCGAAATCCAGAGTTGGAAGCTTAACCACCTGAGCCACCCAGACACCCTTATTTTATATATTTCTTGGCCAAAATGAAAATTTCAGAGTTTGGAACCAATGTACAAGTAACCTAACTGCTGAATATCAACTTAATTTTCAGATAACCATAAAGAGGAAAAAGAGAAGAGAGGGAAAGAGGCAGGAAGGGAGCTGAGGAGGGGGAGGGGAGGGAGCAAGTTCAGAGAACAAGCCCAGAGAAGGAAGGAGTGATTCTGGGAGGGCAGCAGACAACCCTCAAACGAAGGGTCCCCTTGAGCGTCCCCTGCTCCCTGTATGATGGACAGTAATTCACCACCCACCTGCAGAAAATAGCCTTCAAAGACAAAAATATTTAGTGGTCCTCAACTTATGGTATGTTATGGTCTCCTTGGGAGGTCTGGCCCTACCTCCAATCAATGAAATCAATCTTCGGACGTCTGGTGAAACAACTGGTATTTTTTTAAAGCCCCCAAATTTGTGCTGATTTGCTGAAAGCTTGAGAACTGCTTTCGTAGATGGAAAACATACAATTAAACAAATAGGCGCCCCATAAAGTTAGAAGGATGTCACACCTACATAGGTAATTTTGTGAGAATCACAGAAGAGTAAGTGGAGTCCTTTCAACCCCCCGTTCCAAGATTCCATTTATCTGACCTAATCTGGTGCTGGCAAATGACTATGGCTCCAACAGGGACCCGGGCACGGACAGAGGATGGGGTTTTAGGTAACTCAACTAGATAGTCCTTTCTCTGCATCCTAGGGAATCTGGCGGAACCTGAAAGGCTGTGTTTCACTAAAGAAAATTTCCATTGTTCCCTCTGAAAATGTCCCAGCCTTCATGACGACACATCAGTTCTCTGCAGATGATTTCAGCTCAGTCTTTTCTCTGTCTGTTGCGGGAGGAAAATCGGACTGCAGAAGTTACCGACGAAGGGGAAGCGTTGTGTTTGAGGCTGTGTTCGCCTTGCAGTAGAATGTTTTACCAGGTGTAGACTGGCCGTGCCTGCACTCCAGGTTCTTGTCAACATGGGGTACAATTTCCTTCTCAGTTACAGCGATTTCTGCATAAACCATTAAGCTTTTTACTCGAATCACTCTGTAGCTTAGGCTTCGTCCACATACCTGCGGGTTTACTGGAAGAGCTGAGCCATCTAAGCTACTTTGGCCCCAGACACTGCGTTGCATTGAGTGGAGACCCCAGAGCCGCACCAGCTCAGTGGGGGAATGGAAAAGCTTGTGATAGATGAAGAAGGTTAGCTCCTGCTGCTGCCTGCCATTAAGAAACAATTAACTGGTTGAATGTGCTCAGAACACCATAGCTTTATTATACATGCTCCATCCACCACAGGGGAGATAACATATATTGCCGGAGCACAGAGCTATCAACAAGTTCATGGGCTTGTGGATTAGCTCATTTTGTATTGCAATGATGTGATATTAATTAGAAACCAAGGGTGTATTTTGTTTTCAAATTAAAAAAAAAATGGCCAGCCGTTCTCTTCCTCAAAATTAGTATACATAACAGAGTTCTTAATTTAAAACAAAATGTAGTGTTCTGTACAGAATCTTTTAGGAACTCAAAGAAAAGAGTAGACATAATTTCTCCAGCCCAAAATGAGTTGTCAAACACATTTGGCATTTCGCCCGCTGCGGGGAAGGTTGAGGGGGCTCGTTGTGATGATTTGCATTTTTGACCCCAAGCATAGGATAAAATTGATGCTTAAGTCAAACAAGCCAGCAGTGGACTTAGGCAGCAGGTGGTGTCCGGGACATCAGCAACGTGGGTTGGCGTTTCAACAGAGCGCAGGAGTAGAAATCAAACATAAACGATCTCAGAGGAATCATGTTATACACCTTTCGCTGAGACGTGCTCTTGACAACACACCGTAAGGAGAGGCAGGGCTTTTATTCCTAACTGCATAGCAGCGCATATTATGTTAGTAACGTCAAGTGGCAGGTGACAAGCCTCTTTGTGTGTAGAGGTGTGTTTAAAACTCAGAAAGAGCCCTGAGTACGATGGCAAGATTGTACACCCAGCAATTGCAGATTCACGTTTTATAATTACTCAACATTTTGCTTACAGAAAATAATTAGTCATACGAAACGTGGTAACGGAACCAAAGTAGCTCCACGCTCTCCTCCGTGCAGTCCTTCTGTTATTTATTTCTCCACAGGTCCTTCCACATTTTTGAAGAGCACAAAATTTCATTTATGAAATTCCTGGGAGAAATAGTTTCTACGGTGGAACATGATTTTTAAAAATTTTTTAATGTTTATTTTTGAGAGAGAGACAGACAGTGTGAGTAGGAAAGGAGTAGAGAGAGAGGGAGACACAGAATCCGAAGCCGCTCCAGGCTCTGACCTGTCAGCACAGAGCCCGACACGGGGCTCGAACTCACAAACTGTGAGATCATGACGTGAGCTGAAGTCAGACGCTTAACTGACTGAGCCACCCAGATGTCTCATGGTTTTTTTAATTTAAACAATTTTTAAATGTTTATTTATTTTTGAGAGAGAGTGAGACAGATTGTGAGCAGGGGAGGGGCAGAGAAAGGGAGATACAGCATCAGAAGAAGGCTCCAGGCTCTGAGCTGTCAGTACAGTGCCTGACGCGGGGCTAGAACTCATAAACTGTGAGATCATAACCTAAGCCAAAGTCAGACACTTAACTGACTGAGCCCCCAGGCGCCCTTGGAACATGTTCTTTAATAATCTTTGTAATTAATAGAAGGATAGATTTTAAATCAATGTTAAGTATGGGAGCTGCTACAAGCGTGATTGAACCCCAAATGTAGTGAAAGTCATTTTATTACTGTATTTCCTAACTGCCCATGCTTTTTATCATTATATGAGCCTCAGTCACTTGGAATAATGTCATTCAAATTTTTAAATGTTTATTTATTTTTGTGAGAGAGTCAGAGTGCGAGCCCAGGAGGAGTAGAGAGAGAGACACACACAGAATCCCAAGCAAGCTCCAGGCTCTGTGCCGACAGGTCAGACAGGCTTAAACTCACGAACCCTGAGATCATGACCCGAGCTGAAGTCATATGCTTAACCGACTGAACCAAGCAGGCGCCTCTGGCATGCTGTCATTTTCAAGAGAAAGGTGGCCCTAACATGTACTTGCTGGAGATGGGCACACCTGGGTCTCAATACACTTTGGCACTCGTGAGCGATGAAATCTTGGACTAACCATCTCTCTCAGCTTCTTCTTCCAAAACATGAGAGTCATAATAATAATACCTCAATGGTATGGATAATTTATCCAAATCACTTATGACATATTAGAGATGCTCAATCTCAGTATTTCACTATTTGGATAGAAATTGTTCAGTTTTCCAGGTTTTTTTTTTATCTCAAATATCTTGAAGTACTTGGCAATACTTTGAGTTTTTCCGGCTTGCAAATGTTTGCTGAAATGACAAAAAAAAAAAAAAGAAAGAAAGAAACTGAATACTTTTCATCGTCATTTGTCTTATATTCTGTTTCATGCTAGAAGTTGGGATTTTTTTAAAGTACAGTCACATGATGTTGATTTCATTCCAGAACATACACCTGATCTAGACCACTGTCTTGGCCAGTTTTCTGTAGAAATTCCTGTCTTTCCATATGCTGGCTATTTGTCATTTGCACCAATGTCAAAGCCACATCCCCTGTGCACAGTCTCGTGCTGGGCCCTGCAGGCTGACCCCTTTGGTGGTTGAGCCCCAGCTGGATTTGGCGAGTGGGATGCAGAGGTGGGAGATCCCAGGGCAGATGAAGAGACTGGACATGGCCCACCCCCTGCATCTCTGGTAGCTTTAGTTGCACTTCCGTGACAAGAGCCCTCTCTTTCTCTGACAGGGGAAGGCTTTCCTCCCTTGCTCCAGCTCTAATATGGCTCGGCTCACATAACTTCCATTCCTTGCTTTCTTTGAATTTCATACAGCTCTCATGTGTCACGAAGTAGTACTTTTTGGTATATTTTTTCAACCATTAGCGAATGTTAACTTCTTTAGCTCATAGTCCACACAGAATAATGGGTGGCTACAATCAGCTTCTGTGTTGTACTTTGCTGATCCCTGATTAAAAAGAAAAGATAAAATACAAGATTCCATGAGTCTACAATAATATGATAGAGCAAGAGATGAATTGCTATTCATCTCTTATAATCGCTAATATTACTATATTCGCAATATAGCTAATATTAGCTAATATTACTAATATTACTTATAATCGCAAAAGGGAGAAATTTACCTTTAGAATGGAGAGATCAGATAATCATCAAACTAACCAGGTGACCAAGCTTAGCACGAGCACTAACAGGACTACCTGATGTTATTTATTTTGTAATGAGAATAAGCATTATTATCTGCAAAGGAATTATTACCAGGAAATCTGGCTGAAAATGGGTCCAAAGTAAAGCAAACGACCTTTACCCAGTATGTTGTATCCTCAAGCTTTCAGAATGAATGTAGAGACAAACTGTGGAAGATTTAAATATCCTCAGTCCTGAGAACAGGAGCAGAAATTCATGGTGGGCTAAAGGTAGACAGTTGAAAAGAATAGAGAGAAAGCGTAAAATCAGGGCACTATAGTTCATATAGTGAAAAAAATCAAGAGATACCTTCTAATGTTAATGCACCAAGAAAATAGAGGGGTAGGTAAAAGTTTAAGTTAAAAGTAAAATGATATAACTAAAAATCATTTAACTGGCCGACATTAAAAAAAAGAGGGAGAGAAAGTTGGAGAAGAATAATATTAACACGCAAAACTTTCATCTTTTGAAATTGGGAAGCAGTAAGTATGTCAAAACTTATTAGATTAAAAAATGGATATACATATATTATTTAAATATGTGGAAGCAACAAGAATTCAAAAAGGGAAAGTGGAAAGGTGTTTCCTCTGTGGATAATGCTACAATGAGGTGTCAGGAGACTAGCCTTTTACACAAAAATATATCTCATATAAGAATATTCTATAATGTTTTATCCTTTTCTCCACATGCATGTATCACTTTAATAAAAATAAAGGCATTAGCTTCTGAAAAAGAGCAGGACATACTGTCTTGTATAAAGTTTCCCCCATTTTTTTTGTCTTATAACAATATCTAAGAAAGATAAATATTTCATAAAAAGCATAATGCAGTTTACAAACTTTTAGAATTTTAGCACATTTGAGTTAGACTACAGATCCAGGTTTTAGATTAATTTTCTTTGTTCAGTGATCTTCTTGTATCCAATGCATTTTTGACCTCATCACATTGCATAATGTCCTTTGCATTGTCTTGCTTATACACTTCTACTGCTACTGCTAAAATACAGAAGCCAAGGTAATTAAAATAAACAGAAATGAAGAAACAAACAAAAGCAGCAGCTGAGCCGAAGGTGCCCAGAGGGGTTGGGAGGGTTTTTATGCCAAGGCTGGCTTGGGTCCAGGGTCAGCACGCAGACCTCAAAGACGGGTAGGTTTGCATCTGTAATATGAACAGTCAGAAAAACAGTCTAAGCAAAAGCAAGTTTAGAAGCGTGGTTTGCTTTACAGCTTCTTACGTGCTTCTTCAATTTTTTTTTCTTTTTACTAAATTGATATAATAATTTTGGAACAAGGAAAAAAGTAAACATAAATATATGTTCGTTCAGCAAGCGTCACTTAAGATCACTACGTGCTCAGCACTCGGAATACTTCAATGAACAGATAGGCAACAATCCTGTCTTTGTAAAGAATCACCATAAATGAAGACTGTTGTTAGATAATTACATACAGAGTCAAATTGTTAAGGTCAAGTTGTTGTATCTTTATTGGTTTTTATCACAGATCTTCACTCCCAGTTACTAAGTTATGCAAATATAATGCAGAACAAAGAATGAACATTGCTTCAAAAGCATAAACAACAGTTGATAAAACCAAGATACAGAGGTAGTATAAAACTCTTAAAAGATCAGGAATGGAAGCATGACCTTATGTCAGTATGAATCAGAACAGGTGTTTCCTGTTAACTAGGATAAGAACAGAGTAAGGAAGGAAAAACCAAGGCTGCATCAATACGGTAAGCAGCCCAACCTCCTAGTTAATTTTCATCCTCGTTGAGGAAATACATATTAAAAAGCAATTAGATGGCAAGCCATGTACATTTATAGCTTTTAAGTTTATTTAACAACCACAGGTCTTTTATATGATGCCAGGCACAATTTAAACCCTTAACTGATATTGCTGCATCATCCGTAACATTCTGAGGATGGAATACTATTATCTTTCCCACCTGACAGACAAGATAATTCAGAAACACCTTGATCAAACTTCACATCTGGTAACTGGTAGAGCGGAGATTTGGAACCAGATAGTTTAGCTCCAGCATATTTTTTAGAGACTCTTTTTTGTGATATTTATTTATTTTTGAGAAAGAGAGAGAGAGCACGCACACAAGAGAGAGAGACAGACATACAGAAAGAACTGGAAGCAGGTTTCAGGCTCTGAGCTGTCAGCACAGAGCCCCAGGTGAGGCTCAAACTCACAAACCACGAGATGATGATCTGAACCGAAGTCAGATGCTTAACCCACTGAGCCACCCAGGCACCCTGAACTCCAGCATGCTTTTAAACATCCCATGCTTGTGGGAGACCAACACCTTGATGCTAAGATAATAAAATGCTGCAGTGTTTAGAAGGAAGATCACTGTGTATATCAGCATTTAAAATTCACACATCTTGTTCAGAAATATTATAGGGATTTATTTCTACAGAACAATAGACCAACTATGAAGATGTTTATGCAACATTGAGTGTGGTGGGAAAAAAATAATAAGAACAGGTAATGTTTGGGGGAGCCTGGGTGACTCAGTCGGTTATGGGTCTGACTTCAGCGCAGGTCATGATCTTCTGGCCTGTGAGATCCAGTCTGGCATTGGGCTCTGTGCTGACAGCTCAAAGCCTGGAGCCTGCTTCAGATGCTGTGTCTCCCTCTCTGTCTTTCTGCCCCTCCCCTGCTCATGCTCTGTCTCGCTCTCTCTCTCTCTCTCAAAAATAAATAAACATAAAAAAAAAACCACCAGGAAACATTTGAATGAATTAGAGCCTATCCATTCTAGATAATAATGCATCTGTTAAAATAAAGCAGTTTGATATAAATACACTCCCCAAGGGATTGTTAATAATATGCCTCAGGGAAAAAAAAGCAATGAAGACAGTTTAAAGTAATATTCATTATAATACCAATTTTTATAGAAAAGAAATATTATGTACATGTAAATGTATATGTGTGCCTGTGCCATGTACGACCACGGGTAAAAGTGTGAGACAATACATACCGAAGTGTTGACATTGATGACTTTACTTTGGTGGAGACTGAGGAAAAAGGGAAGGAGATTAGCCCATGATAGTAACTAATGTTTCCTGAGTGTCCATCATGTGCCAGGACACTATTCTAAGAGATGAGGATAAATACTAAATTTGAGGGCACAAACTGATGAATTATAGAAAACAACTAAAAAACCAATGGAGGCAATTAAAAATAAAAGTAGTGTCTCTGAAAAAGGTAGTAAAACAAAACAGTCCACTCCAAGACTAATTAGTAAAAGACAAATCACAAATAAGCAAAATGCAGAAGGATGAGAAGAAATGAATCCCAGCATAATGGCAATTTAAAAAGTATAAAAATACGGTATCAAATTGTGCACCAATACATATTAATGAATTCTAGTTTATATAATAAAATGGAATTTGTATACATAAAATTCAGAACAGACTAATAATCAGAAATTAGTAATAAGAGAGTTCTCTTCAAAATAGCTGTCTAGATTGTTTCACAAATTATTGTGTCAAACTTTCAGAAAACAGGTTGTGTCTATTTCTTTTATAATTTGTTCCAGAAAAAAAATTCAGAAAAAGTTGGTTAGGAAGACAGTGTGGACTTCTTTCCAAGGTTGGGTGGGGCAGTATGACCAAAGAAAAACTTACAGTCATTGAAAAAAAATCTCATGTAATATAACCTACAGGGAAAGTAACCATCGTTTTTCCTTAGATGTACATCATGATGAAATGGGAACTCAAGGATGGTTTAACATCAGAAATCTATTAACATAATTCCTATGTTAGTGATTAAAGAAAAAAATTACATAATCATCTCAACAGCTTCAAAACTATCATTCAGTAATGTTTAACACCTACTTGTGTTTACAGAAAAATGCTCTCAGAGAAGTTAGAAAACTAGGGATATCACTCAGTCTAATAAAAGCTATATGTAAACAAATACACAAAAACACTGCCGATAAAAAGTATTTTAGCCAGTTCCCTTAAGATCAGGAATGATACTCATCTCTGCTAACCCAGAGATTGTTAAGCACAAAGTTGGAAATCACGGCAGTAAACCTGGAGTAAGAGGTAAGTCATACGAGAGAATCTTAGGCAATGATATGTTGGATATGACACGCAAAGCAGAGGCAACTAAAGCAAAAGTAAACAAATGGTACTACCTCAAAGTAAAACCTTCTGCACAGCAAAGGAAACAATTTAACGGTGTGAAATAACAGCCTACAGAATGGGAAAAAAATATTTGCAAACATATATCTGAAAAAAGGATTAATCCTTTTTATATAAGGATATAAAATATATAAGAGGCTTCTACAACCTATAACTCAAGAGAAAATGATGATGATGATGATGATGATTTGATTTAAAAATGGGCAAAGCACTTGAACAAGCATTTCTCCAAAGGAGACATACAAACGAGCAACAGGTTTCTGAAAAGATGATCAACATCACTAACCAGCAGGGAGATGCAAATTCCAACCACGAGGAGATGTCACCTCACGCCTACTAGGATGGTCATTATCAAGAAAACAACAGATAAGTGTTGGAGGGGATGTGGGAAAATTGGAACCTGCAAACACTATTGGTGGGAATGTTAAATGGTGTAGGTGCTACAAAAACACTATGGTGGCTCCTCAAAAAATTTTAAAATAACCTACTAGTCTAGTGTTTTGGGAAAAAACCTCTCTGATGCGTCTCCTCTAGTATAAATAGTCTATTACAACACAAGTGCACTTCTGCCATCAGGTGTGTGAGAAAACCCACACATCCAACAGTTCTGCGTCACTAGCTGGGTGGCCTTCAATTTCATCCAGTTCAACTGCTTACCTAGAGTGAGTGCAGATCTCATAAGTTAAGGGCTCTGTTCAGCAAGACTGCCTGACTGTCTGTGCAGCAGATTGCCACACCCTCCTCCTTGGGTTCCATCAATTCACCAGAACAATTCACAGAACCCAGAAAAACAGTTTACTTCCTAGATTTCCAGTAGTTTACAAAGGATATTAGAGGGAACCTGTGGACAGCCAGGTGAAGATATACCTGGGGCTAAGTCCACAGGATCTTGGGACGGAAAAGCTTCTGTCCCAGTGGAATTTAGAGTGCAGCCTCCTCCTGGCACCTCCTGTCAAAAATAGATGCATTCTTTTTTTTTTTAGCTTTTTAAAAAATGTTTATTTATTTTTGAGAGACAGAGTAAGAGCAGGGGAGAGGCAGAGAGAGAGAGAGGGAGACACAGAATCTGAAGCAGGCTCCGGGCTCTGAGCTGTCAGCACAGAGCCCGAGACGGGGCTCGAACCCACAAACCATGAGATCATGACACAAGCTGAGGTTAGATGCTCAGCTGACTGAGCCACTCAGGTGCCCCCTCCCCGTCTTTTTTAAAAATTTCGACATTTATTTAGTTTTGAGAGACAGAGAAGAACAGATGCATTCTTGTTCACCAACGCAGAAGCTCTACAAAACCCCTATATTTCATGGATTTTTATGGTGTCTTCATTAACTCTTAAAAACCTATTCCAATTTTGTTGAAGCACTGTTTAATTTCTTATTTGGTCTTATCAGCTATAGCAAAATAATTTTGAAGACTCCAGGACAACAAGGTTTTTTTTTTTTTTTTTTTTTTTTTTTTTTATACGTTNAAAAGTTTTTTTTTTTTTTTTTTTTTTTTAACAAGAGTTTAAAAAGAGTCCTCAAAGGGCATTAATGATGCCCAGCTCATTATAGTTGTAAACATGAAGGTCAGGGAGGCTGTTTGTCAGACGAGTAAATAAATTAGCTAGAGGCACAGAGAAAACACAAGGTGCCCAGAAGTCTATTTGGGATTCCTTACCCTTAGTAGACTTGAGTATAATGAAATGAACATGCAGAGAGTTTTTTACAGAATTATTCAGTCTGGCTTTATGTCTCATCATCATGAATTTGAAATTCCGGCATCATAGTTTATCTGAGATATTTACAATAACTACTTTCCACTTCAAACACTGCCTGCTGCTGGATGAAACCAAGTTGACTAAAATAATTCCAGTTGCCCCGATGCTTATCCACAGTCGGGTCAGGGGAGGACAGTGGGACCATTATACTAGAAGACAGAATCATTGCACCAAGTAGCGAAAAACAAATTGGAATTGTTGTCTGCTTCAGTGACTGGCTACCTGAGGCTACATTCTTCTACGGAAACGAGAAATATCACTAAGCCGTTGGGGAACCACGTAATTGGGAATATAGATTTGGTTTTAGCGTGAGCCCTGATGAAGCCTAGCTCAGCCATTTGTTAATGTCATATTGGTCACGTTAGTTTTAGTCTGTAAATTTTGTAATACAATTTTTTATCCTTATCTATACAATAATGGTAGCTGCTACATATAATTGTAAGGAGACTAATGAAGATAATGTATATAAAGCTTGGCAGAGAGCAAGCTGAATGCGTACACTTTCCCTCCCCTCCGCCCTGTCCTGTTCTCTTTTTCTCTTCCCTCACTTTCCCTCCTCCCCTACTTCTTCTCCTTCTTGACCTCTTCCTTCTCCCCTTCTCCCCCTTATTTCTCTCCCCCTCCTTCTCCATTATCACTACAATCACAGCCACTTTGAAGATCCATTCACGGAGGATGGTTTCGTTCTTTACGAGCTCTCTACCCTTGCAAGTGACTCCGTGGCTGACATCGCTTCCACTTTGTTCCCAAGATAGTATATAGAATGTTCAGAAATAGACATCACAAGCATTGTAACAAATGGCCCAAGCAAACCGAGCTTATAACCCAGTGGCTGTGATTACTTAAGTGGTGAACGCATCCTATCATTTCTTTTTAGTACTCCAATTATCCAACTCACTCACTCACAGTTCATTTTAGAATGTGAGAAATAATGGTCCAGATTTGTTTGGTGTTGCTTTTCATTTGGGGAACGGGACGTTCTAGGACATTTAGTGGGAGAAATGGTCTGTGTTTCTTTGAATGTTGGGAAACATGAGATAGTGTGCCTATTAAGAAGAGCAAAGAGAAAAATGACTGGGAAAGGGGGCAGGCCCTCTGCAGAGTATTTTTATTTCTAAAGGGGTCACACCTTAAACAAAGCAGCCTCATGCCTAAATAAAACTGTAGTCACAGGACAAAAGATAGCCTAGAAAGAGCACACAGAAAAATATGACCTTCTTTACAAAACCCCAAAGCAAGAGAGAGTCTGTGTTTTATATATATATATATATTAGTTTGTTTTATTCTTGCTTTGTTTGATTTCTTGCTTTGCTTCGTTTGTGTAATATATATATCTATTACACAAACATTATATATGGTTTGTTTAATTCTTGCTTTGTTTGATTAGTGTCAAAGTCTGTATACTCTTGTTATAGAATGTTTGCCAGAACATCTTCAGACTAAGCATCTATTAAATAGGACATATATCAGTACATCTACAAGTCTATATTGATATGTGTATGTGCACATGTATATATATATATATATGCATGTATCTATTGCTTAAAGAGATCTTATTTTACCATAGTGAACTCTATGGGGGTTTTAGAAACAGGTTAAGTTATTTTCCATTCTTTGAAGTCTTCATTATAGTTAAATATCATTAATTTCACAGCACATCATGTTTTTAGGTAAGATACTAATCCAAAATGAATTTGATTTTATATTTAATTATTTCATTCACGTGACAGACCATAGTGTCAATAAACAAGTTGTTTAAAGCAAATGTTGAGAACTTACTGAAAGGGAGTCAAACCATAAGAGACTCTTAAACACAGCACAAACTGAGGGCAAATGGGGGTGGGGGGGTCGGCAGAGAGGGGAAAATGAGTGATGGGCATTGAGGAGGGCGCCTGTTGGTATGAGCACTGGGTGTTGTAAGTGATTAATCATGAGAATCTCCTCCCGAAGCCAACAGCACACAGTATACTCTGTATGTTAGCTAACTTGACAATAAATTATATATTAAAAAATAACAAATGTTGATGATAAAATTATTTCAATATTATGTACGTGGCCAGTTGTCCACATCTAGAGCAAGGGCATGCAGTTGGTGAGAACATCTCCTTTCAATCAATGAGAAATCAAGAATTAATCAGTTCTGATGTTGACATATAAAGTATTCATCTGCTTTCTTTTGACTAGGAATTTTTTTTTAATTCTCAATTTCTCTCTCATCCTTCTGCTTGTAATTTCCATTAGGAAATTCCCCTAAGTGATCTATATTGTATGGCCTCCCAGAATATTTATAGAAGACCGTTAGCATCTAATTTAGGTTTTTCTAAAACATTCACAATGCTAACATGAACAATTTTTTAAATAGAAAACTTATGAATAAAAGCGTAGCTATATCCCCTTATGTAAGTTTTTTTTTCTTTCTTTGCCAAGAAGAAAAATTCCAATGTGAATAATCACTGAGGTATTTAGGAATGTAACTCCATTTGAATAATATAAAACTGGCTTTTCTCAATACAAAATTTCTACTCTAAACAAACAATGATTTCATGCAAACCTGGATAATTTCTACCTTCAAGATTTTGCATATGCAATTATTCCCAAGTGAAATATCTTTTGCTTTGATCCAACTTACGTTTCTTTGTTTATAACCTTGTTCAAATATCCCATGGGGGGAAAAAACCTTTGGGGAGCCTGGGTGACTCAGTTTGTTGAGCATTGGACTTTGGCTCAGGTACATGACCTCGTGGTTCATGAGATCAAGCGCCTGATCAGGCTCTGTGCTGACAGCTCAGAGCCTGGAGCCTGCTTTGAATTCTGTGTCTCCCTTTCTCTCTGCCCCTCCCCTGAGCTCGCTCTCTCTCAAAAATAAATAAACATTAAAAAATCAAAGAAGGTGGGGCGCCTGGGTGGCTCAGTCGGTTAAGCGTCCAACTTCGGCTCAGCTCATGATCTCNTTTTTTTTTGAATGGGGCACCTGGGTGGCTCTGTCAGTTGAGCATCTGACTTTGACTCAGGTCATGATCTCACACCTAACGGTTTTGAGCCCCTGTCGGGCTCTGTGCTGACAGCTCAGAGCCTGAAGCCTGCTTTGAATTCTGTGTCTCCCTTTCTCTCTGCCCCTCCCCTGAGCTCGCTCTCTCTCAAAAATAAATAAACATTAAAAAATCAAAGAAGGTGGGGCGCCTGGGTGGCTCAGTCGGTTAAGCGTCCAACTTCGGCTCAGCTCATGATCTCACAGTTTGCGGGTTCGAGCCCCACATCGGGCTCTGTGCTGACAACCAGCTCAGAGCCTGGAGCCTGTTTCAGATTCTGTGTCTCCTTCTTTCTCTGATCCTCCCCTGCTCATGCTGTCTCTCTTTCTTTCTCTCTATCAGAAATAAATTTTTAAAAAATTAAAAAAAGAAAAAAAATCAAAGAAGAAAAACTCTTTCCACCTTTTGCCCCAAATTTGATTACTCTTCTGCTCACCTTCCCTTCAATATTATTACTGCCCCTTTTTGGCTTTACATTAGTACCAGCTCAGAATCTCAGCATTCAACAAATATTAGTTGAAAGAATGAATGAAAGAGCACAGGATGTTTTGTGTGTATACAGATTACATTCTACCTTATTTTTCAGTCAAGAGGGTAATTGTCTTACACTGTTACTTTCTAAACCGATTGTGATGAATTTATAAGCCACATGGCTCTGTTCAGCACCAAATGGCAAAGATACTTCCTTCTCTCACCAGCTGCCTCCCGGAGCCACTGCCCTGTTAACAGGCACCACAGGAACCAAATCTGTTCCACTATGAAGCCCAGGAAAAGTATCTCAATTTGCTACACCCATGAGAGCTGACAGATTGCCTTGCAATAAAGTCGAGTTAACATATAGCTTCAAAATGTATGCCTCTATCATGAATGCATTTTAGTCAAGATTTTATAATTATACTGAAATATCTTAAATGGGAGTATTTGGGATTTAAAAATTCTTAGGCAGTTTTACTCCATTTCGTCCAGCATTCAAATATGATTTCTGAAACATTTCAAAAAATGTTAGTGTGATGCCAAAATTGTGGATGCTGTTGCAAACCTTTATTAATTTACCTTCTGGAAGTCAAAGTTAATCCTGAAGGTTGTCTTTAAACCTCTCACGAAAGGGCACCTTACTTACGTTGTACACGACACCATCATTAAATGATCAAAATGCCTGCAACAAACCATTTGTAAGAAATCCACTGTCTTCTTTTTCATTTCCCATTTCCCATAATCTTTCCTAATTTAAAACGGCAATGATTCTGTTTCTCTGGAGCGGAGGGGTAATGCTCTTGAGCATAATTTTTTAAATCCTGCCTGTAACATTTCCCAATAGATACATTGTTGCAGAAATACCAATGACTGATAACTCTGAAGGTTATATTAGGAGGGTAAATTTGATCACGATACCATTCGGAAGGTTGTAGCAATGGAAGCCATTTTTCTAATGCTGACTAATGAAAAACTAAGTAAAAGATGGATTAAGTGTGCCAGGTTCATTGATTCTTATCTCATAACTGACCACAAATATGAACATTTTGGGGCCGATTAAAGAGCCTTTCAGCGAGAGCAATAACAGACGGAGATTCTCCAAGGGAAAGGAGCTCTTTTTCGGTCACATATATTCTGTTTAAACACCATACCTTGAGGAAATGTACAATTTAGTTTTAAAAGAATCTTCAACATAGGGGCATCTGGGTGGCTCGGAAGGTTAAGCGTCTGACTTTTTACTTAGGTCATGATCTCACAGTTGTCAGTTTGAGCCCCGCGTCTGGCTCTGTGCTGGCAGCTCACAGCCTGGAGCCTGCTTTGGATTCTGCTGTGGCAGGGACCCTTCCCTAAGGAAAGGGAAAACAAAGAAAAGAAAAGAAAACCTCAAGGCCACCTTGCTATTTGGTGACCTTGACAGGATCCTTCACGACCTTGTAACATGAGACCACTTAGTCAGGCTACATGTTTGTGTGTTATGCTATATGGGAGACAAAGAAGTAAAAAAAATGTATAAAAAACTATGCCACGTGATGTTCGGGACTCAGTTCTTTGGGTACAAACCCATCTGAGCGGTGCCCGTAGGAATAAAGCACAGAGCGGTTGCTTCCTAGAAAGAAAAGCCTCGGGGTCAGGACTCTCTGTGTGAGAATCCTGCTACACTGTGTCTCCCGCTGTAGCTGCCCCTTCCCCACTTGTGCTCTGTCTCTAAATAAACAAAAGTTAAAAAAAGTCAAAAAAGAACCTTAAACCTAAATTTTGAGTAAAGTACAGATAATGAGCTTGAGTATTGAAAAGCTGGGATAAGAAACCACTGAAGTACAGTACCTGCCTTCAACCTTGACACTTTCTCTTGCATAACTTCTTCCTCCTACAGCTTGAAATCTCTTCTCTTGAAATGAGACTGTGGCCCTCATTTGTGTCTCTCCTCACAAGCTTAGGTTTGAAACCCCGTGTTGCTTTTCTGCCTGCTTAATGGACCGCTCGTGTTCCACTGAAATCTCTTGATCAGCACATCCCTCAGATCTCATGGCAAAATACCAAAATAGTGGCTCAGTTCGTTTAAAGCTCTCCATGGATTTAAATGGCAATTGTGAATTTGTAATCAGTGGTAGTAGGTAAACTGCTCAAACTGAAATGCTACTGTCTCCCTTCTTAACTAAAGGCAGAGAGTCTGGGCTGGAAGAAGGGGCTCTCGGGCTTGCAGGGATTAGCAACGCCCTTAGTAAATCCTTGGAGATTGGATAGGTAAGTACAAGAGTACTTGTACTAGGTGCTGGTGTGTGGACCTGTGCACAGGAGTGGATGCGTGAGAGGGCACACACAGCCTGTGACTGTAAGGACGTCTACTTCATTCCCGGGAAAGGAGGGAGAGTAGGGAGGTCACCAGGAGCCAGTGTGTGAAAGATCTGGGTCTTCTCAACGTGGAGATGGTCAACCCAGAAATGTCAAAGTGGTTTCTCCACTGCTCTCTACATTTTCAACATGGCCTCTGGGATCCACTTACCACCAGCTATTAGAAACTTCCTAATGCACAGCTTTGATAACTCAGGTCGTTTGTAACACTTAATAAAAGCTCCAACAGTTTTAAGTATTTTCTCAGTTCCAGCTGTTTCTGCCACTTTCCCCCTATATGTATGTGTTAAATATGGTCCAAATGGCTTAGAGACCATTTCCTGCCTCCACCTTCCCCCAAATACTCTTACTCTGGCTTTTCTGCCATCTCATGATAAATTCTGTACCCTTGTTGATCTTTATCATCACCATCATCACAATAATAATGTAATATTAACACTAGCATTAACTCATATCTAAAAGTTCATCTGTATAACACTTCCTTCATGACTCCCTAGCTCTATCCCTAAAAAGTATAACTTTCGTTTCTAAATGCACTTGTGAATAGATTTGTCATATTTTGTTTCAGTTTTAGTCATTTGTGCAGTATTATAAACTTTAAAATCGTGGACTGTGTCTTACTCATTTTTATAAAAATGTGTTTTCATTTTATTTCTTTTAGGAATGTATTTTTTTTATTGAAGCGTAGTTAATATACAGCATTATATGAGTTTTTGCTGTACAGTATAGCAGTTCAACAAATGTGTGCATTACCCAGTGCTTATGATAAATGTATTCTTAATCTTCTTTATCTATTTCTCTCATCACTCTACCCACTGCCCCTTGGGTAGCCCCAGTGTGTTGTCTGTACTTAAGAGTATGTTTTCTTTTTCTCTGTTTGTTCATTTGTTTTATGTTTTGAATTCCACAAATGAGTGAAATCATACGGTATCTTTCTGACTTACTTCACTTAATGTAGTATCTTCCAAGTCCACGTGTTGTTGCAAATAGTAGAATCTCATTCTTTCCTATGGCTGAATAATATATGATATGCCACATCTTCTTTAGTTATTCATCTGTGATTGGACATTTGGGTGGCTTCCATATTTTGGCTGCTATAAATAATGCTGCAATAAACATATATTGCCTATATCTTTTTGAGTTACTGTTTTCATTTTCTTTCAGGTAGTAGTGAAATTAGAATATCATATGGGAATTCTATTTTTATTCTTTGAGGAACTTCCGTTTTGTTTCCTACAAATGAGGCAAGAATATAGAATGGGAAAAATGGACTCTCTTCAGTAAATGGTGCTGGGAAAACTGGACAGCTACATGCAAAAGAATGAAACAAGATAACTTTCTTACACTATTCATAAAAATAAACTCAAAACAAATTAAAGACCAAAATGAGAGACCTGGAATCATAAAACTCCTGGAAGGAAACAAGCAGAAATTTATCTGATATCAGTGATAGAAACATCTTTCTAGATATGTCTCCTCAGGCAAAGGAAATAAAAGCAAAACTAACGTATTGGGACTGCACCAAAATAAAAAGCTTTTGCATCAAAGGAAATCATCAACAGTGACAAGGCAACCTACTAAATGAGGGAAGATATTTACGAATATTAAGTTTTTCTTAAGGCATCTAAAGTAGGTCGCCATACGTAACATGTTCTCTATATATTTATTGAATGCATTTGAACTGAGATTCAATTGAACTGATACCCAAGTAGTAGCCCACAGAAAGCCTGCAGAATGTGTGCTTCCTGTTAGAACTGTTCTCTGCATTTTTGGTACCGTATTTGGAATTCCTTTAGGATTTAAGCCAGGTGATCTCTAAGAAAAGGAATTAAAACAGGGTAAAAAGATAATATTAACTTGATAACACTAGCATGTGATTTTAGACAGATTTATTATGTAATAAGTTTAACATTTTATTCGCACGCACATGATATATTTATAAATCACATTATGCATCCTGCTGTACGTATGTATTTGTATCTATATTTTTAGAGAGTGAAAACAAAATTCAATCCAATGGCCTTAGCATTGTTGGGTAATCACACTCAACTGAGCTGAGTGGATAATGGTTCCATCAAACGCTGAAAGCCCTATGCCACGTTATCAGCTAAGTTAGCTTTACCTTATGCCTGTGGATGCAGAAGGCCTTGTGAGAACAAGCCAATTCCATCCCATCCGTGCAAATACGGCAAGACGATCAGTGCCTGAAATGTGTGCTGTCCACTCTTGTTTGACCGAAGGAGACTTAATCAGGGTTAGAAGGGGATTGGGCTCTCTCCAGTTTAAATCACAACAGGTCATTTGCAGACAAGAATGGAAGAATTTGCTTATCAGAATCTTGTGTTATGCTTATGAAAATACAAAGACATGCAGTTGATTTATCCTGGGAGAATCATTAGTTATTCTGAGAGGCCAGACCCTTCCACGGCTTCTCAAATGCATTTGAGAATGTTTCCCCCATAAACTTTCATGTGCTCCATTTTTAAAAGTAATTTTGGCAGGGTATTATAGGGCCAAGAAAATAGGAGGAAACTTCAAGAGACACGAAAAGTGTTGCCAGTATAATTTAGCAAGAAGTTCTACCCTGAGAAGACCTTGCGGAGTCTGTCAGTGCTGCAAAGGCTTTTATATGACCAAACGGGGGGAATGGAAGAGTTCAGTCGTCACCACTGTCTCATATATCAGCCCAAACGAACACCCTCACCCTACCCTTCCCCAAATTCACATAGGAAAAGCAGAGCCTATGAGACCAAAATTAAGAAACTTGGAAAAGCAAATTGATAAATTGGGCTTTGTTAAAATGAAAAAAACGGTGCTCTTCAAAAAAGACTGGTAAGCATTTAAAATAGAAGCCTTCTACTGGGAGAAATTTTTTGAACACCATGTATCTGATAAAGGACTTGAATCCAGAATACATAAATCTCAATACTCAGTAATACAAAACAAACAGCCTAAGTAATGAATGACCTCAAGATGCGAATGAACGTTTCCTCAAGGAAGATCTGTGAATGGTGAATAAGTACAAGAAAGGATGCCTCACATTATTTGCAATTATGGAAATTATAGTTCCTAATAGTGATGCCTGAGCTACAGATTTTTACAAAAAAAAAATTTGTACTGGATCCCATTTAAATTCCTATTTATTTCTGGTCATGTGGTGTATGGTAGCACAAAACAAAAACAAAAACAAAAGAACAGATGAGGTATATGTGTTGTGTTCTTCAAAACCCAAATAGCCTCATAAGATATTGTACTTTTTTTCTTCAGTAGGCTTTAGCCAAGACAGTAATTTATCCCATGCTATCTATACACTGCCTTCTGGTTCTTTAGCTCAAAATATATCCAAGAATTTACCAGATTAGGTGAGCTGTATACTTTATCTGGCCAAGTAACCCAAGCTTACCCGGTAATATTGCTACTGCAGCTCTCACAGATCCTTTGGCTTTGTCCATGACATCATAAAAGAAGTTGCTTTGACGATGAATCATAAGTAAATCTTATCTCACCAGGTGATTGCTGTACACCGGAGAATTTAAATATTCTCCAGAAAGAGAGTGGATCCATTTTGTAGGCTTGCATATGAAAAACAAATCGTGCCCGTCCTTTGTCCATATTTATAATGGTAAAAAAAAGAATCTCTCAAAGTAGGCAAGTCACTTTTAGACAGTTGGATTTTTCTGGAGGAGTGAAAGCTACATTTGTCTCAGCTGGGCCATCATGAAACCTCTTTGTTCAATCCATCAGGGTCAACATTTAGTCGCTCAGATCCACCTGTTCTTCTCACAAGAAATTGGTGCAAATAAGTACTCCACTTTCATATTTTTCCCCCAAAATTCAAAATTTCTTATTGACCTCCAGCAATTTGGTACAGCTTAATATTTACTATTGGAAAGAGTTTGGACAATTCTAATATTTACTGTTGGAAAGAGTTTGGACAATTCTAATACTTAGTATTGGAAAGAGTTTGGACAATTCTAAAGGTTCTCCGTTAAGTGGCCAATTACAATTGCATAGAGGATAGATTTGCCTGACGTTTGAGCACGCTTCACCTCTATTCATTTCAAGCACACATTTGGTTGTAGGTGATGTAATTGTATGACCTAAACTTCCTCGTTTTTCTAATCTGAGTTTCATTGAACCCTAATGCTCTCTACCACAGATGCATTCCACCTTGCAGGTGTAAAGTCCCACCCTCTGATATTGACCTTTTCACAAGCAGGTACCATAGTTCATTTGATATCAAAACCAAATACTTTGCAAAATATATCTTCTACACCAGTAGGCCATTCCATTTTAATCATATCATTTGAGGTTGGATTCCTTTTGGGGGGACCAGACATGGAGATTCCAACCCTCATATCTAAACCTTTTTATTTCTACTGTTTGTAACAGATGAGAAAATTCAGCAAGCTGTTCTAATAACATTTTGCCCCAGTCTCCTTTAGCATAATGGATTTAAACTCAACCAAACTGGAATAAATGGAATCCATTTAGGTGACCTCAGACTTTATGATTGTTTAACTTACACTGAATGAATTTTATCAGTGCATTTGAAGAAATAGCTTAAAGTATTAAATCTATTTCTCTACCAAATTACAAAATAATGTTCTTATCACGAGGATAGCTACACTTTACAGGCTCCATTTTTATGAAACAATATTTGTTAACTGCGTGTGGATCTTGCCTATCAAAGTTTGTTAAAGTTTAGATTTTGCTCGCATAATCTGCAAACATTATTGAATGTCTACTACCTAAGCATTGAGAATACAGCTCTGAAGAGGTCAAAATGAGTGTCTGCAGCCTGTAAGGGGAGGGGAGGGGAAAGGGATAATTAAAAATAACAAATACTGAGGAATTATAATTTTCATGCTTTCTATGATGTGTGATGTTAGAGAGAATTCCCAGTCCCAAGGACTGGGAATGGAATTGTAGTGAGAAGGAAGAGCAGTCACAGGGGCTCCGAGGAGAGGAAGAGTGTGGTGTACTTGGAGAAGAAAAGTAGTCCAGCATATGTGGAGCATACAGACTAAAGGGAGAAGGCGGTAGAGACTAACTTGGAGAATAGGCAAAGACCAGCAGTCCCAGAGTCTGGAAGGACAGATGTAATTTGGTTCTTATTTGAGGTTTAGTAAGAATGCCTTCAGAAGACTTTAAGAAAAGAAGTGAAGTGTGCTGTGACAGCTTTGCGGGGAAAGATAATAGGTGGGGGCAAAAACAGAGGTTCCCCTAAATCTTCCCCTTGAACTTTGATGTTCAAGTTGATTTAAGCTCTACACAATTCTAAAAATGGTACTATGTAAGGCCCCTGGGTGGCTCAGTCAGTTAAGCCTCCGGCTTCAGCTCTGGTCATGATCTCACAGTTTGTGGGTTCGAGCCCCATGTCAGGTTCTGTGCTGACAGCTCAGAGACTAGAATCTGCTTTAGATTCTGTGTTTCTTTCTCTGTCTGCACCTCCCCAACTCGTTCTCTCTCTCTCTCTCTCTCTCTCTCTCTCTCAAAGATAAATAAACATTTAAAAAATAGAAATGATACTATGCTTATGTTCCTGCCAAATAAAATGAGAAACAAACCATCTCCTTATCTATAATATTTTAAGCAAAGTCTGATTAGAAGAAAATTATTGGTCTACCTTATCTCATGTTATAAGGCTTATTTTTCTGTGAAACTTCATAAAAATATTTAATTATTTTAACAATAAGTATAATGCAAAACATTATTAAAATATTTAGGTGTGGAATTAAATTTAGATCTTCAACTCTGAACTATGCATATATATCTATACGACAACGTTTAGATTTAGATGGAAACCCAGTGTCTCCAAATTATTAATTTAAATGCCTATAGCTCACTATGTAAGTGTGACTTTGGACAGACATACCATGATATGCCTCAATTATGCAATAGAAATAAAGAGAAGTTTGTAAATATTGATATTTAAGATGATGTGTGGAGATTTAACAAACAGTAGTTTATCTGACACTATATTTTTGACTATGAGCATTTTGGTGCATCTAAAGATTTAAACATGTCAGTATTTGTCAAGTATATCATATATGTAAATATATATTGATATCAATAAAGAATCTAAACAGTCTACACTATTTATATTTGGTATGAGAGCATATGATACTCTTTCAGGAAATCCATACCCACTTTCTTTTCATTTTTTAAAGTTATATTTGTATGTGCATGTATGTATATGTGTGTGTATTGATATTTAAGATGATGTGTGATTTAATATTATGTGTGTATGTATGTACGTGCGTGTGTGTGTGAAAGAGAGAGAGTACACATAAGTGAAGGAGGGGCAGAGAGAGAGAGAGAGAGAGAGAACCCCAAGCAGTCTCCACACTGTCAGCACAGATCCTGACATAGAGATGGAATTCACCAACTGTGAGATCATGACCTGAGCCGAAATCAAGAGTCGGATGCTTAACCAACTGAGCCACCCAAGTGCCCCAATCCATCTGACTTTCAACCTTACTTCCATAAGTTCTTGCCCCACTGGCAGCATTTCATAAAATAAATGTTAGTTATTCTTTAGAGGCATTTCAGAAAGGAGCTCAAAACTTTGGATCCTTCTATTAGTGTAGAAAATGCATTTTATAAATTTGGGTTGAATTGCTGAAATTGGAAACAATTATTCTGTATGAGAGATTTCAGGATATTTTATCTGAAAAATGGAAAATATAATTTGCTTCCTGGGAAGACATCCTTGCTTTTAATTAATATGGGAATATATATTTCTAAATTTATATGATGCATATATAATTTTGTAAAATAATTTACGGTGTGTATGTATATAGGAAAGGGAATTTTACAACCCACTCTGGAATGTGTGAAAACAAGCAAGTAAAAATTTAGTTAATTACACCAGTTCTATATTTGTCAGACATGGTTATTGCAACATTGCAATTCCCCCTTTTATGTTCCCCCCAGTCCTGAATAGTACTTGCTGGTTATCCCAAAATGAAGTGGATTTATATAGAAATAAATACCTGTTACCCTCTTACTTTGCATCCTACCTGATCTTTCTCTAATGGTGAAATTTTAATTGAGTTTCCTTAATTTGTGACTCTCTGAGTCACTATTTGTAGAATTCAGGGGAATATTTATTTTCTGATTGCGTCTGATTTATATAATACATTAATCCTCTGTTGTTTTATAGACAAATGAGACTGTGAATTACTTAGTGGATCAGATTCTGCTAATTGCCCACCCAGTATCTATTCTTTTTTCCTGATTAAAAGATTCCTGGTTTTATATGAAATGGCAAGAAGACCAGCTAAAATATCCAGTGTCATAAGCTTCCATATGACCAGGTATAGCCATATGATGGAGTGCTGGATGAGAGAGTGAAGGAGCATTCTGCCTCATCACAGGGCCTCAGGAATGCTTAAGAATCAGCAGGCATACAGTTGTGCCCTTTTCCTTTCTGTGATGGTTAATTTGATGTATCAACTCATCTGGACCACAGAGTGCCCACACATATAGTCACTTTCTTTTGGATGTTTCCATGAGGGTGTTTTTGGATGAGATTAACATTTTCATCAGTAGAGTAGAGATTATTGTCCATGCAAGTGAGCCTCAACCAATCAGTCGAAGGCATGAATAGGATGCAAATGAAAACAAAGATTCACCTTCCCCCAAGTAAGAGGGGATTCTCCATCAGATTGTCTTCAGACTTTATCTGCATCATCAGCTCTCCTGGATCCCTTGTCTATAGCCCCATGCTGAAGATTTGGGCTCACCAGTCTCCATAATCATATGAACCAGTAGATAGGTAGGTAGGTAGGTAGGTAAGTAGGTAGGTAGGAGATAGATAGATATCTGGAATTAAGCCTTCCAGTGGGAAGATGTATTAGAATTCTCCAGAGAAACAGAACCAATAATATAATATCATATCCAATAAGATACATTCTATCAAGACACTTTACCAGAGAATGTTGTGCCTGAATCACGTGACTTTGGCATTGATCGAGGTACGCTTTAGCATTTTGCCATCTGTTCACAAAGAAGGAGCTTCTAAGAAAAAGCGCTAGAACACGCATTATCTTTCTTCAAGTAGAGATAAAAGGTATTATAGATAATGTTGCTTAGAAGTCGTTAATTTTATTCTCAATATGAACTCATGGGAACATTGTCACTTGGATTTCAGTGACAGAAATAGTTGTACTTCTCTAGACCAGATCTTCTCTTATGGTAGCTCATCAGCTTGTGAGGAATTTGGTAACTAAACCATTTAATTCTGTCATTGGCTTCTAAGAAACAGCATGTGTTTTTTTAAAGCCCTTTCGGATGCTACACTGAATAATTTCATCCTACTTTTCCAAATCTTAATATTTTCTTTCCCAAGTTTGCTTACCTACTCACTTCTAACCTTGTTGTGTAGGGAAATACACATTTCCATAAGCCTTCTTTGAAACAAAGCCCATTTAAAATGGGAAATTATAAAGAGAAGATAATAATTAGCCTGAAGGAGGAACTATCACAATCATAGTTTAGTTACTGAATAGAGGAATGGGGGAAGGATGGCCCCCACACATCTGAAACTTACATATCACTACTCCATGTGTCAATAACGTTAGGCATTTCCTCTACAACACTGATGTCATAAGCATGGTCTGAGGTCCTGCAGCATCAACATCGTATGAGAGCCTGATAGAAATGCAATGTCCATTGACTGATGAGTGGATAAAGAAGATACAGTGTATATATATATATACATACAATGGACTACTTGGCAAAGAAAAATAATGAAATCTTGCCATTTACAACAACATGGATAGAGCTAGACCCTATTATGCTAAGCAAAAGAAATTAGTCAGAGAAAGATACTATGATAGAAACTTCAACTAAGTAATAAAACATATTCATCCATGCGAACTTGTTAATATATGCAGACATAACACAGAAGTTATCTGAAGTGGGGAAGTTTATCAAATTTGCAAAATGGTACAAAGGCAAAATATAATAAACTGTAAGTTGCTACTAATCCATTGCCTACAACATGTAAATATTATTTTATGTGTGCTGCAGGTTTTATTTCGTTGAATCTTTCCATGGTGGTATATGTTAGGTCCATAAACATCCTCTCCTTCTGTGAAAGAAAAAGACAAACAGGATGATTAAGCCTGTTGTCTTGAGGTTACATGATTTGTGGAAACCCTGACGCAGAAGCTCTGAGCACTGTAACAGAGTATGTAAGTCTTACTGCATCTTTTTAACTGTCGCATACAATTGTATATTATCATTTATAGCTGTCGATATACAACTCTTTCGGAATCTTATTAATAAATACAGTGTTGAAAAAAGTATGCATATTTCAGGAATTGACAGTATATTCTTTGTATATTTTGAGGTCAGGCAACATCATTTCCGCATCTGCTTATATTATAAATTAGCTTTGCATTTTAGGCTATGATGGTAACTTGCTTTGAACTTCTACTTAACTTTCTTTATCTTATAGCTGTTGGGCCAGATACAGTTATCTAAGAACCACTGCTATCTAGTGAGGGCTTTATACTTTGAATGTCCATTTCATCTGTGGTCTTGTCAGTAGTTATTACCTTCTTATGGAAGAGAAAAACGCACCATTGAAGCAAGAAAACTCACCATTGCTATTGCAGTATAAATGTAAGTGTCAACACACTTAAAAAGGCAAGTATTGTCTTACAATTTTTCTGAAGATAGTTTTGACCTTGCAAACATCCCAAGACTGTCTCGAGAATCCTAAGGAGTCAGCAGACCACACCCTGGGGATAGCTGATGTAATAAATGATGTCTCCGTTTGCAAATGGCTTCTTAGCTACCCAGAAGGATCTTTTGATTCATTTTTATATTTAAATGTTTTTAATTTTAAATTTTACTGAAGGTAAATATATTTTTTTCTCTTAGCTATTTCTGTGTTCTGTTTAAGAGACTATTATTTACCTTAAATTCGTGGAAATATTAATGTTTATCTCCTTTTTTAAAAAAAGTTTTATTTATTTTTGAGAGAGAGACAAAGAGACAGAGAGAGACAGTGGGAGTTGGGGGAGGGGCAGAGGGAGAGGGGAGAGAGAGAATCCCAGACAGGCTCTGCACTGTCAGTGAAGAGCCTGATGCAGGAACTTGAACTCACGAACTGTGAGAAAATGACCTGAGCTGAATCCAAGAGTCGAATGCTTAACTGACTGAGCCCCCCAGGTACCCCATAATTTGTATCTTCTTACAGAAACGTTATAATTTAAGCTTTCACATTTATGATGATGGATGTACCTAAAACTCATTTTTGTGCTTTGAGATATCTAATGTAGATATACAATCATTTCAGAATATCTTTGTCCCCACTTAATGACATGGTACTTTTTTTTTTTTTAATCGAGTAACCATGTGCACATGGGGGCTATCTNTTGTCGCCACTTAATGACATGGTACTTTTTTTTTTTTTTAATCGAGTAACCATGTGCACATGGGGGCTATCTCTGGAATCTAATTGGCCTGTTTTTCTTTCCTGATGCCAATAATCTATGGTCTTAATTTTTGTCACTGTATAGTATTTCTTAATACTAGATATTTGTTCCTCTTTAGGTTGGTCTTGTTATTCCCGGCCCATTAAATTACTAAATTTTAGAAGATAAAATCTTCTAAATAAATCACATGCATCTGAACTACCACGTGTGTATGAATCTGTTTGAGGCAACAGAGATGGAGGAGGAGAAAAATAATAGATTAAGGGTGAAAATTTCTGGCAGAACGTTAGAAAAGTTAATATTTAGTACTGACTGTTAAAATGGTCATTTTCATTTTCTTTTTAAAAGTTATGTTTTTTAATAAACATGTATTAAATTTGAAATAAGAAAAGAGGAGCAAAAAACAACCAGATTTCCCTTTCTAGAAACATCCGTCACAGAGATAAAATCCTTCATTTCTGAAATGGCTGTAGATAAAGTCCCATTGTGTCTCCTTCACTCCTGGCATTCAGGCTCCCAGAAGTGATCACCTCCATGACAGGGCATTCAGAAATAAATTGTAAAAGGCTATGAATTGAGGTCATGAGTCCAAACATGCTATTGTACTTTTTGGCATGGGACACACAAATGTTAATCATCGCATCCAAACTTGCCAAGCAGATAGATCAAAACCGTAAGACTATAATCACATATTTGTGAGTTAGATAACAGTATAGCAGTCCTCTCTAGATATTTGAAGGTAAAAGTGGCCAACCATCTTCATCTCTGCCAATGTTTATTTATTTGTTGGTTGATTCTCCGGCAGTCACTAGGTAGTTGGCAGAGAAAAGAGATAAATACTCCAAAACCCGAGTCTCTTGAATGCTTCCTAAAATTTAAGCACCTAAACACACACACACAGACACACAGACACACAGACACACACACACACACACACACACACACATAGGCACACACAGACCCAGAGAGGAGTAAGAGGAAAAGGTGACGGGCCATGTTCCACGAGAAAAATACTTGCCATCGACTCCACATACCAGGTTGCCTATCTGTCCAGAAAGCCGTCTCTTTTGTTCTTACCGCCTGGCTAGCTTAGCACCAGAACAGCATCACAGTTCCATGAAATAAGAATGGCCTCATCTGTCAGGTCAAGCCCATCCAGAATGGAATCACCAGAGGGTGCTTAATTATTCATCATTGTTGGGGACCATGGTCGTTAGATGCCTGGACACCTATAGTTCAGCTGAATAACTATAAAATAGCTAAAGGTGAATTCTCAAAATTTGCCACGTATAGTCCTTTGAAGGCAGAGGGTAAAAAGAAGTGATGCTTCTCGTTCAAGTCCTATATATATATATATATAGGAACGTGTTTCTGAAGGAAGAGAGCAGGTGTATGGAAGGGACTGCNGAGAAGTGATGCTTCTCGTTCAAGTCCTATATATATATATATATATAGGAACGTGTTTCTGAAGGAAGAGAGCAGGTGTATGGAAGGGACTGCCATTGCTCGTAGGCACTCAGCGTGCATGGATGCAGGTGAAAGAGCACGTGCATGTGTGAATTCATATGGGTCAATGAGTGGCTTTCATACCCTCGAATGGTAGATGCTGGGGAAGAATGAGGGGGGCTGGCGAAGGGGGTACACCCCTGGAGGCCCCGGCTGGCATGCTGGTTTGTCCGGGCATGTCAGAGTGAGCCTGTGGTTCTGGGAGAAGGGCCATCCTGAGGGCTCCGGCCGCTGGGCATGGGAACGGGAAGAAGGAAGGGCTTCTGGGTGGCTTGTCTCCGTCTATATCTCGTTCCCGCCGCAGGCTGCTGCCAGTGTACTTGCTGGACCAGGTCAAGGCTGACAGCCTGCTCAAATGAGCTGCCAGATGGAGAGCTTTGCGGGCAGTTGTTTTTCACAAGGAAGGTAGAAAATATGTGTCTTCAAAGAGAAATTGGAAAGAAAATATGGTTTTGGAGGCAGAGATTTTTCCTAGTAAGAACGGACAAAATTGAGGCAGAGATCTCTGTCAGAAGCTACATGAATGGCGACAGTGAAATATGTAATTTAATCCTTGCACATGCTCCCTCGTGGAAAAAAAGTCTCATTGAGCCAAAAACGATGGGGACACATAGATGTTGGGAATCCTACATGGAATAAAATTAAGGGAATGTGAAAACGGGTAGATATTTGAATTCTAGTTTTAAGTTAACTGTATTCTATCCAAAATAGTGTCACATTTTTATTTTAATTTTTTGTTTTATTTATTTATTTATTTAGAGAGAGAGAGAGAGAGAGAGAGCGAGTGAGCAGGGGAGGTGCAGTGAGAGGGAGAGAATCCCAAACAGGCTCCATACTGTCAGCTCAGACAGCATGGAAGTGGGGCTCAATCACACGAACTGTGAGACCATGACCGGAGCTGAAATCAAGAGTTGGACACTTAACTGACTGAGCCCCCCAGGCGTCCCCATAGTGTTAGACTTTTAAACTGTAGGTTCTGGCTTAAGATTGTAACAGCTCACCTTAGCTACATCAGAAAGACTTTGAAGTAAAGCTTGGATGAATAGGGGAAATGAGTAGACCATGGATTGTAATCTGAAATAAAAACAGGTCATGTCCCTCTCTGTTGGATCTATCTTTCTAGGTCAATTTCAGTTGTCAAATAGAGAAACTAATGCATTAAAATCAGTAGAACCAGCGTGCAAAGGTGCACTTGAACTGGTTGTAAAAACTCTGTGTTGGCACAGACAGAACTCAGCTAGAGAACTCAAATAAACAGAATCCACAAGACTCCCACTTGCAGTAATATCTGATATATGATCTTTAGTAAGCATGTCTAGAGGTGGTTGGGAAGATTTTTTAGGTGACATTAACAATAAGTCAATGGAGTCTGAGTAAGTCAGGTTACCGTCCATAATGCTGTGTGGATCTTATTCTTAAGAAAAAAGAGACCTCTCCTGAGAAAGGGGGGATTTGCCAGCAGAAGGTCTACAGACTCAGGCCGCAATGTCAACTCTTGCTTGGGTTTCCAGCTGTTTGCCCACCTTGCAGATTTTTAACTTGCCAGCCAACAATTGCGTGAGTCAATTACTTAAATCTCTCTTTTCTCACTCTCTTTCTCTCCTTCTCTTTACACACACACACACACACACACACACACACACACACTCTATCGGTTCTGTTTCTCTGGAGAACTCTGACTACTGACATATATATGGCTAAAAGTATGACAACTAACTCAATCAATTTATAGATTCAATGTAGTTCCAATAAAAATATTGCAAAATTGCAAGATGCATGTGTGTATATAATTTTATATACCTTGATAATCATATATTAAAATTTCCATGGAAGTTCAAAGGACTTTGAATAAGAAATCAAGGTGAGGGGATTTCTTTTAATCTACATTGAGAGTTAGTGTCTCATGTTTTATTAATTAGGATAATGTGCTATTAGGACAAGGATCAGCAAAGGGATGAGAATATCAAGAGTCCTAAAAGGGACAAACCCCAAACTGAAATTTGATGAATGACAAAGCCAGGGTCATGGGTGAGCAGAGAGGTATGGCCTACATAATGAGTGACAATGGATCAATTCAGAATCCATGTGGAAAAACTAAAATTGGTCTTAAATGTACATGAAAATTAACCTTTGGTATATTAAAATTCCATCATAGGGGCTCCTGGGTGGCTCAGTCAGTTAATCATCTGACTTGGGCTCAGGTCATGATCTCAGAGTTTGTGGGTTCAAGCCCCACATTGGGCTCTGTGCTGACAGCTCAGAGCCTAGAGCCTACTTTGGATTCTGTGCCTCCCTCTTTCTCTGCCCCTTCCCCGCTTACACTCTTTCTCTCTCTCTCTCAAAATAAATAAACATTAAAAAAAGTGTTAAAATTCTATCATAAAAATAATCTTTTTGAAGACAATGTAGAAACACACATTTATGACCTATGATAGGAAAAGAATTTTTAGATATGAAACTACTATATAATCTAGATGAACATACATTAATGGAAATTCAACTACATTAAAATCCAGAGCTGTGGCCTCTGAAGAGCCCAGAAGTCAGATCTTTTGGAAGAACAGTGTCACTGCTAATCAAGAAAATATGTCCTGCTCCTGAGAGAGAAAACAGTATTTTGTCTCTTTATTTTGAAGTCTGTCCCTTCCTCTTGCCCAGTCCTTCAAGGCCAGTTGTTCAAGAAGGAGAATCAGGATAGCAGGGAGGCGGGAAGAGCCAGTAATGTCAGCAGGACAGTGATGCTCATCCTGCCCACGGTAGGGCTTCTATGCGCCTGACGGCTCCCACGGGTGCGTGGCGGGCAACTTCTGAAGCAGATGGAAGTATAGTTAACTAGGTTTTCTAAATCCTGAAATTGAAAAGAAAGCTTTGGTTCTGTCCAAACTACAGTGAAGTGGTAGTGAAGGGAACTTGAAAAGGGCAAATTTAAAGAAATGATTCTAGTAAAATAAGGAGATGTGCCAAGTTGAAGACAGAGATCTTCTCCACCTATTAAATGGTTACATAAATGGGCAAATTGATGACCAGAGAAGTCCATGTGAGTTAGAGGAGAGGTACTATCATAAAAGATGGAGTCAACAGGTTTCTAAGCTCCATGGTCCACAACACAATCAAAGGTATGACTTATTAATTAGCATAAAAATCTATTCTCCTAAGAAAAAGCGCATATTGAATATGATAAGAATACTAGGAGATTTAAGAGTTATAAAATTAAATATAAATACTAGCCTATGGGGATTTATACTTTCAAAGGTCTAGCTGCTTTTCATGTTTCACTTGCTGGATTTGTCTGGTTCTATGGCAATGGAATAGAGTCACACTTGGAACTAATTCCTCCAGTATGATCCCAGTACGATCCCAGTACAATCCTGAGAAGCACCATCTGGTATAGTTTAGCCACCAGGGTGCAGAGCTGAGATATGTGATGGACGCAGGCTTCGACTCTACTTCACTTGTTTGTTAAGCAGGGAATCCTACCTCAGAGAATTCGGCGAAAGTCAACAAAGCATTGACCAATCTAAGAGCAAGGCCAGGTGGATTGATTACACATGAAAGAATTCTGCAAACACGTCTACAGAGTTAACAACTTGTGGTGTTCTATATATTTCTGTGTTTAATACAAGAAATCACTTGGTAAATGAAAGTAATGGTTATTAAGGATGTTGATACTGTTCAGATGTGTCATTTACTTCTCTATTACTACAGAACTTGGGTTCCAGTGAGTCTGTTCTGCGTGCTCACACACCAGGGAAAAGGCAGTAAACGTCACTTTGTGTCTCACACGTGAATAGTGGACAGACTTCTGTTGAAGAGGAAAATACATACCTCAAATATCGCAGAGGGCTGTGACGGTTTGTGCCTCATTTTTTGGTTTGAGAAATGATGACCTAAAAATCCATATTATTTTTAAGTGTCTTTCAACAGGAAACTATCATTAAAAATACCTTTAAGCATCTGGGTGCCTGGGTAGCTCAGTTGATTGAATCTTGATTTTGGCTCAGGTCATAATCCCAGGGTTGCGGGATCTAACCCCATGTCAGACTCTGTGCTGAGCTTGGAGCCTACTCGGGGGAGTCTCAACCTCCCTCCCTCCCACACACACACACTCTCTCTCTCCCTCCCCGCCCCTGCTGCTCTCCCTAAGCTTGTGTGCTCACTCTCTCTCTCTAATTTAAAAAAAAAACAACATAAAATATCTTACATTATCAAAAACAAACTTTTAAAACATCTCAAAGACTTCATGAACCATTTGTAAATCTCCACGAACCTTAGCTTGATGAAAGTAGATTGTTTTACTCTCTGTTTAAAAGTTTTCCGCAAGCAGTGTTAGGTGTCCGACTCACGTTGAGGAGTTAGAATGATAATGAGGAGCCACATACTGATTCCAGACGACGGATACCTACTTTCCATCTATTGTTCAGGTGAGTATTTCAGCCTATAACTGCTTCCTTATAAATTAAAAGGTATATTTTTGGTAGCAAATGAAAGGCTCAATTTTCATTCATTTAATAGTCTCTTTAATGATATCTAATTAGGACATCTGTTAAGGGTTCATGATGTTACATTCTTCATTTAATTTTTTCCCCATTAAATTAGCATTATGGCGATTTCACTCCCTTATTAAAAGTTCATTATTAATGGGCATATATATAGATGTGTAATATATATATATATGTATATATATGTGAGTGTGTAATTTTACGATGTTAGAATATACATTCTAAGTAGACTGAATGAACTTGTTCTATTTTTAGTTAATAATTGGACTAATCTTATTAAGGATTTATGATCTCCTTTTCCCCTTTCACAGAATGTCTCTAGATTGGAGTCTGCATAAAAGTTCCATCATTAGCTGGATATCACTGTTGGCAATGACTTAATGATCAAAGTGATGCTATAATGAGAACACATATAGAATTTCTTTTCTGCTTTTAAGAATTCTGTTCTGCATCAGTATATTAGTAATGTGTCATGAAATATATTCTTAAATGAAAAACAGAAATGTTTTTTATCTCCAACTTGTCACTTTTATAGGGTCCAAAGTCTCATTATTAATTACACATGTTGGATTTTTTAAAACATCCATGGACAAGTATCCCTAGAAAAATAACATGTGCTTCTGTTCTTATTTTTAAAATACTTTTAATGTTTCTTTCTTTTTTTTTTTTTTTGAGAGAGAGACAGGGACAGAGTGCGAGCAGGGGAGGGGTTGAGAGAGGGGGAGACACAGAAGCCGGAAGCAGGCTTCAGGCTCTCAGCTGTCAGCACAGAGCCTGACATGGGGCTGGAACTCTCAAACAGTGAGATCATGACCGGAGCTGAAGTCAGAGGCTTAACTAACTGAGCCACCCAGGCATTCCTGTGCTTCTGTTCTTAGAGTAACTTTCTTTCATCTTACAGAGCATTATAAAATGAAAGCATTCAAATTAAATGCCTGAATACTTTTCACATGAAACTACCATATTAATATTTTTACTTCTAAAGATATATCTAACTTGAGTGTGTGTCTGGTTTTACCATGGAACATTGACTGTAAATTCAGTCTTAATCTAGTCTACATGTGTATTTAATGCTTTCAATTAATTTTATAGGCCTTCAGATTGATTACATTCTATTAAATATTCCCTAGTAAGTTAAATTCACTGGGCAACTATTTAACTCATTCCGGTCACTGACTTCTCTTTTTCTTTGACAATATTTTTATAATATTACTCAAATATCACATAATCTTATAATACCAGTTTCTACATAAATCTATAGAAAAAAATAAAAGAAAACACAAAATCTTCAAGAATGATGAGAGAAATGGTATTTGTTGAAGTATCTGTACAATGCTTTCTATATGTAAAACATGACAAATAAATCCAGGAGGAAAAAATTATCACATCGCAAAGAGTCAAAACACAGAGATCACCCACAGATCACTTGTGCATCACACTCGAAGAATTATTATAATTTCTAAAAATAATGGGTTTGGGCTGATCATAGGAGTAATTAAGTCAATGGTACTCCTGTTGAAACACATTTAGAGAAAATGAAACATGAGAAAATATGAAGGTATGTACTTGTTACCATTGGTGGGTTTAATAACAATGCTGATTTGTTATGGGTAGTTTTAACTGTTTTTTTAAATCCTAAGCATAGAAGGAGAGAAGAGAATATATAAACACACTTTAAATTTGTGACGGGTAACGATTTTTAAAATGTATTTGATGCGACTGCCATTGATAAGTGAGATCTATTTCCATTCTCCTTGAATTTGGGTTAGCCTGTGATTTCTTTGATGTTAAAGTACAGTGAATGGGTGCTACTTCATTTCTGGAAATAATATTAAGAGAAGAGACCTCTCCTGCTCAATGTCTTCACCCAGGAGACGCCATGCAAGGAGCATGGCCTATCGGAGAAAACTCCTGAGGTCACCTAGTGACCACGTGGATGGAACGAGGTATTCCTCTGAGCCTCACCTCCACCCATGCCCACCATGGTACCAGGCGTGTGAGGGCTGTCTTTGTGGACAACCTGGCCCAGCCTCCACAGATGTCAGCCAAATACATTTCACATCAGAGAGACAAAAGAATTCCCAGACTTCCTGACTTTCTGACCCACAATATCATGTGATGTAATACACTGGTATTTTAAGCCCCTAAATTCAGGCTGGTGTGATATAACTGGTGATAGATAAGTGGAACAAAATAGTTTTATAAATATAGGGTTTTATTTTAAATGGTGGATGCATGCTGTTCACTAGTTATGAAAAATCTGCAGTGGGATAATTAGCAAGGACTTTCACACAAGTAATCTTTGAGCCACAAATTAAGAGGCACTGCATGGAAAAGCGGTGTATTTCTGTTTCCAAGGGGATAATGTTATTGAGAACCAGATCTGGCATAAGATCTAATATATGGCAGATTTTAATTAGAGTTAGTTCTATGACTATTTCTATATTTGTCAGTGACCGATGCCATTTTTATCAATTAATCTTTGCAAAAGTGATGTTTTCCTATTGAAAATAACTGATTAAAATCTTTCTGGGAAGTGGAAAGATTTCTCTCACTAGAAATTTATTGTAAAAATATGGTGACAGATCTAAAGAAACTGATTATAAAAGAATAGACGCACAGAGGCAAATGCTATATGGAGTAATAAAATATTTTTTAACTATTGAATATAATCTATTGTACCTAAAATAACATAAGATTCCAAGAAAAATGAAACACTTCAAAAAAATCAATGAACTTGACAAATTCTGAAGACATTCCAAGAACTGGTATTTTTCAAATTGACAGAATGTTTCTTATAAAGTGGAGAAATTAGCAAACTTCCAGCCAAATTCAGGTCTTTCATGAGAGTTCTGGGGAATATATGTGCAATAAAGAATTATTTTTGGGAGCGCAATCATGTAATTCTTTCTTATGAACTTAAAAATTGCAATCATTGTTGATGCGATACAAGAGCTCTAACTCAAAATAATCATGTTAATTTGTGTTATGAGGCTAAGAAATAAGATTTTTAAAAAATAGCAACCAAATGGAAAAAAAGATGATTAGAGTTTCAGGCAGTTACACAGTATTAAGAAGACAAAAAATGGAATTTTGTCTTCTAAGGAAGATAGCCTGGATATTCAAGATTCCAAAGTAAGTACAGAGAAAGAAGCCCAACGTTTGACTCCACTTTCTATCATTGTATTTGCAAATCCCTAGGGTCCATGGCTATTACCAATAGTTATTTCTTAGGGATAAGATTACCAGTGGCCATAACATTTATTTTGCAATCAATAGCTGAGTATTTCACAATGAAAAATATTAGGAAGATGTAGTAGATTTCTTTCTATAAAATTCTATAAATTAGCACTTATGCCATCAAACTGCGTTCAGATGATCAAAATAATTTCAAATGCCAAGGGTATTGTGTGTAGCAACTTCTTAGACATGCCATAAATTGAATCTTAACAATGATATATTAGATCCAATTTGAAGACTTTATCAGTTAGATAATTCCAAGGCCACTTTTATATGACAATCCATAGAATGCGTCAGCTTTAAAGCCAATGGGGAGGATTGCTTCCAATGCCTCTTTGTATAATGGAGTGATTGAGAACCGCTCGGCATGCCTCTCGGAGAGCATTCTACTCTTTGTAAGGACATCTTCTCATGAGTGCTCATGTCCAATAATAAAAGAGAGTGTCTCCTTCAGTCCTACAATGGATGAGCCTGCAAATTAGAGGGGCTGGGATAGATCCTGCAGCAGATTTGAAAATGAAACACCTAACTCGAAATCCAGGAAGTTAAATGATTGATCAGGGCTCTGGCCAAACATGAGTTCTACTACACAATTTCAGGGGCAGTCAGGACCCAAAGACTGCTCACCTTGGGGCTGATGGGAAAGAGAACCCCATTTGTGTGCCTTCTCCTAGCAATCTACCCTGTGAAGAGCATGTGACACAGGGTTACGTGGGGACAGCAAGCCATTCGGCAGGGCCTGCAGAAGTAGTCAGGAGTGGACAGTGACATGTGCTCGGGAAAATCAGATACAGCCCAGCCAAGTTATGAAAGTCATTTTATCTGTTTTTGTTTGTTAACTCACAAATAAATAATATACGTACATTTGGGACTAACACCAAATTTTAGGTAGCTGTACGTGTCATTTTCGGGTATGTTGTTTGCATTCTTAATGTTGCAAAGAATCCCAAAGACAACAAACCTTGCCTTTCGGCAATTGCATTAAAACTAAGAGCAAACGCTCCTACTGCACAGAGTAAAAAGGGAAAGTTAAGGGTAGAGAGAAAAGTACCATTGGTTTTCTTCCAAGACAATTATGCCTGCTGGAATTTTTCACTGAAGGATAAGGAAGATATTCTTGATCATCTTGATCATGTTCCTTCAACAGCAAAATATGCATTTTCATTTTTTTAATTGTTTACTGTTTATTTTTAAGAGAGAGGCAGAGTGCAAGCAAGGGAGGGAAGGAAGGGGCAGAGAGAGAGGAAGACACAGAATCTGAAGCAGGCTCCAGGCTCTGAGCTGTCAGCACAGAGCCCGATGCAGAGCTCGAACCCATGAACCGTGAGATCATGACCCGAGCCGAAGTCAGATGCTTAGCCGACAGCCACCCAGGCACCCCTGCATTTTCTTTTTTCTTAATGTCAGAGGACAGAAAATTAACCCTTACCTTAGCCTACAATGTTGATTTAAGAAACTTAAGCAGAGAACTTCCCAAGCTAGGTATATTTTATTAAACTATGAGGCATTGAAACGCACCTAATTTTAAATACATTTGCCAATGAAATTACCCGTGATTATGAAAAGTATTTCAAGCTAACTCAAACAGGGATAAAAGGTCATATTAAATTCAATAAGGTGAATATAAGTCTTGAGTTATTAGGAAGCTTTGCATATGTTACGCATTGTTCAAAAATAGAAGTTAATACGGAAGCAGGCTGATGAAAGATCGTTGGCTGCCACAGATTATCATGCAGAGTGTGTCAAGCAAGAGGCCTTCAGCAGTCGAGATTGGTTCCAGTTTATGCTCATAGATTTTTGGAGACAGTTAAATGCAAAGAACAGTCTTAAGTATTTGGCCACTGGCCATGTCAACAATATGTTATATAAACTGCTTTTTAGTTCCAGTGGAAAAAAGTAAACCATCACCCTGACAGCTAGGCAGGCCTCAGAACACCACTCTGGAAGGAAACCTATAATCTTGTGTGTCCCAGGAGCCCTCTGAGCACATTGAGCCTTTGGTGAAAGACTTATGAGGAGGAAAAAGAGTAAATTAATTTCCAGGACACACAAAAAATCCATTATGTGTTTGCAGTTGGGAAAAAGAAAGTGTGGATCATAAAACAGCAATAGCATCAACTTTATCTGAAATCTGTTTAAAAAAGCCCAGCAATGCTTACTATAGAAAATTAGAATTTGAATGAAAACATTTCCAGCATTAGCTTGTGAACCCTCTAGAGTGTGATTAAGACAGGAGGTGAGTACGAGGAATAATTTCTACTAGCAATAGTGAACAGAATTTACTACTCACTGTTAATGAAAATAAAGGTTAAGGTTCTGTCATATATTTAAAAATGTCTGTGGATTATGAGGAAACCAACTTTTCAATTATAGCACACGAGGAAGTCTAGCTTAGAGGTAAGAATATATACTCTGGAGTCAGAAAGACCTGGATTAAAATCTTTACTCAGTTCCATGGTCTCTTTGGGAAATTATTTAATCTCTCTGAACTTTGATGATTATGTCTCTGATAATGAGCACTAAAAATAAAGTCATTGGGTCAATCAACATTAAATAAGATAATGTTATGTGTATTTCAGGTATCTAATATTATTAGTCAGTGCAGAATCCGTATGTTGGGGTGGGGGGCAGGGGCTTTGTAATGTCATGGCTCAATCTTTTAGGAGGGAAGACAAGAGGGACGATAGGGGCTCAGATCTTATAGGATCTGTAAGACATTGTTGGGACTTTGGGTTTGTCTCTTGATGAAATAAGTTCAAAGGCTTTTGAGTGAAGATTTGACATACATTAGCTATCATTCTTTAAATAAAATCTCTTTGGCTTCTGTATGGAAAACATACTAGAAGCCCAGTGGGCAGAAGCAAGGGCATCTCTTAAGGACACTATTTCTGAAAAACCACTGATTGACATTGTGATGGAAACAGTAAAAGTAAAGAGAAGTCATTTAGTTTAAATATATTATGAAAGCGGGTAGGGCTTCCTGACTGATAGGATATGAATTATGAGAAAAGGAAGGAATCTGGGACAGCTCTCCCTATATTTCTTGACCCCATAGTTGAGAAGATCACGTTTCTATGAACCAAACTGAGAAAGGTTGCAGGAGAAATAGGTTTGTGGGAAAAGTTCAGACACCCCGTTTTGGTGGTGCAGAGAATGAACTATATCAAACTATGAGATTTCAAGTAGAGATATCAAGTAGACAGAGAGCCTATTCAGGAATTCATGAGAGAGGTATGGGCCAATGCTATGTACTTAAGAATCATCAGCATACACATACGTGAAGCCATCACGAGGCTTCCCAAGGTCAGCCTCAAGAGGGGACATCAACAAAGGAGACAGAAGTCACCGGTGAGGTACATGGAGAACCAGATGCCCACAGTACTAGAAAAACTGAGGGCTTAGAGCACATTGAGGAGCAATGGGTTCTGCTGTGTCATGCTGTTGCTCATGAGAATAAGACAGGGACAAACAGTCAGTTGACCTGAAAAGTATCTACCATTGACCAGCATTGGTGAAACTGACCATCGGCTCCCGTGAAATCACAGAAACAAAATAATGGCTGTAGTCAATTTGAGATGGATTGGGGAGAGGACACAGGAAAGCAAGTAGAGGCTTCTGTTTCAAGGCATTTTTCTACAGATGGAAGCAAAGAAGCAGAATGGTCATTTTCAGAGGAAGTGAAGTCAAGAGGCGACTATTTATTGGTTTGTTGCTGTTGTTTCATTACGTGGGAGGATTGACGGGAATTTTATATGCTGAAAAGAATATACCAGTAAGGAGAAGGCTATTGATGCAGAGAAAAGAAAGTAGAGAACTAGATCATTTGTTTTTTCTAATGATTTATTATGGAAATTTTAAAACATAAAACAGTAGAAAGGACATTATTGAGGGAACTCTCACATATTCAGAAACCAGCTTGAACAATTATGAATGCATCATTTTGGTCCATTGATCACCTCTCCTTGTTTTTATTGTGTTGTTGTTTGTTTAGTATTTATTTTTGTATTTTAATTAATGTTTAGTAGGGCTTTAAAGCAAATTCGAAACATCATGTCCTTTTTACACTAAAACTCCAGTATGTGTTTTAAACTGTAAATAATATTAAATTTTTACATGTCAATATGAGATTAATCTACCTAACAAATTTGACCGTAATCACTTAGTGCTGTTTAATGTCATTTAATATCTTGTCTGTATTCAGATATTTTCAACTGATTCAAAGATTTTTTTGCAGCCGTATATATGTTTAAAATTTCAGGATTCAAACATGGCTGATGAGTTAGTTCTGGGTATTATGTCTTCTAAACCTGTTTTATGATACAGCGTTTCTCCATTTCTATCTCTTTTTCATCATTGATGGATTAGAAAATCAGGCCTTTAAGAATGTCCTATATTCTGCACTCAGCTGATGGTTTCTTCCTAATGTCATTTAACTTGTTTCTTTATCCTTTCTACAGACTGTAAGATTGTTTGGACATAGACAGTTAATTTGATTAAAGTTCAATTATGTTTTTAGGTGATAAGACTTTAGAGGCCACACTTTACATTTTCTGTTCTGTCACCTGAGGAGGCACTTCATGCCTGCCTGGTCCCTTTTGGGATGCTAGCGTCATTCGGAAATGTTCCTTTATTACCTTCCCACCAACCCTTCACCCAACGGTTTTAAGCATCCATTGGTGAGTGTTGCCCAAATCCATTATTTCTTTAGATACTGCAATACGGCATTTTTCTAATGCTATCTTTCCTTCTGGAATTTTCCCCCCCAAACTAAGAAATTACCCTGAAATGGAAGTCATGTACGTGTGGCTAGATGAATCCCCATTTTTCCAGTTTTCATAGCATTAGATTAGTGCTTTGGCAGAGTCCAATTGAAAACGCTGACTTTCTAAGGATTTTACATTTTAACATTTTCCAGACTTTATTCTTGTCCATGCTCAGATAATCTTTCTTAAGTGAGTACGAGCAACTTCAAATTTTATGTTATGTGTTTTTGACAGAGTCTCAGAGGTCTTTGATAGCCTCCTTGCTTTTGAGGACAAAAAATAGCCCTGCAGCTCTTTTTGTGTATGTGCGTTCTCAGAGCCCCCAGGAGCTACATCTCCAATCATCTTTGGTTCTGTTTAGAAAGCAATAGTATGTAGGAACCACAAACTGAGTGATCACCTCATTCTACATCTACACTGTCTCCTACACTCAGTAATGAGGGCTTCTTCAGTATTCTCATCTTTCTTGTTAACACGTATAATTTCTTTTCTCAGATGGAAATTTTTTAACGCTCAAGTTTTTATAATAATGATGCAAGTACTTAAGAAGTTGACATTTCCAGTTGCCTTATGTACATATATTCCAAGCTTATTTTAGATAGAGCCAAGATCAGCATCCTTCTCTCTATTTCTTGTGTCTTATTTTTATTCATTTCAAACTCTCCGTTACATTGATTCACATCATTGTGTTTCTTCCCCAGATTATACACCTTCTTCTATGTCTGTCACTTACACAATAGGGTAGCAAGTACCGGTCTAGAAGTAAATCTTAAGTGATTAGTCTCTAATCCTATTTTAGAGACTGTTTCCTTTTGTCACAGAAAAGCACAACTAAATCCTGTGAGCCCTGAAAGAGACAGATTCAAATTTTACAAAATTTATGTGTCAAGTGTAGGCATCATGACCACACATCCCAAAAGTACCTTAAAATTGTCAATGTTTCCTTTCCACAACAAAACATGTACTTTAAAAAATGCTTGTCACTTTATTTTTATCCTACCTTTGAAGCTGCATGTATAATTAAACATGTAAAATATATGAATCATTTTATACATCTGAAAGATGAGTTAGAAGTGAACATATTGCTCAGATAATGTGATGTCTTCATGGCTATTTACCTAAGTGTCATAAAACTGTTTTTGATTGAAAGATGTGGCACCGCTCCTTGAGTTTCACCCTTGTAGGTAGAGGAGTCTTTGCTTGGAGGTGTTAATACTCGCCGGGCCAGACATCAAGAAATGATCTGGGGTTCTATATCCGTGATAGTTAGGGACTTATCATGTCTGCAATGACAGAATATTCGTGGATAACATGTTGAGCATCTGGTCTTTTTTCCCCTAATTCTTAATTCATTTCATATCCTCAAGTTCAGTGAGAAAATAAGTTGTGAGGTATTGCCAAAAAAGCACCTCCTGAAAAAACAATTTTGTTTCCAGAATATATTAAACACCTGTAAGAGCTGGATTGTTCAGTGCCAGGGACAAGTAAAGTTCACGTTCTAAATAGTATAGATAGTTAGCAAGTATATCAGACTTCTCAATTTTATTGAAAATTTTACTTAAAAATTATTAAAATTTTAAATGTTTATTTATTGTTGAGAGAGAAAGAATGTGGGTGAAAGAGGGGCAGAGAGAGAGGAAGACACAGAACCCAAAGCAGGCTCCAGGCTCCGAGCTGTCAGCACAGAGCTGGATGTGGGGCTTGAAGTCCCTAACCATGAGATCATGACCTGAGCTGAAGTCAGTCACTCAACCAACTGAGCCACCTCGGCGCTCCAGGTAAAAATCGTTTTTGAAGCATGACTGACTATGGTGTAAAATTGAGTGAAACACAGAGAAAACAGGCAGTTTTGATATGCATGGCGTTATTCCTCTGGTGTAAACAATCTCTTCCAGATAACGTAAAGGGGAAAAGTTCTGTTTTGTATTTTCTGGAAGTTTTGGTGGCAAGTGACAAGTATCCAACGTGGGTCTCCAATATGTCTTGGCCAAAAGGAGAAATTATTAGAACACTAAGTTGCTTCCTGTAATTAAGGGCAGTTTTATCTGTGAGAGGCGTCAGGAAGCAGCTGGGATCGGGGACCAACTACTAGCAGATTTTCGTTGTTCAGTTCCTTTCTCTTACGCTGTTTTAGAGTCTGTCACGTTCCTCTTATTCTTAATTACCTTGTCCATCAGGCTGACCATTTCCCTCTGTATCATCCTTCCCTACCTTCCTTACATATTTGATCTTTTTCTCTCTTCCTCATCTCATCTACTTCTCCAGTGCGTATCTCGTAACTCCTCATCTACCATATATACATACAAAACAACACAGGCACATCGACACGCACATGCGTGTAACCTGCTACGTATATCGTCACGTATATGTCCATCTCATCCAGGTTTCCCTTTCACTTGATGCTTCTTATCTGTTCTATCAGCTACATTTCCTTTCCAGCATTTCACTCAGTTTCCTCTGTTTCCTGTCTCCCCGCCGCCATCCCTCTCTGCCACTGACCCCTCTTCCATTTCTCCCTTCTCTCTCCACTTTCTCTACCTCCTTCCCTCCCTGCCCCCTCTCCCCCTTTTGCTCTCTCCTGTCTCAGTTTGTGTCAGACCCTAAGCCCAAGACTCATGCACACAGGGACAGGCTCTTATGACTGATGTGGCCGTGAGAGGTGACTCCCAGGAGTGGGAGACTGAATGCATGAGGACAGCGCAACTTTGAACAGAACCCAGCGGGCTGGGAGAGGTGGGTGGGGGTGGGTGGGGGTGATACTTTGAAA
>NW_027527956.1:3904960-4060841 GCF_008692635.1 Crocuta crocuta
AGAATCTGAAACAGGCTCCAGGCTCTGAGCTGGCAGTCAGCACAGAGCCCGACGCGGGGCTCGAACCCACGAACCGCGAGATCATGGCCTAAGCGAAAGTCGGACGCTTAACCGACTAAGCCACCCAGGCGCCCCCCCAAAAATAAGATATTTTTTAAAGAGACTTCGTTCCATGGTCTATTGGAACATCAACCGCATATTAACCGTGCGAGAGAACACCACGGATCGGGAGAGGCATAAGGGAGTTCACACAGCCATTGCTTGATTAACAGCGTATATTAGAATCATTCAAGGGGTGTGGGAAACGCTGCCTTGCTTCAAATAGTGATGGAGCCCAGGAAGGTTCAATCTGCAGGGGCATGGGAACAAAACCGTTAATTAGAGGCAAGACTGACCTCAAGCCCGTGGGAGCATGTGACGTCCACAGCTACGTTGCTGGGTAGAACCCGGAGATTGCCTTCAGTTCGCCTTCAGACCCGCACAATTAATCCCAGGGGGGGAGAGCCTTTCATATAACAAAGCCTGGTGAATTGGCTGAAAGTAAGTGTGTCAGTGAAACTGCCTGCTATCTATCAGATACCAAAGACAGAAGGAAAACCACGATGACAACTGGGACTTATTACAACCATGACGGAAACAAAATGGGTTTTAACGTGTAAAAATAAAGCGGGGAATGTATACAGTATTTCAAAGCATATAAATATGGATTTAAGTGGATCGCTATCCAGTCTCTTGGTGCTAGGGTTCCTCTGAAATTGCCCTTGACGGGTTACCCTACTTTAGTGCACGCATCCGTTTTAAGCTTCCTGAGGCTTTGGTTGGCCTCAAATGACAAGAGTAATTACACTGCATGTCCATTTATTCAGAGGACTGTCAGGCAAAACCTCAGTACATCTGGGATGACATTCTTTCCTTCAAAATTTTCAAGCTTGCTGATTGGATTAATAATGAAAGGAGGCACCTACCCCAGAAAAATCTCATGACTCCTGGGTACCAAATAAATCACTATCCGGAGTAACTTAGATTCTTAAGAAAATAGTAATGGAAGCTACAAGGTGATTTTTAAGCTGTTTGGACAAACCCGGATTTCTGGTTTTCATGTTCTCAGTGGTTATGAATTTTCTCTTTTGTTATCTAAACATATGAGGGAAGGGGCACCTGGGTGGCTCAGCGGGTTGAGCATCCGACTTTGGCTCAGGTCATGATCTCACGGTTCGTGGGTTTGAGCCCCGCACTAGGCTCTGTGCTGACAGCTCAGAGTCTGGGGCCTGTTTGGGATTCTGTGTCTCCCTCTCTCACTGCTCCTCCACTGCTCTCTCTCTCTCTCTCTCTCAAGAATAAAAATAAAACGTTAAAAAAAAAGAAAAATAAAAATATGAGGGAAAACCTTTTTCTTCTTCAGCTTTTGCTTTCTTTTCCAAACAAATTTTATTTAGTTAACATTGACTTAATAAACATTTATTGAGAAAATACTCCATGCCAGGCCTCACTTAGCTATATTGATCAGGACTATCTGAATCCAATAGTGCATCATTTATTGGTACCTGTGGAGGTTTACAAGCGATGTGGGCTATAAACTTCGGTCGTGGGTTCAAACCTAACACTGATCAAAATGGCAGTTCCACAGGATGAGACTGTGAACTATGAATTCAGATTAATGAGATGTGAAAGCTGTCATAGAGACAATGGCATTGGGCATTGAAAATTGAAAAGTGAAAGGCCCTGATAAGGAGTGCAGGAATGCCACGAACCTGGAATTTGTCAATACAAGTTTTCTCAGACATTAGCTTCAGATACTTCCAACGCTTCCGTACTAAATGTCTGCAGTACTCAGGGCCTCTTTCCTTTGCTCATCTCCAGAAAGGGTGGAATGACCCAGTATGTGGGCCCCGGAAGTGTTGAATGACAAACCAGCTGCCCACATGCAGGAAGTGAACTACCACTCCGGGTGTACAATTGCCCCAGTTTGCTGAAATATTTCTGGTACGAGCGACGAGAAGCCAATTTCCTCAGCTCTGTTCCTGGTTCTTCGGTTCCACGTTAGAGTAGACTTGAGAGATTTTAACAAATATTTAGCTGGGCCTCACCTCAGAAGCTCTGGTTCTGACTCCCCAGGGCCGAGAATGAGCAATCTATTCAAGAAACAAATTCCTAAGTAATTTTGACACAATGCTTCAAACTAAGGCTTTGAGGTAACAATCTGATATACTAATTAGGGAAGTAATATGTTAAACACAACATTATCTAACATCTGGTCAAAACTCGAGGCAAAATAATAATAAAGAAAGTAACCAAAAGTACTTATCACACTGTGGTTTGAAATAAGAAAAAAAAAAAAAAGGAAAAATACCTCAGTGTCAAACTAAAGGGGATTAGCTAAGTGCATATTAGTTAATTACAATCAAATACGACATGGACACTAAATGACAATGGAAATCTCCAACATAACAACATAAAAATGATCTGCAATATACCATTCTACACGAAACAGCAAAATGCTGGCTAAGAGAGCACAGGAGGAGCCCATTCTAAAACAAAACAAAAAGAAAGAAAAGGAAAATATACTTATTTACATATTGTATTTAAAAAAGATCTTGGAGGGGCATCTGGGTGGCTCAGTCGGTTAAGCATCTGACTTTGGCTCAGGTCACAATCTCATGGTTTGTGAGTTCGAGCCCCACCTCAGGCTCTGTGCTGACAGCTCCATAACCTGAAGCCTTCTTCAGATTCTGGGTCTTCCTGTCTCTCTCCCTCAAATAAATACACATTAAAAAATAATTATAAATAAATAAATAAATAAATAAGATCTTGGAATACAAACCATGATAATGCAATTTTCTCTGGGTGGTGCAATTACAGGAAATTTTCATTTTCTTCTTCGCATTTATTTATTTATTTATTTATTTTTGCAATGCCTCTTTTCCTTATACAATATTTCATTAAAAAGTTCAGGACCCACTATAAATTACACTTAGTATCAGAGAAATATGCACAAAGGTAAGAAGAAAAATGTCTGGGGACCCAGGGCCTCTGTCATCAGCACCAAGCTAATAATTCTCTAATCGTTCTATAATTACCACTGTTAGGAGGGCTTCACTCACTCCACGAAAATCACTTACAGTAGTAAGAGAACTGGTTCAATATTTAAGTCTCTCATTCTGCCTGTTTCCTGATGCAGAAACCGCAGCCTGCCATCGACTCATACATAGTTATTCCCGAAGTTGCTAAGATCCAGTGCACCAGCAAACGGAAGATGCACTTGGCATAATTAACAAGTAAGATAAATGACCTATCGTGTGTGGGAAAACTTAGAAAAATCATCACTAACCAGCAAATTCGCCCTACAGGTAACTGAGGTGTGGCCAATTAATACAGGTAACCGGGTCATGGCCGTGGTTACCGTATGCGCTTTGACCTTCTCACTGAGCATACAAATTCATATAGCTCAATTTCAAATGCTCGCTTTCAGAGTTAATGAGGTTACTTCATTTTCATCAGGTCAGCTGCCTGGATGGAACTCTTCTTTGCTTACAAAAGACTAAGATACGTATTAATTCCAAACCAGTAGCCTCCAACAGGAAAGTGTGCCCCTGGAATCAACTGTCACGTGGGAGTAGTATCTCTGCAGGCAGAGACCTATAGTGAACAAAGTTGGGAGCAGAGACTTTGGATGGAAGACAATCTAAATGTAACGTGAAGCTTATCACAATCTTTAGGGTGGAAGGGAGATAGAGCTTTGAAAGATCACTGGAAGAATGCTTTGCATTACATGGCTAGAAACAGTAAAGATACAAAGCATGTATACATGCAAGGTCGAATAATACCATAAGTAGATAATGTGTTACTACTTTGGGAGGGTTATGTAGCTCATACTTCATTGTACCTTTTCTATCTCACATGGTTTAATGCATGTTAAGGGTTCAACAATATGTTAAATAACCGAAGGGAACGTTAGCATCTTCCTTTTTATTAATACTACATTTAGTTAGGACCATCCAATTTCAAAGCATTAAAACACATAAATTCTGCTGTTGCTATTCGTTAATATTTTATTTTTCCACGATATGAAAAAGAAAGCTTACATTGAGTTAGATTTCATACATTTCCTATGAACTGTAATTTCCAGCATGCAAACTAGATGAATGAGAAGCAGTGATTCTATTACCTATGAATGAATTCCTACGTCCTGCATTATCCGGATAATGGAATATTCTTAAGAGCTCAAAAAAATTTAGACAATGGTGTTAGTATTGGAATTTCTTATCTTTATCTGAATAAATAGAATGACATAGCAGATGCTAATATTTTTCTCTTATTAAGAGATAATTAAGAAATCCCAACTGAAAACTTTACATTTAAATGCCTAGTTCTTTGAAGAGACATCTGAGTTGGTAGAATTAAGCGATGAGGCATGATATTCATAGCCCTAAGAGCTGTGCAATGGTTCCTAAATTTGTGATTAACAGAAAATATAATAATTCTCTAGGGAGAAGAAATCATTCTAAAGCAATTTTTAATTCCCTAAGTGTGTTATTTTTAAAAGTTCCAATGAGCCAAGCTGAATATTTAACTTAATTATTATCATGAAGTACATGGTTATGAGGCATTCTGAGATAATTCAAAGAAGAGTTTTACCTTTCAGATGAAATAAAAATTCCATTCATTTAACCGCTGGATGTGTAAACAGCATTACTAAGTCAATTTATCAAGTGAATAACCAGTATAATGTGTGATGGGGTGGCAAATGGAGAGATTAAATGTAAAGGGGGAAAGTATACTTGACATTGAGATTGCTTTCCCCTTTTGGACTGATGTAATTCAGGCCGAGCGGTCAAACACAATCTGGTCAGAGGACAATGGTAACTGACTTCAGAATTCAGGTCCTGATGCTTTTCCTTTATTTCTACAGGGAAGACCTAGTTCATTTTCATCAGAGTGTCTGTGTCATAAATCACCCCTTCTCTAACAGAGGCCTATGAGAAAAGCGTAAGGCCTTCTAGAGCACTTTGGGGGAAGAGTTAAGTGTTTGCGTTTAGTGTGGATATACAAGTAGGACTGAACCTGCAGCTTCCCGTAGAGTGATACTGTTTGTTCGGGCCTGTTCCCTGCCCATGCTTGGCTGATATCCGTGCTGCTGATATCATAAAATTTCGATAGAGAAAAATTCATACGTGCTGCGGGAAGAGTGGTGTGCAAGGAGTGGGTGTTCTGTACAGCTGCAGGGTCTGAAGCGGTGGCTGCAAGTTGACAAGTAGAAAGGGGACAGGTTGGGTGACAGGCTGCTTTGAAAGCTTTCAGTGAAAAGGTCATTCAATCTATGCCCATCTCTGTCACACCGAATCTTATAGCACAAGTACTATTTATTTATTTTTTTAATTTTTTAAATGTTTTATTTATTTCTGAGAGAGACAGTATGAGCACTGGAAGGTCAGAGAGAGAGGGAGACACAGGATCCGAAGCAGGCTCCAGGTTCTGAGCTGTTAACACAGAGCCCAACACGGGGCTTGAACCCACGAACTGTGAGATCATGACCTGAGCCGAAGTTGGATGCCCAAAGGACTGAGCCACCCAGGCGCCCCACAAGTACTATTTAAATGTTTTATTCCTACATCTGAACTCACTGGGCTATCCTTTCCAGCTTTCTTTTTATAACCAAATCATAGAAACATTTATTCTAGTTAACATTTGTGCTTCTCAAGCCAACTCTAGTCAAGTATTAATATTGGTATCTATAAGGTAACAGCTACCCATACTCTGTTTACCACAGCTCTAAGTACTTTATATGATTTAACGTTCATAATGACTGTGAGTGGAAAGTATTAATATTATCTCCATAGTTCCAATAAGGAAAATGAGGCAGGAAATATTTTATTCAAGTTATCTGCATAGCTAATAAAAATGGCCCTGGAATTTGAACACAGGCCATCTGGCTCCATCACTGACATCCTTAACTGCTGGGAGACCTAACCAAATAAGACTTCCTACTTTCTAGCAGTCTTCACTGATCAACACATCCAGTTGAGTGGCTGAATCCAGCCTGATCCTTACCCACTAGAGTGACTTCAAGTCTATCACGTAGATATCCCGGTAAGACAATATGTGAAGGCAAACTTATTCCAAACTATGCTATTTAAAATCCACTAAAACTAATTTACTAGTCTTAAATTATCTGTAAAATATTTTATTTACCTTTATAACAGTTTTGTGCATTAGGACTTGACAAGCATCACTAACCCCATTCTGCACACTGTTGAGCTAAAGAACAGGACACTTTAGCTATTGTCTTCATTTTCAGAGACCAAGTTCCTTCCTAATCCAAGGAAGACTAGGATACAAATCTCCATGATTAGTCTGACACCCACACTGCCTCCTGTGCTCACCAAGCACATTTCTATCACCCTAAGACTTGGGCAGCTGACATACAGTTGATTGATTGCTTTTCTTTTTCTTTTTTTTTTTTTTATTGTTTATTTACTTTTGAGAGGCAGAGAGAGAGAGAGAGCACAAGCAGGGGAGGGGCAGAGAAAGAGGGGAGACACAGAATGAGCAGAGCAGGCTCCAGGCTCTGAGCTGTCAGCACAGAGCCTGTTGCGGGGCTCGAACCCACAGACCATGAGATCACAACCTGAACTGAAGTTGGATGCTCAACCAACTGAGCCACCCAGGTGCCCCTATCTCAAACATTTTAAAAAGCTACAGATTATATCTCCATTTTGTTGACAATATGTAATGTAATAATCATACCTTATCTTAAATGGGCAAAATCAAGGCTGAACTTGCCCAAGTGTTACTTGAAGTTCCATTTTCGCATTGCCCATTCCATTCTTCTCCCTCACAGATACCTGTGGTGGAGCCGAAACAAGCCTTAAATTTTTCCACAAGTTCATCCAACAGCCCAAGGAATATTTTCATGCATATGGTGTGCAAATTCACATTCATTGTTATGACAAGTATTTGTGTCTAATGCCTAAATGTATCTAACACTTCATTTTATTTTATGGATGAAATTATTTTCATAAGATAGTTTAAAGCCAATATGTACGTGTTAAGTGATGTTTTAAATCTGTGGATAAAAATGGTATTTGTGAAGACTCTTCTATGTCCAGCATCATGGTAGACAAGAGAGTCTGAAAAATTTCGCAGTAACAACTAAAATGCTGGAGTGCTTGTATGCATGCACATGCACGCACCTACATGCATGAACATGCATATCTATCTGGCTGGGAAAATGGTAAGGGAATCCTAAGAATCCACTCTTCCAAAGAAAAGAACTTCTGAAACATCACACCAAAGACATACACAAGTACAGAATTTCGTGTCTGTTCTAAATGCCTCTGCTGATCTTCTGGGGTTTAAAGCTTTTTTTTTCAAAGGGATTAGGAGTGAAGTCCAGGTATGGACAATAACAGGAGATCTTATGTGAAATTATAGAGTGTTAAAAAAGGGAACTAAGCAAACAACAAACAAATAAACTCAAAATACCCCAGAGACAGGCAGCATGAACCCCACTATCTCAACTGGTGTGTGGGGATGGAGGAGACCTCCCATGACCCCCCAACCTCATCTTCAAGTGGATTTTTCATCTGAATTAACACTATCCACATCTATAAAAACAAACAAGCAAGCAAACAAACCTTCAATACCATTGGTTAGCTCTGGGAAAGTCGGCCTGGTCTAATGATTTGTTAGAGGCTTGGTGAAGACAACTTGGATCTGCATGGGAAGGTTTGCAGGCAGGAGGTTAACATCACGTCATTTAAATTTGGGTAATTACGCCAGTTGCTGCATGAAGAGCTTAGAAAGGGACAAGTATAAAAGCTTTGAAACCACTAATGGGGTTCTTTATAACGTGACTCTGGAGGGTTGAATAGCGGAGTGGGTGATGTTTCTAATGAGCAATGGTAGCAAAAAGGGAGACACATGAGTGAAAATTTTAGAGGCATAAATGGTATTTGCTCTCAAATTGAAATTCAGATAGCGCAAAAAGAAAATAATAATAGCACCAAGAATCCAAAGTTTCTGCGTAGACCGGGGAGGTATAGGCTGGTGCCATAGTTAGAAATCCTGTTTGGGCAGCAGAAGTTCAAAGCTTTTGAAAGTCCCAGGAAGTTTCTCTTGTGACTTAATTATTACATTTCTTCATGATATTGCTATTATCTTCTACAGAATACACTCTTCCTTGCTGCCTTTTATCCATATTTTCTCAGACATTCTTTAACCTTTGCTTTCTTATGAATTCCAGATTTTTTTGGGGTTTAATTTATTTGGAAAGCTCTGCTGTGATTTTTATTAGACCAGCACTTAATTCATATACTCATTTGTGGCGAAGTTCTGCCTTTATAATATTGATTTCTCCCATTACAAAAAATATATACTTGTCCTTTATTCAGGGTATATTTTTATCTGTCAGTCATTTCTTCATAAATATCTTGCAGATATTTTTATCAATTTATTCATAGGAATTTTATAGTTTGGGTTGCTATTCTGGACATAAGCATTATTCCTTTTGAATTTTCTATTTCGCCGTTGCTGTGGTTAGGAATACAAATGATTTCTTGATCTCTTATTCACCAAATTTGCTAAACTCTCCATTACTCAGCAAATTATTTTGGAACTTTTTTCCATTTTTTTCATATGGAACATCGTATGTTTAAGTAATATCAGTTTTTGTTTCTTCCTTCTAGTCTTTACCCGTTGGTGATTTTTGGGGTTATGTAGAGTTTTGTAAGAGGCATCACCTGGGATCACAGACTCTGAAACCAGCAATAACTTTCCAGGTTGCCTTCCCCTTGATCATTGTGAGTAGCTGGCCAATGAAAGGTCAATTCAGGTCCTCTGTCCCCTACACACTCTTTTACTTATTGGCTAAGGAGTGTGGTGTGTGACACACTGTGAGTTTATATATTTATCCTGAAAGTATTGGTATGCTCTTTTCCATTAGGCAAAAATCAAGAGTTACCCCAAATCTTGCAGATCCACCAATCTGTGACCTGGTTTATAACCTGAGTGACAGTTCTTGACCAGAAGTGAAGAAATTGAGTTACATTGGTTCTCAGCCCTCTATAAATGCCAGACTGAAGGGGAGTGGAACATTAAGACTTTGGGAACTAGACGGTATTCACGAGATTCTGGACAGGTCCAAACAGAGGACACATGGGTACATGAAAACAGGATGAAAGGTAGAATTAAATATAATAACACCCAAACAAATTTAAGAACAAAAGCAAAACAGGTGTATAAGAAAGAAAAGAAAAGGAGGAGCATGTACAAATGATCAAACACCACATCATACAGTATATGATACTTCAGCTTCTTCAGAGCAAAACATAAGAGTCATTTCATTTAATTCATTTCAAGAACCATGATTGATTTACATTTGTATTGAAAGCCACTTCCGGTCTGTTTTAGAAGTCGATTATTATATATATGAAAAAAAGAAAATGCAATCATTAAACAATAATATCCTCTGTAATGGTGTTTTCTGACAACCCAGTTTTGACAAGTAGGCTCCAAAATAGGCCCCTGACATAGGAGAGAAATTGTAAGAGTCGTATGTCATATAAATCTTCTCTTTAAGAGGTGCACAGAAAACTTCTACTCACAGAGTCAGCAAAATCAGCACATCCCTGGTCTGGAGTATCCTTAGATTAACCAATTTCCACTCAAGCAGCTCAAGTTTGCTGGAACACAGCTTGAAGATTTCACAAAGGGAAGATAGATGCTGTAGGAGAGATCAGAATGAATGTGCAGCCTTATAAAATTTCCACGGACCAAGTAACAAGTATGGTATTTACTACTCATGTAATTTGCTTTAACAATTCAGCAGTATCCATTCCATTCACGATGTTATACAAACATTGCTCTGTGTAGTTCCAAAATATTTTGATCACCCCAAAAGAAAACCCCATATCAATTAAGTAATCCCATTTCTCGTCTTTCACCCCCTGGCAACACCCATCTGCTTTTTGTTCTCTAAAAGTATCTGTTTGGAATATTTCATAAACATGGCATCATACAATATGTGACAGTATCTAGCTTCTGTCATTTAGTGTAACACTTTTTAATGTTTATTTATTTATTTTGAGAGAGAGAAGGAGAGAGAGATGCCAAGGGCAGAGAGAGAGGAGAGGGAGAACCCCAAGCAGGCTCTGTGCTGACAGTGCAGATCATGAGCTGAGCTAAAATCAAGAGTCAGGAGCTTAACTGACTGAGCCACTCAGGCGCCCCAGCATAAAATTGTAAAGTTCATCCACATTGTAGAATGTATCAGTACTCCAGTAATCTCTATGACTGACTAATATTCTATGATATGTACACAATATATTTTGATGGACATTGGTATTTCCATATCTTGGCTACTGAAAATAATGTGCTTTGAACAATCGTGTACAAATATTTGTTTGAGTATCTTTTTTTTTTTTTATTTTGGGTATATGTCTAGGAATACAGTTGCTGGGTCATAGGATAATTCTGTGTATAACTTGTTGAGGAAACACCAAAGTGTTTTCCATAGTGGCTGCATCATTTTACGTTCCCCAAATGGATGCTACTAGGAAGGTTATAGCCATCCTAGTGAGTGTGAAGTAATATCGCATTGTAGTTTTGGTTTGCATTTCCCTATAACTAATAAAGATGAAAATCTTTTTATGCATTTAACACCTATATCTATTTTTGGAGAACTGTCTATTCCACTTACACATAAATGAGCAACTGACAAGGAATATCTTACTTCTGCCATTTTGCTATTTGTTTTCTACATATTTTAGACCCCTCGAGTTTTGCATTTCCCCAGTACTTCTTCCCTTTGTGTTTAGTTGATGTTTTTTTTGGGAAATGTGACATTTTGATCCCCTTTCTATATCCTTTTTAATATATTTATTAGACTTTCTTTAGAGCTTACCATGCCGATTTATAAGAATCTAGTTTGAATTGATACTACTTTAGCTTCAATGGCATGCAAAAACTCTGCTCCTACACAGATCTACTTCCCCATTACAGTGTTGTCACAAATTATACCTTTAGACATTGCATACCCATTAACACAGATGTATGGTTATTATTTTAATCAGTTGTCTATTAAATCATATAGGACACAGGAGTTAAAAACAAAAATAAAGTAATTCTGGTTTTATATTTACTTTTGTGGTTCACTGTACCAGGGTTCTTTCTTTCTTCAAATAGCTTTGAGTGACCGCCTAACATCATTTCATCTCAGACTAATGGAATGACTCCTTTTAACATTTCTAGTAGGCAAGTCTACCATGATGAACTCTTCTGTATTTATATGAATAATCTTATTATTATTTTAAAAAATAAGCTTTTACTTATCTGAAAACATCTCAATTTCTCCTTTGTTTTTGAAGGATTTTGATGAATATAGAATTCCCAGGGGCTTGTTTTCCTTTCTCCATTTTATTTTCTCTTTTTAATAGTTTATTTATTTTTGAGACACAGAGCGACAAAGCATGAGTGGGGGAGGGGTAGAGAAAAAGAGAGACACAGAATCTGAAAGAGGCTCCAGGCCTGAGCTGACAGGACAGAACCTGATATGGGCTTGAACCCATGAACCACGAGATCATGGCCTGAGCCCAAGTCGGAAACTTAACCAACTGAGCCACCCAGGCGCCCTTCCTTTCCCCCTTTTAAACATGTCCTGCCACTTCCTCTGGTCTTGATAGTTTTTGATGAGAAATTGCCTGTTAATCATGTTGAGGATCCTTTGTAAATTATAAGTCAATTCTCTCTTGCTGCTTTCAAGATTTTCTCTTTGTCTTTGTCTTTCAGGAAGATGATTATAATATGTGTAAGTGAGGGTCTCTGTGTTTATCTTTCTTGGAATTCCTTAATTTTTTTTGATGTGTAGGTTGATGATTGCTATCAAATTTAGGCAGTTTTCAGCCCTATTTCTTCCAATAGTCTTTCTGCTACAGTTTCTCCTCTCCTTCTGGGACTCCTAATATCCATATATTGGTATGCTTGTTGGATTTTTCCTAAGTATCATAGGCTTTGTTAATTCTCTGTCTCTTTTTAAATTCAATTCTCAGTTTGAATTATTTCAAGTGATCCATCTTCAAGTTCACTGATTCTTTATTCTGCCTTGTCAAATATGCTAGTGAAAATCCCTAGTGAATTTTTTCATTTCAATTATTGTACATTTTAGCTCCCGAATTTCTATTTGGTTCTTTTTAATACTTTTTTATTTCTATTGATATTCTGAATTTGATTATGCATCGTTCTCTGTGTTCCTTTAGCTCTTTATAGTTTCTTTTATCTTTGTGAGTGTATTTAAGGTATTTGGTTCAAAGTCTTTGCCTGCTAAGTTCAGTATCTATGCTCCCCCAGGAACAGTTTTATCATTTCTTTTGTAAATGGGCTATATTTTCTGGTTCCTCTGCCTCCTATATATTTTTTTTTTGTGGAAAACTAGACTTTTTGAATACTATAATGTGGTTAACTCTGGAAATCAGATATTTCCCCTTCCTGAGGGTTTGGGCTTTTTGCTTGCTGTGAGCTATATGTTTGTTTAGTGACTTTTCTAAACTATTTTTGTAAAGTCTATATTCTTTGTCAGGTATAATCTCTGAAGCCTCTCTTCCTTTAGTTTATACTGAGCTAGTGTTTTGACAGAGATTTCCTTGAATGCCAAGGGAAGGAAGGAAGGAAGGAAGGGAGGGAGGGAGGGAGGAAAAGAAAAATATCCTGGTCATTATGTTTTCAGGCAGGCATTAGCACTTGGCCAGGCTGTTAACAACCTTGCCTGGGTCTTCACTTTCTGCTCTGAAGTGTAAAGATAAGCCATAGGTTAAAACTTAGATTCTTCTTAGGTCATCTCTGAGTATGTGTCCTCTCTGCAGGTATGAGTACACTTTCCAATTTCCTTAGTAAACATGGACACTATCCAGTGTCTTAATTTCCCCAATGAACTCTTTCTTAAGATTTTCCTCACAGATTTTCAGTTAATCCATTGTTTGCCTCGACTGTAATCTTTTGCTCCAGAAATCTGTGGTTGTTCATTTACCTTATAAAGTTCTTAAAGAAGGCCCATGGCTTTTTCATCCTGAGTAAATTCCTATTTAACTGAATGTAAACCAAATACCTTGTGTCAGTTATTTAGGTATCCTTCAGATGGATTGGAACAGACAAAAGCAATTCTTTGAGAGTAAGGTGTGTTCTGTTCTGGAACTAGGGACCAGAATCCCACACTGGGAATGTAGGGTACCATCTTTAAGACTGACACCAAGGGTTGGGTCAAGAGCAAGTAAAAATGACACAAAAATTTCCTATCATTTTTAAGAGGGGTGTGTGTGTGTGTGTGTGTGTGTGTGTGTGTGTTTGATTCAGCATTCACTTTGTTCCTATCAATCTTTGACTATTTTCCAGAATTCTTACAAAATTGAACCTGACATTTCCCCTCAATATTTGGTGTTTCTGTGAAGGGATGGGTTATGGGAGATACCTACTCTGCTATTTTCACCAATGTAACTGCTTATAGGACTTTTCAGTCTAGAGTTAAGATGCTAAGTCAACACTCTTTGTATAGCAAGATAATCCCAGGGCCCTGCTTTATTTCAAAAAATGCAGACAGATGGACAAGATAACTCAAGGGGCATCAATTCTGTTCGGATACCTTAATAAGGTAGATGCAACACTATTTTAAAGGCCCTTTGCCAACCTGCTTGATTCCACTGTATACAAAATTAAAATGACTATGTAGAGAAAGCTGTCTCCAGAGCTTTCTGTCTTTGTGAAGCTTTCTTGTCTTTGTGAAGACACAGCATACACCCTGCAGAGCCTTCACCCAGAGTCAAAACTGAAGCATGGAAATCTAAGAATAGGTGAATGTATTCCAGGAACATGCACAGGACCAGTCTGTGTTCCCACAGAGCAAGAGTCAACAAGTTACTATCAGACGAACAAAGAGATTGATGACAAAAGAATCCAGTATTATTCCATCTCCAGTTCACTTCTCGGCAATGCACATGGCTCTTGGTGGTCCAATGGCTACTTTACATCAGGAAATTAAAATGTCTGCCCCTCACAACAACCAAACCAAGCAGCAGCACAGTAAGTCGGGGCTCAGAGAGGTTGGTAACTTGTCAGTAAGATGTATTCCTTTAATGTAATCTCAGCTCATATGACTCTGAAGTCAGTTTCTTTTCTACTACATAGTTAAGGTCTTTACATTTTATAATGTTTTTTCCCCTGAAGAAACAAGATCAATGAAGAGCCCAGCATCTCCCCCACTGGGTGTTTCAAACCAGCTGCGAACGTCCAGGAGGCTGTGCTGCTCCTCTGCTAACCAATGGTGACCCTGGTGCCTGCAACCTTATCGTAATTCATGCACTTTAGCTGAGCCTCAGGCCAGTGTCAGCAGTCAGTCCCACCCTCGCTGCTCTTGTGAGGTCAAGGTCTTGGCAGAGTTCAACCTTGACTGAGCTCATGCACGATTGATTGTGGATGATGCGGCATCGTTGTTTCAGCGCTCATCATTCACTGACAGATATTCTAAATTATATGCCCTCGGTTCAGAATTGCTATTGCCACTGGAAATTCCCAATGATTCATGAAGATCATATTTTTCTGAATTCCAGGAATGCCATCATTTTTCAGTTATAGCTCATGGTTGGGATTAGTAAAGAGCGAACACAGAAATACCTTAAAAACTTTTGGGCAACTCTGATAATTTTAATAGCTAAGTAGAAAAGAAAGAGGGAAGTACTAATAAATAATTTCAATGTTCATGTTTATTATTTATTCAACTTTCATTATGTGCTGGTTATATATTAAGCCCTATATGCTATACGTATTTGAAAGTATTTTGAAATAGTTTACCATTTGAATGATTGAAATAGTGCTCCTTACTCCTTTAATACTATACTCAGTCTTTTCAGAAGGATTAGTGACATAATCTAACTTCATTTCTTTATCATATATAATTGGTAGCCAATAAAATTTTTTTAAAAAAATTAACATATAGTAAGAGTAGTTGGTAACTTCTCAGAAATTATTTTCAATATGTCATTTTTCATTTTCTTTTTTGTTAATGTTTATTTTTTTGAGAGAGAGAGAGCATGAGCGGGGAGGAGGGGTGGGCAGAGAGAATGACAAGGGGCCCCAAGTAGACTCTGCCCTGACAGCAGTGAGCCCAGTGTGGGGCTCAAATTCATGAACCATGTTATCATGGCCTGAGTCGATGCTCAACTGATTGAGCCATCCAGGTGACCTTCAGTATATCATTTTAAAATTTTCTTAAAATAACATTAAAAGATACTGCAGTTTGGGAGAGACAGTGACAGAGTCAGGGTGAGAGCAGGAGAGAGAGAAACAGGGAGACTGAGTTCCATCGGAAATTTTAATTGGAACCTCAAAATCCAATTACATCAACAGACATCTGATTTAATAATACTAATATGATCTGATGGAAATACTGACTACATTCTCAAATATAAGAGATTCTTAAAGTGTAGACCCCACCTTCCATCAAATCTTCTAAGGGGCAGAGATGAGGTTGTCTAAGTCCTCAGAGTTTTTACTACAGTTTGCTAGGATAAACCATGTAATTTTTCATAGACACCTTGTCCTTATTTGGAGTTCAAGAATCCCACAAACAGCATGTGTGTGCTACTTCTATTCTTGTAAAGAACTAAAATTACATACTAAAATTTGAATACTTATGTACTAAAATTTTAAGGGCAAACAATCCATCCCCCAAAATAGAAAAAATAATTGACTAAAACCTTCACAAAAGATATGAATGGCCACCAGTCTGTGAAAACATCAAAATTCATCAAAGAAAAGTAAATGGAAGCTGTAATCAGACACAAATCCGTAGTATGGCACATATTGACAAGGACATGGGACAACTGAATTGCGTCAGGGATCATAAAACAGTATTTATACTTTGGAGAAATGTTGGCAGTTTCAAACCCTATGAACTAGCCTTACTACTCTCAGGTACATAGCCAAAAAAATGAAAACATAGGTTCGCAAAATGACTTACAGGCACATGCTTTATAGAAGATTTAATCGTGATATTTTAATTTTTTAAAATATTTATTTATTTTTAAGGAGAGACAGATAGACTGTGAGCAGGGGCGGGGCAGAGAAAGAGGGAGACACAGAATCCAAAATAGCTCCAGGCTCTGAGCCATCAGCACAGATCCCAACGTGGGGCTTGAACTCACAAACCACGAGATCACGACCTGAGCTGAAGTCGGATGCTCAACTGACTGAGCCACCCAGGTGCCCCTAATCATATTTTGATGGTTTTCTGTCTTACATGTAAGCTTTTCATCCATTTTTAGTTTATTTTTGGGCATAGTGTAAGAAAGTGGCCCAGGTTCATTCTTCTGCATGTCACTGTCCAGTTTTTCCAAGCACCATTTGCTGAATAGAACTCCCCTCCCCCATTGGATATTCTTTCTTGCTTTGTCAAAGATTAGTTGGCCAGACACTTATGGGTTCATTTCTGGGTTCTCTATCCTGCTCCAATGACCTTTGTGTCTGCTTTTGTGCCAGTGCCATACTCTCTTGCAGCTTTGTAATACAGCTTGAAGACCAGAATTGTGATATCTCCAGCTTTGGTTTTTGTTTTTAACATTACTTTGGCTATTTGGTGTCTTTCCTGATCCCATACAAATTTTAGGATTGTTATTAGCTCTGTGAAGAACGCTAGTGTTATTTTGATAGGGATTGTATTGAAGATGTAGATTGCTTTGGGTAGTATTGACATTTTAACAATATTTCTTCTTCAAATCCATGAGCATGGAATGTTTTTGCATTTCTTTGTGTCTTCTTTGATTTCTTTCATAAGCTTTTTATAGGTTTCAACATATAGATCTTTTACCTCTTTGATTACCTTTATTCCTAGATATTTTATGGTTTTTGGTGCAAATGTAAATGGGATCAATTCCTTGATTTCTCTTTCTGTTGCTTCGGTATTGGTGTATGGAAATGCCACAGATTTCTGAATGTCTCTCTCTCTCTTAAGAAAAAAAGAAGAAGAAAGAATCCCTTGCATTATGAATGGTAAACAGTTAGATAGAGCCTGACAGTTTTTCTATTTGTAAAACAAATGTCTCAATTGAGTTACAAGAAATTCAAAGATGCAAAATTGCTATTTAGAAGGAAAGTGTTTACTTTTGAGACCTCTAAGAGTAAAGGGTGGATAAATGAGCACTCTTTAAGTGTAGATTAATTATTTCAGGACAAGTGCTTGCGTTATTGAGGCAGCAAGCTGGAGGGAATAATGTCAAATCTCAGTAATGTTCACAGGTACCAATCCTAGGTTGGAATCTTCTTATGCCCTGCTTCCCATCAACAATTTCCCAATTAAAATAAAAGGTTATCCTCCGGTATTTTTGTGTGCATTCGTCCTGACTTGAGAGCTTTTCTTTGACTTAGTAAATTGGTGTGTTTTCTAAAGATCAAAAGTGCATATAATTCCACGGATATGTTTTGTTTTCTAAGAATTGTTATTTTTTAAGTCCTTCGTATTCCTTTAATTGCTGCTGCGGGTAACTCTTCACAGATGTTACCATGCATGTGAAACATCTCTCTAATGTGAAATAAAAGCACTTACACCACATTCTCTTTCTGACTCAGTTGAAAACATCATAATGTAAATAAATGTTACATTAACTTTCATTTGAAAATCACTATACTAACATATCTTTGGTGCTGAGAATATTCTAAAACATGTCTTAAAGATTATTTACAGATTATATTCAAGTCACTTGGAATCAAGTTGAGAATTAAATGCTGATGGTATATTACTTTTGAAAGGATTAACAATGAATCTTTGCAAAGCCAAAGACCCAGGCTTAAAGAGCAGTAAATGTGAAAGGTGGGGGGAGTGCAAATAAGGGGTGAGAATCAAAATTTGCTCCAGTAATAATTGTCTGTGAAATAAAATGGGTTTTTTTGGGGAAAAGTGTCATGCTTGTTTTGGGTAAACTAAAATGTATTTACCTTTCATTTATAATTTAAATGATACTGGGGCGCCTGGGTGGCTTAGTCGGTTGAGCGTCTGACTTTCGCTTAGGTCATGATCTCGCGGTTCGTGGGTTCGAGCCCCGCGTCGGGCTCTGTGCTGACTGCCAGCTCAGAGCCTGGAGCCTGTTTCAGAGTCTGTGACTCCCTCTCTCTCTGACCCTCCCCTGCTCACACTGTCTCTCTCTCTCTCTCTCCTGGAAATAAATAAAACATTAAAAAAAAATTTTTATAATTTAAATGATACTAATAATAGCTACCACTTTTGAGAACCTGCTGTTTTCAAAATAGTCCATCAGAATAAATGATTCTGTCCATACTATACTCATATTCAGATGAAGAAACTGAAGGCAGAACATCTAAATGACTAGCCCTAGGATGCCTGGTTTGCTAACAGTACAATTTGATCTTATATGTGCTTGATGCCATTGCCTTCTTCATTGAACCTGTGAAATCACTGTACTTTTGAGACGGTCATCTGGTTGCTATTCAGTATATATTAGTCTCTTTGATTCTTTCATATTATACTGCTAAGCAAAGGGACAATTTATGAGGCATCTCATTTGTTCATTATAAGTCATTTACATTTATTTTATTTTTTATTGTTTACTTATTTTGAGAGAGAGCATGTGGATGAGTGGGGGAGGGGCAGAGAGAGAAGGACGGAGAATCCCAAGCAGGCTCCATGCTGTCCGTGCAGAGCCCATCATGGGGCTTGATCTCAAGAACCATGAGATCATGACTTGAGCCAAAACCAAGAGTTTGACACTCAACTGGCTGAGCGACCCAGGCTTCCTGTAAATAATTTTAGTTTCTTTTAATGGAATACATTTTGAAACGGTTTTTACAGAAATTTCCCAGTATTCACCAATAGAAAACAGTAACAACAATGTCATGGTGGCTATCAGGACTCCCTAAACTGAACCTACATATTAAAAGAGAATATAGGAGAGTATGCAAGAAAATGATCGTGAATCTGTAAAGTATTCTAGATGCCACTGAAGTGTGAAAATATAGTTGACAAACTACCTCCTTCTCTTATAATAACTGCACAGGATAATTACAGATCTCTCCAATGCCCTTCAGAACTTGTTATGCTGNTGACCCTCCCCTGCTCACACTGTCTCTCTCTCTCTCTCCTGGAAATAAATAAAACATTAAAAAAAAATTTATAATTTAAATGATACTAATAATAGCTACCACTTTTGAGAACCTGCTGTTTTCAAAATAGTCCATCAGAATAAATGATTCTGTCCATACTATACTCATATTCAGATGAAGAAACTGAAGGCAGAACATCTAAATGACTAGCCCTAGGATGCCTGGTTTGCTAACAGTACAATTTGATCTTATATGTGCTTGATGCCATTGCCTTCTTCATTGAACCTGTGAAATCACTGTACTTTTGAGACGGTCATCTGGTTGCTATTCAGTATATATTAGTCTCTTTGATTCTTTCATATTATACTGCTAAGCAAAGGGACAATTTAGGAGGCATCTCATTTGTTCATTATAAATCATTTACATTTATTTTATTTTTTAATGTTTACTTATTTTGAGAGAGAGCATGTGGATGAGTGGGGGAGGGGCAGAGAGAGAAGGACGGAGAATCCCAAGCAGGCTCCATGCTGTCCGTGCAGAGCCCATCATGGGGCTTGATCTCAAGAACCATGAGATCATGACTTGAGCCAAAACCAAGAGTTTGACACTCAACTGGCTGAGCGACCCAGGCTTCCTGTAAATAATTTTAGTTTCTTTTAATGGAATACATTTTGAAACGGTTTTTACAGAAATTTCCCAGTATTCACCAATAGAAAACAGTAACAACAATGTCATGGTGGCTATCAGGACTCCCTAAACTGAACCTACATATTAAAAGAGAATATAGGAGAGTATGCAAGAAAATGATCGTGAATCTGTAAAGTATTCTAGATGCCACTGAAGTGTGAAAATATAGTTGACAAACTACCTCCTTCTCTTATAATAACTGCACAGGATAATTACAGATCTCTCCAATGCCCTTCAGAACTTGTTATGCTGAGCGAAATAAGTCAGAGAAGGACAGATACCATATGTTTGCACGTATAGGAGGCTTAGGAGGAACTTAACTCAGGACCATGGGGGAGGAGAAAGGGGAAAATGGTGGGGGAGAGGGAGGGAGGCAAACCATGAGAGACTCTTGAATGCTGAGAACAAACAAACTGAGGGCTGATGGGGGTGGGGGGTAGAGGAGGGGGGTGATGGGCATGGAGGAGGCACTTGTTTGGATGAGCACTGAGTGTTATATGGAAACCAACTTGACAATAAACTATTAAAAAACAAAGAACTTGAACATTTTTCTCAAGAAATGTTTTATAGCTAATTTCTATGATACATTCTCTCTATATTATAGTCTGTACAATTTATTCCATAAACTTAGTTAAACTAAATCCTAATTCTTTTACATTGGTTTGAATTTTGTAACTATACATATTATTGTAATTTAATTATGCATGTAATATATACATACGTGTACATATAGTTATATGTGTAAAATTGTATTCTCAGGGCATACTTATAAGGAAGTTACCATTATTTTTCTCAGTTCAGAATTTTTATAGCCACTGTCATTGCCTAGGAGTCCTTCTGTTTTGGCCTCCATTATTAAACAAACCTCTTAAATTTGTTGCCAATCCAATTCAGATCTAAGTTTTCCATTGTCTCCTTAGACAGAAATTTAGGTGACATTCTATTTTTCCTGCCCTTTGTCAGAGGCCAACCCAGAGGAAAAATTAGGTGGGATGAAGATGATCACTTGACCTTGGCTACACATACCGCTTCTCCATAATATCTCAATATACCTTGCTGGAAAATTCAAGAATATTAAGACAAATTACAATAACTTTTTAGCTTTATGAAAGTTATGATCAGAGTTCAGGGTCAAATGTTTAATTGTACCAAAAAGTAATTATATATTTCCTTATATATTCTGTCTCTGAATATGTGCTTTTTATAATTTAAAATTTAAATCCAATTCTTGTCACCAAAAGAAAGATTATCAAAACCTAAAAATAGATTTGTTTTTCCCATAATGGTTACATGTTGAATCAAAATGATGTTATATAAACTTCTTGATTACATAACAGAAGTGGAGAAAAATGAGAATTCAAAAATTGTCCAGTAATTGCTAATACATCTAGGTACATTTTCTATAAAAGAATACAGTAAGACTACTATAAAAGCATCGTTGTGACATTAAACGCAATTGGAGGGCAAAGGGATATAAAATTGTCTATAACTTTGAGAATCACATTAAGATTCCAAAAGTGATGGTCCACATCTATCAGTGCTGAGCTGTAGTTATATACTCACTTACAGACTTCACTGTACAAGCTTCCATTTCAGTTTTCTGAAAATGTGATATTTATTATCAGTAAAGGAAAAACAAGAACACAGAGGAAGAGAGAAACATTTCTCAAAAAGAAAAGACTTTTGGTTGAAAATGAGAAAATAATGCTCTTTATTCTGCTAGGAGTGTTAGATCACAGAAAGTAAGAAAATGGCTGGTAATTAAATATCTTTTTTGTTGCACTGCCATTCTTCAGGTAAGATCGATTCCAAAGATGACAGTGTAATTCTATGCTGGTCTCAAGGATCTTTTGCTTAAATTGCAGAGGGACTTAAAAAATGATTTTTCCATTTTGTAGGTAAAATTGTACATAGTGTATGTATCTCATAATGATAAGCCAGTCACCAATTATTGTGCAACATATTTAGAGAGGGGGGTATAAATCTATAGCAGTTCAAGAAATTTCTGTGATAATGGAAATAGTCTAAAATGTTCACTATCCAATATGGAGCATCAGAAAAGTGACTGGTGCAAATAAGAAATTGAATATTTTATTGTATTTTAACATATCATCATATGTGGCTAAAGTCTACCTTACTGAATAGCACAGTTGAAATGCCACACTTTCCTATTAAGAATGAAAAAGTTGGGGCGCTTAGGTGACTCAGTCGGTTAAGCGTCCGACTTCGGCTCAGGTCATGATCTCATGGCTGGTGGGTTCAAGCCCCGTGTCGGGCTCTGTGCTGACAATTCAGAGCCTGGAGCCTGCTTCAGATTCTGTGTCTCCCTCTGTCTCTGACCCTCCCCTGCTCACATCCTCTCTCTCTCTCTCAGAAATAAACAAAACATTAAAAAGAATTAAAAAAAAAAAGAATGAAGAAGTTGAAATGCAGAAATTACTTATCCACAAATACAGCAAAGGTGACAGAAGCAACAACACACACGCCATGTTTTATGAGCTTGGTGTTCCTTCTTCCTTTAAAACAGAATTTGAGCTCTCTTAAGGATAACAGCATACTGTAGGTTAAAAATATATTTAAAAAATGAAGTTTTCAAATGAAAATGGTGGTAATGGTGAAAATGGTGCTATATGACAATTATTTTGCAATATATAAATGTATCAAATTGTGTCCCTTAAACTTATATAATGTTGTACGTCAGTTATCTAAAAAGCTAGAAAAAAATAAAAGAAAAAAATTAAGCTGGACAAAAATGAATTTTTTTCACACTTTGTTGTTGCTATTGTTTTTTAAAAACTTTTTTATGTTTCTTTAATTTATTTATGAGAGCAAATGAGACAGAGCACGAGTGGGGGAGGGAAACAAAGAGAGGGAGACACAGAATCTGAAGCAGGCTCCAGGCTCTGAGCTGTCAGCACAGAGCCTAACACAGGGCTTGAACTCACAGACCACGAGATCATGACCTGAGCCAAAGTCAGATGCCTAACTGACTGAGCCACCCAGGGGCCCCTGTTGCTGTTGTTTTTAATAGCACACTGTCATCAGAGTAACTTGAAGAGAAGGTCCAAAATGAAAATCAAAGAGATTGAGTTGATGTCTGTGTATAAGCATTGGACTTGTCCTCATAATCTCATAACAGGGGTATATAGCTCCACTTTATTGAAGCTTTATCAGAAATATTTAGCTGTATGCAACATATTGAACAATTAAAAAAGCAATGGGAAAAGTTTCTACTGAATGGATTGATGTATTAGTTCATAAAAGTTTCACAGAGAGAACTTTAAAAATTCAGACTCTTAAGATTAGAAATCATAACTTAAGCTCAAGATTCAGTGTGCCATAGGTAGAAACTAAGAATCAACATTTTAATAATTTCATAAGTAATTCAGCTAGCAGTGTTTTATTTTAAAAATTCTGCCCAGGGTTTATAGCCCAATCTCCATATCACGTAAGTTTGATACTTGTCTTACCTAACCTGGGGCAAGATATATAATTACACCTACCAAACCTCTGTGAACCCAACTGTGAAATGAACGGAAGTTACATGGCAAAATTAGGTCAACTGATAAATGATGTTCATAAAATATGGAGAAATTAAATGAGAATCCATAGTGAAATGTGCTTAGCACAGTGCTGGATACATGGTAGATGTACAATAAATGTTTGATAATTGTTTTTAAGAGCTTTGTTAAGATATAATATGCATAAAACAAACTGCACATGTTTAAAGTATGCATTCCGGTAATGGAATGGAAATTCTTTTCCAGGAGCAAATTCATGGTTTTCCTCCTCTCATGAATCATCATCCTCAGTTGCCTGATGTCAAATGGCTTGAAAACTGTTGTTTCTTATATCTTGTCCTGAGTTTCACTGATTTTAGGCAGGAGGTTAAACCCAGTCCCTTCTTACTCCAACTTGGCCTGAACCAGATGACTTCATTTTGATTATTGTTGACCCATCTCATATACTCATATGGCAGCAACGTCCAAGTCCTAAACATAAGGCACTAAGAAAGAATGAACAAGTATTTCAAACAGTTTGAGCATGCCAAGAGGTGTCTCCAGCCTCCCATTCCTTTCCAGGAAATTTATTTCCCTATCCAGAATAACTTCTGCTTCCCAATTACTCACTGAGTAGCACTCTCAACTGACTTATGTCTTTATTTTTTTGACCAAATCAGTTCCCCTCCCCTAAATTGCTCAATGTATCAGTATTGGTACCAGCTTCTTCTTTGATTTGTAATTACAAGTAACCATACTCTGTTGAGGGGCATCACACAGTTATTAGTTTATCAGTTCGGTGTAAGACATGTAAGGGGTAGATTTGTTAGACCTAGGACCAACAATTGGTCTAGGAAAAGAGATTAGGGGAAAGTCTAGAATTAATTTCAGACTGGTTTAAATGAATAATGTTTATCAAGGTCATATGTATATTCCAAATATGTTTTATAGATAAGACATCATATATATGTACCTTATAAAGTTTTTAAAATTTTTGTAACACTTATTTATTTTCTATGGGGAGAAGAGGCAGAGAGAGGGAGACAGAAGATCCAAGGCAGGCTCCATGCTTTGAGTGAAGAGCCCCATTTGGGCCTCAATCCCGGGAACCACGAGATCATGACCTGTGTCAAAATCAAGAGTTGGCCACTTAACCGACTGAGCCACCCCGCCATGCCCCTTGCATGTGTACATTATAAAAGTAAGTCATTGGGGCACCCGGGTGGCTCAGTCGGTTAAGCAGCCAACTCTTGATTATTGACTCCGGTCATGATCTCAGAGTTCATGAGTTTGAGCCCAGCATCAGGTTCTACACAGATGGCATGAAGTCTGCTTGGGACTCTCTATCTCTCTGCCCCTCCCCCACTCTCTCTCTATCTCTCTCAAAAGAAATAAAAGTAAACTTTAAGAAACTAATAAAAATAAGTCATTGAGTCACTATTTGGAGGCCTATATTCATTTATATGGACATATGGGGTATGGTGAATTTGAGAAGGAAGAAAAGCAATCATAAGTAGTTTTAAGTAATTGAGTGTTTACTTGAAGTTTTTGTAATAATATCTAACATTCTAACAGTCAGTTAGTAAGAGAAAGGCATTTCTTTTTTTCAGTAGAAAGAGAAGCCAAGGATATGTATCTTTAGAATATAATCCAAGAAGGCCCAAGAAAGTTTGCAGAGTTAAAAAGAAATTCCACTAGAGTCCTGGAGGGGACATGAAAGAAGTTTCAGGATGGAATAAAAATGATTAGAGTGAGGCACCCGGGTGGCTTAGTCGGTTAAGTGTCCGACTTTCGCTTGGGTCATGATCTCGTGGTTCATGGGTTCGAGCCCCACGTCGGGCTCTGTGCTGACTGCCAGGTCAGAGCCTGGAGCCTATTTCAGAGTCTGTGTCTCCCTCTCTCTCTGACCCTCCCCTGCTCACGCTGTCTCCCTCTCTCTCTCTCTCTCTCCTAGAAATAAAAAAAAAAATGATTAGAGTGCCTTAGTGACCTCCAGAACAACTTTTCTTCCTGTGCAATTTTGTCTAAGATCATCTATGGTCAGTAGTCGAATTGCCAAGATGAGAGAATGATTTATGGAAAACATGTACTCAAACTTTTTCAGTGTTGTAGTGAGTTTATATATTCAACTAAATACAGGCTATGAAACTTTATTTCCTCTTTCAAAACCATTATTACCCCCTACCACTTGAAGTAAAATGTTCAACAACGTTTTTTTTATGCTGCTTACACCTCACTCATTCTTGTTCCTTTACAAAACCTTGACATTCTGATGTTTCATGTATCAGAAACAAATATCCAGAAAGCACTTAGAAGAGGGGAAGAAAAATGGGGGCAAACTCTTCTTGAAGAATTGACTTTGAGTTTATTTGATAAAGGACAAAGTTGCATTGAATAGATAATAATATCCCACAGGATGTGAGGATATGGTAATTGAGATTTATCTATGACTAAATGATTAAATTTATGTCATTGTGTGATAGGAAGACTTCCCCAAATATCTAAGATTTAATCTTAGGTCAACAAATATTTTGTGAAGGCCTGATTGCTATGAATCTGAGAATGTTTATGCAACTATAACCTCAAATTCTCAAGCAGGCATTGTATGACTAAGAAGCAGAGATTTCAAATCTGCAGAGAAAGAAATTCATGAAGCTCATGACCTACAATGTAGGTCACTGGAGACTCTCCCCTTCCCAAGTCATGATGGATCTGATAAAACCACTCTACTTTCCATAATTACAATCAAAACAAGTCATTGATTTGTTTTACTTATTTAAATTAATTTTGTTTCTAACATGTATTTTCAGTAAGACTTCAAAATAATTTGTGGTGATCATGCCCTGTCTCATTTCTGCCAGCAGTTAGAATGCTCCATGTCCTCCATTAGTTATCTGAGCCCATTTCTACAGGACACTCCCCCCAGTGTTAGGTCCTCATTAATATCTTACTCCTCTGAACATTGTCACTTACCCTCATTAATGATTTTGACACTGAATTATACTTGCTTTAGCATATGCTTTAATCCTATCACAGACAACTTTCTGGTCTCTTCAGGTGGATTACAAACTCTTAGAAGGCATAGAATAGACTGAGATATACTTATAGTCCTGTAACATAACAAATTTCATGTTCAGATTGAGTAACACAGAACTATGTTGATCACATGAACTATAATTGTGAATATAATACTAAGCAATTTGCCAGTGCTCCCTTCTACTTAAGAAATACTAGTACTTCTATTACCGATAGTAGCATAGCTTTTCAAAATAGTATACTAATAATAAAAGTAACATTGTTATCATAAGACTACATCAGGCCCCTCGCCTTTTACCAAGGTTTGCTTTCCCTGCTTTGTTACCCCAAGTCAATCACATTCTGGAAGCAGACGATTCCCCTTCGGATCTATGTCAGAAGGAAAAGAGTAGCCTAACTACATCACAATGCCTGAGTCCTTCACCTCACTTCATCTCATCGCATAGACACTGTATCATCTCACACGATGACAAAAAGAAGGGTGAGCACAACACCATAGGATATTTTGAGAGAGAAATCACATTCACATATATTTTGTTACAGTGTATTGTTATAATTATTCTATAATTACTTATTGTTGTTAATCTCTTACTGTGTCTAATTTACAAATCAAACTTAAAGATAGGTGTGCATATATAATGGAAATAAACATAGTAAACATGGGATTCAGTACTCTCCATGCTTTCAAACATCCACTGGGGGGTGGGGGTTCTTCAGGACTTTATATTCTAATTTTTTCCCTTTTAGCTTTTCCTATTTTTAGAAACTTATAACTCCAGTGTGATATATGCATATGAGTGTGACAGAGACAGAGACACAATGAAGAAGGTATAGATTTTGCTAAGCTCATTTTCTGAATGTATCGAGGAATTGATATCTTAAGAGTCTGGTATAAAGAAAAATGAGACCATTCACTTCCAGGTCAGTAGTTTGAATTCAGCTCAGCTCAGTGTTAACTCTAAGTATGAAATATGTGTTGTTTAGGTTGGTTCCAGAATAAAAATAGAACAGCTGCCCTATTCCGAGCTGAAAGCCATCCATATTCTCCAAATCAGCAGCATACTATTCAGGGGGAGTGAGGCTAAGTACAAGAGTTCGCATTCAGATGGCTTACTGGGGCACCTTACTCAAGCAATATGTAAATATATTCTAAATCTTAACACTATTTCTATTCAAAATAGGAATTAAACAGTTTCCTTTTTGGTCATACATCAATAGTAGAATGTATGAGTCTATGCTTTACTAAGACTATAGAATTGGGGGCAAGACCTTAGCTAGGCTATAAAACTGTGCTGGTAAGTAGAAAGTTTTCTTTGTGGATGGAGATCATATCTGAAAATCCAGTGTATATTTTTGTCATTTTCATTTTCTATAATTATATTATACTGAGGTACCATGTCTTGGTTCAATGTAGATGCTTCTTGACATCTTTGTAACAGATGGATAGATGAATCACTGGATGGATGGATGGGTAGGTGGATGGATGGATGGATGGATGGATGAAGAGTCTGTAAGCTAAAAATGGAAATAGCAAGCACAGTATATCCAGTTATTTTTATATAGCTTGAAAATATATCAAGAAGAACCTGAATTACAAAGGACACTGTGTTCTTGGAGACTGCCAGGAAGAGAAAGCACAAATGGAAGGTAGCTTCATGCCCTTCATATGCTTTCTTCCTCTGAAAAGCTATATTATCCATTCAATTTTCTGTATTGAAACTAGAAGCAATAACTTTTGTACTATTCAGACTCAACGTCTCCTTTCCTCTTGCTTCCTCTTACGTCACAATCCTTTATTTAAGTCTGGTTGGCCTTAAGTTAAAACGCATTGAGTGTTTTCATGTGCAGAAATTTTGTGTGAACACTGAATACATGTCTATAAATTGGACAGGTTGGTGCTGTTTTTCATTCACCCATTCCCCGAATACTTGAGTCTAGGAAGTTATAAACACTGTTCTCGGTGTTAGAGATCCAGCAATGAATAAAACCAACAAAATTTCCTGCCTGAGTAGTGCAATAGACAGATAGTAAGGAATATAAATAAGCACAATCTTAGATATATCCTGGAAGAGATGTGTTGGGGGGAGGGGGAAAGGAGGTTATTGTAATTTTAAATAAAGAGATCAGAAAATGCCTCACTGATAATATGACGTTAGAATCAAGATCAGAAAGTGGTGAGGACGCTAACCATGGGATAGATTGGTAAGAACCCAGGTGGAATTAAAGGCAAACCTTGAGTTGAGAATGTGCTAGTATGTACAGGAAACCACAAGAGGATTAGTGTAGCTGGGAAAGAGTCTATGAGAAGGATAGAGTATGCTTCAAGGTACCAGGGCTTTGTAAGTCAGGAAAACTGGCTTGTACTTGGACTAAGATTGGTAGCCACTAAAAGACGTTGAGCAGAGAAACCTCATGATCTGACTTACATTTTAGCAAGATGCTCTGTTGTGTTAAGAAGAGACTCATTGGTACCATCGTGGGAGCAGGAAACAATGCAGGTACCACGACTGTAATCTAGAGGAAATGTGTCACTGGCTTGGATCAGGAGATGGCCAGAAGTGATAAGAATCTGAATATAGTTGCGAATAGAATTTTAAAAAATGTTCTCTGACTGGGTCAGTGTTTAGTCAAGTACTTCAGAGAGAAAAAGATAAGATATAGGCAATTGTATACTTGCAACCTTCTGAAGAATCTGGAAGACCACCTGTCAAGTTTGTGTTCAGAGAACCAGGAAGTTGCTAATGCTTTCATGTCAGGACCTACAAGAAACCACACTGATGTCAGTATTGCCCTGGAGAAAGGTGGTGAGAAATTTGCATCCATCTCTTGTGGGGAAGACCGTTAGGACATTTGACCTTATAGACCTTTCAACTACACCTCAGGAATATCTCTTCACAAAACTTAAGTTCTTTCTGTGACTTTGTTGGGAAAAGCATGTGGGAAACATAGGGGTGGTTGTAGAAGGGAGGTTAAAGAGTACCGAGGGGATATAGCCAACTGACATATAGATGTGTGGTGAGAGGAAAAAAGACATCAAAGACAACACCAAGGTTTTTGAACTGAGTCAAATGGAATTCCCAATCACCAAGATGAGAAAGAAGACCCGCGGTGGACTCTATCAAGTACTCAATTTAGGATCTGTTTGATTTTAGATTAGGTATCCAAGTAGAGATACCAAATATATGTCTATATACTACACATCTATAAAACTACATCTATATATTTGATATATAGTTATAGATAGATATCTATAGATAAAGATAAAGATATCTATAGATATACATATCTATAGATATAGATCTATAGATCTAGGTATTTATATAGAAAAGGTGGGGCCAGGTTTAGGGTAGAGATATAAATGTGATGGTGTTGAAATTCATGAAACAGAATATAAGCCTGAGGGCATGAATGTTACCAGAAGGAGGAGGTTCTAGAGCATCTAGTTGGTGGAAAGAAAATCAGGACCCCATAGAGTCAAGAAAATATTTTGAAAAAGGAGAAATATCACCATAAAAATACTATTGATGGGCCAGAAAACAGAACTGATAATAATATGTAAGTCACTGATCTACTTGATAAGAAAAATTATGGTAAAATGGTAGAAGCAAAAACCAGATTGGAGAGAAACTGGAGAAATTGCACATTTTCCTGCAAAAGAGGAAAGAATGACGTGATACCTAGAGGTGGGGAAATAGGAACCAGAGAGGGGGACAGATTTTCAGGTTAGGTTTTAATGGAAGAAATAGCAGCCTGTATATATGGTAATGACAGAGATGTAAAAGGAAGATGGGAGGGTCCTTGAGCGGGCAGTGGGAAAAGTACGTTAGTGCTGCCCAGAGTGAGATCCAGACACCAGAGGCACCAGCAGTCCCTGGGACCCTGCAGAAATGCAGTCTCTGAATCAGAATCTGCATTTTAACCAGGCAATGCCCAGACGATCTGTACTCACAGAAGGGTTTCAAGAGTATGTATGATCTATTGCACAAATGGAGAGAGTGGCCTTAGCCAGGAGAGCTTGCAATTCAACTATGGTAACTAGAGAGAAGATAAAGTCCCAGATCTAGATGTTTGAAAGCTATGGTAGTGAATTTGTGGAATTTCTGCCTGATTGCTTCTCCTTTCTCATTTAAGTAAGAAGAAAGGTCATCAACTGAAATGAAGGTTGGGAGAAAAAGGGATCAAAATTTAGATGTATTACTAGTGGATCTGAAGTAGCCTACTGGGGAGAGGGAGGGGGAGGAGAGAAAGTGAACCAAGAAATGTAGTTTAACCACCAGACATTATCAGGGTCCCAGGTGAGGTGGGTGAAGAGGACTTGAATGTTGTGTCATATATTATCTAGTGGTAGACTGTAGTCATTTCCTATGACTGCTGTAACAAATAACCACAAACTTATTAACATAATGCAAATTGATTTTACACTTCTGGAGGTCCGAAGTCCAAAATGGGTCTCAATGGGTAAAGATGCAGCAGGGCTATGTTCTTTCCAGAAACTCTAGGGGGAAATCAGCTCCCCTGTCCTTTCTAGTGTCTAGTAGCTGAACTTACTTCTTGGTCTGCGACCCCTTCATCCATTGCAAAGCCAGAGAAATAAGACTTCACTTTTCTCATCTTGCTTTCTCTCTGGTTTTCTCTTCCAATGCCCTCTTACTCTTTAAAGGGCCCTTATGATTCCACTGGGCCCACCTAGATAAGCCCCTAGTGTAAGACTGTTTGGTTAGCAATATTCATTCCACCTTCAACTTTAATCCTCGCCCCTTACCATGTAAACATATTTACCCATTCCTAGCATTAGGATGTAAACATCTTTGGGGGAGGGGGACATTATTCTGACTGCCACAGTGTGGTGCCGTCAGGACGTAGAACGTGACCAAGAAGTGGTTTTGCCAAGGGAGCACATGCGCACATTGTGAAGCGAGAGCAGAAAGAGGTTCAGAAGGTATATCCGGGCGAATTGTTAGAATGTTTATCATGGCGTTTCAGCTGAATACGGAGGATTAGGGGCATAGGACGGGCACAAGGACTTGAACGGAGGGATCAAAAATTATTGATGTGGAGCTGGAGGGAAGGGGCAGGAAAGATAAGAGGTGTGGGTGACGGGGAGATGTTTGAAACAGATTAAGAAGGGCTCAGGGATGCTGGTACTGGCTCAGACCGTGGGACCAGGTGATGGAGGGGGAAGGAGGGGCCACTGGACAGACCAGGGCAACACTCGGAAGGCCAGGTCTTTAGAGAGATGGGCTATATGCATATGGAAATAAAAATGATTCAACACATAGAGGAATTCACTAAAGGAGTGTGTCCCAGAAAGCAAAAGAATCTTAATTTCATTTTTATTATTTGTTTAATTTTTAATATTTCTGAGAGAGAGAGAGAGAGAGAGAGAGAGAGCAGGGGAAGGGCAGAGAGAGGGAGATACAGAATCTGAAGCAGGTTCCAGGCTCTGAGCTGTCAGCACAGAGCCCGACGCGGGGCTCGAACCCACGAACCATGAGATCATGACCTGAGCTGAAGTTGGATGCTTAACCGACTGAGCCATCCAGGCGCCCCTTAATTTCGTTTTTAAACAATTGGCATTGTGTTGCCACATAGTAGGCTTTTAATACATGCTTGTGGAATAAATCTTACAACACTAATTTGTATATGCAGAGTTATGCCAAATGCCAAGCCTGGGGAGGGCACCTCAACACTCTGGCTCTGTGAGTCTAGGCCTTGTCGTATCCCACAGGGAAGCATGTGTTTGGGTCTCTCTGGATGATTTTGTTGCATCACACATATGTTGCACCTTCTAAACTAGCCTTAACACATGCTGATTTTTCCTTGATTCTCCATATTTTTGATATGAAGGATCTGTTAGTTCTAGCCATCAAGCCATAATACTTGCCAATGGCACTGATTTTTAGATAAATAAACACCTATGACGATGTGGGTGGTCTACCACAATTCAGGCATTAAGATACATCAAAGAAGAGTACACTGATTACTGCTCAAAAAGAAATCGAGACATAATTTAAACCATGAATTTATGCAACCATTTAGACCTTACTTTAAAACATGTTTACTCAACTTTTCATGTTGTATAAAATGATCAAAGTCTTAATTGAAACACTGGAGCTGATGATCAATAAAATCATTGTTGCTATTATTCAGTGTGGAATGCAATATTTAACATCATAGATTTACAATGGAGTTTTCACAGATTTTGATGACTAAAAATGATGAAGGATTTCAAGAACTTAGAACATTAGGTATTATGCAAGAAACGCAGTATACAGTCTTCTAAACTTATTTGTTTTAAAATAAGCAAACGTTTGTTGTTTTTGTTTCTTAATGCTGAAGACTTGAATCTGTAAGTTCTTTCTTATTTTTATTTCAATCAATTGCTAAACATCTGAAGCGTAGAAAGCTGTGGTCTTTTTTAGAAGAGAATTAGAAAGCAATAATAAACGGAACACAGCGGAACACACATACACACACACACACAGCACAAAACAAAAGGCAAAATCCAGAAACATGGAACAAGCTGTATTATTGACGTTAAAATGAGAGCTTGAGAAAATTGTCATTTCCGTGGTCTAAGTCCTCTGTTCAGTTAAGAAAGTACCAATGAATGGGAAGAGATTTGCAAAAGGTTCTCACTATAGTAAGATTATCGCAGTCAGACACCTTAATGAGACAGTTGCCAGAGCTGACCAAAGGATTACATGTTTTGCTTGCCACCAAGCAGGAAGGTCAACAAAGACATTGGAAAGAAGTTGTAAATTGCAGATTAGGTTAAACTCCTTATCAGGTTTTCTTTGATGAAACCTTTCCTATCAGCTTTTAAGTATTCTGCATTCAGAGCCTCTGTTTTAAAGACAAGTTCATCATGTGGCTGCTGATTGCCACAGAAAGTGCTGGGGCGAAATGCCCAGCAATCATTGACTCCTGCCTTGTCATTCCGAGAAAAGCGAACTTTTCACCACAAAGAGGTGCAAGCCTTTTGTAATGAAACTCCTGTCTTGTTCTCAGTAGCTAATATTGAATAAGGCCTGGCTTCAGACCAATCAAAACACTGAGCACCTCACCTTTTTACAAACTGAGTTAAGTACTGGGTGGGAGGTCAAGAAAGGAATGCCGTGAGGGAAGAGGAAGACATCCACAGAGATGAGTGAGGACCAAGACACTATCTACCTGGGAAAGAGTAGTGTTTGGTCTTCTGGACCATTTATGTTATCATTACATTTATTCATTTCTGTCTAAGGCACACATACAACTCTTGACTATTTTGTAAAGAAACCCTATTTGCACAATAACACAGAGCAACAGGGAGATGGTCATACTCATGTTGTTTCTACAGCAAACTAGATAGTTTATGCGGTATTAGTTTCCTATTGCTGCTATAACAAATTACCACAAACTTACTGGCTTAAAACAATACAGTGGGTTATCTTACAGATCTGGAAGTTGGAATTTTGAAATGAGCCTCACAAAGCTAACGTCAAGGATAACCTTTATATTTTGGCAATAATTTTTTAGTACTAGGAGTTTACTACAACCAAATTAACTTTGCACAAATATGCTAAATAAAAGATAACATTATTTAAGGTATATATTTTTCACATTACATTAAACTTTTATTTAAATTAAATTTGTGCTTATTTTGAAAAAAGGTTTTATCCTGGAAAAACCATTCATGTGGGAACCAGTAAATGAATCTCATTTTTTATTCTATCAGCATTAAATCAAGTTAATTATAAAGTTATCAGTTTACTAAATCACAAATGAAGACATTGAACTAGAATTCTGAGTTATTCTAACCATAATTCTGTGCAACTGAATAGAATTTTTCAAATTATGACCATGGGGTATTAATACATCAGTTTCAATGAAAATGTTAGGAACAATTATCACTATAGCTCTCTCAGAGAGTTGAAACAGTCATCAGCATATTAAAACCTCTGAGAGCTCTTTATGAAGTCACTATTTAACATTGCCTAACACAGAAACTTCTATGTTCTTTTTTTAAAAGTTTATTTATTTATTTTTAGAGAGAGAGCGTGCACATGCAAGAGTGGGTGAAGGGCAGAGAGAGTATACCAACAAGGCTCCGGACTCAGTGCGGCGGAGCAGCGTGGAATCCGATGGAGGTCTCGAGCTTGTGATCCTGAGATCCTGATCTGAGCCAAAATTAAGGGTCAGGCGCTTAACCAAAGGAACCCACTCAGGCATCCTGAAACTTCTGCTTTGATCCTCAGAATAAACATTGGGAAATACTGCTTTAGAATACGTTTGTACTATTTTTTTTTAATTTTAATGTTTTTTTTAAAAATTTATTTCTGAGAGAGAGAGAGAGACAGTGCGAGCAGGGGAGGGTCAGAGAGAGAGAGAGGGAGACAGAGAATCTGAAACAGGCTCCAGGCTCTGAGCCAGCTGTCAGTACAGAGCCTGACGCAGGGCTTGAACCCACGAACCATGAGATCATGACCTGAGCCAAAGGGAGACGCTTAACTGACTGAGCCACCCAGGCGCCCCACATTTGTACTATTTTTAATGATTAAATAAGTGACTATATACTCCATCTTCATCTTTATGACATTATTACTATTTTCTTTTATTTCCACTATTGTCACTTTTATTATTCTGCCTACCAGCCTCCAGCCCCCAGCCCCAGGGTCCATCTATTCTAATCCTCGTCATTATTTATTTATTTATTTATTTATTTTATTTGTAAGTCATCTCTACACCCAACGTGGGGCTTGAACTCACAATCCCAAAATCAAGAGCCAGATGCTCTACCAGTTGAGTCAGGCAGGTGGTGCCTAACCTTCCTCAGTTTAGTAATAACAGCCTTCTTCCCAGTCTAGACTGTGTTTGGGCACAAGGTCACATGGCTAGAGATTATACGTCCAGCTCCTCTTTGTCCCAAACAAACTGTGAATGTCTGAGGTAGTACTTGACTTACTGTCTAACAGGGTAGCCTGGTTTCTGTACCTTCCCATGTCTGGCGAAGTTTCCAATGTATACAGCATTCCGTTGGCTTCACAAAGCTGGTACCAAATCCCCTAAATTTGTCTCATTTGGAATTTTCTTATATTTCTAATATTCCAGATTGATTAATAATATTATCTAATAACCTAATATTATCTGACCATTTTGAAGAGATCTCTGCCATCATTAACCGGCTTCTAATACCTTCATCCTGTGTCTTCCACATGCCTTTGTCACTTATCATTATCTCCCCAGCGCAATAAGCTTCAAGGGGCTGGGCTTCTTCCCCACTTGCAGGCTCACAAGAGACCCTGCCACAGTTTGACAGATGCTGGCAGAAGGCAGTAGCAGTATCCAGAGAATAAGTTTTTTCTTGGCAGTTCCCTGAGCCCCCATCTCCACAGCGTTGCATGAGCAGGGCTGGATGACACAAGAGACTGAGGTACAGAAAAAGAACCTACAGTTTAGGAAGCTGAAAGCTAATGAGCAGCAACTATGCTTGACTTTGGTCTTGAGGGGAGACATTCTCTTTACCTCCAAAAGGCTATTCAGTATGTGAAAATCTTAGAAAAAAATAGTCCAGAGCCAAGGGAACGGAGTACCTCATCCACAAGATGTGCACAAATCCAACACTTCCTTTGTTGCTAGAGGTCAATGTGAGTAAATGTTGACCAATAGGCTGTGAAACAAATGTGTGCAACTCCTACATTAGGTCCATATGTGTGTGGGTGTTCTAGCCTTCATGCTTTTCCCATGGGTTTCTGGCTTGAACATAGACATCGGTGAGCTGCCTCGAGGACAAATGGCACAGATGCTTTAGACACAAAGACGGGAACTACATGGTAAGAAGGCCAGAGCTTTCCTGCCAGGGAGGGTTCCTCAAAGACTTGCTTACTGGGAGCCTATCATGGATCCTGGTACCAGAGGAAAGTAAGCTTTGGTATTTTGTGGGGTGTGTGTCTGCAGCTTGGCCTTGTGCCTGCCTCACACAAGTGTAATCCTTGTTTAGGGTATATTATACCCATCGGTTACACTGGAAGAAAAATATCTTTTAAAAAGGTTTTTTTTAAATGTATATTTATTTTTGAGAGAGAGAGAGAGAGAGAGAGAACGATAACATGAGTAGGGGAGGGGCAGAAAGAGAGGGAGACTCAGAATCTGAAGCAGGCTCCAGGCTCTGAGCTGTCAGCACAGAGCCAGAGGCAGGGCTCGAACCCATGAACTGCAAGATCATGACCTGAGCGAAAGTTGGAAACTTAACCGACTAAGCCACTCAGGTGCCCCCAAATATATATATGTTTTAATAATGAGTGTTAGGCAGTTTAAACTAATATGTCATGATAGAAATTTAGATTCCTTAAACACTAATCAAAAAACCGATGGACTTCTTTCTACTCTATGTTCAATTCAATTCATTTCAAGAATATCTGAAGTAAAGGCAGAATGTACTTATAAAATGCAGATCTTGAAATCAGAAAAGTCAGATTTTCTCATGAGAATCACAGAAGGTAGACATGTTGATGTGGAAGGTGCTATATCAAGTGTTTTCTGTCATTTAGCTTTGTGGGGAATATCAAGATCGGGCCACAGGAACCAATGGTCAATTTCATGTAAACAAGCAAATAAATTTGAAATGTGTGGTAAGAGCTTCAACAGGTCTAATCTAGAGAAATTTGAGAGTAACCCATTAAAATGTGTTTAAACTGCAAAAATAGAAGACTAAAAATAAATTTCAGGGAGATCTTTTAGATAAATATGAAGAAAACAATAATTAGAGGTTAAGTTACCAAAGTAAGTAGCCCGCAATTAAATCCAGTAAAACCTTGGATCGTGAGTAACTTGTTCTGCGAGCATTCCTCAAGACGAGCAATCATTTCTAATACATTTTAACTTGACAAACGAGCTATGTCTTGCAACATTAGTATATGATGCCAAATGTCACACGATCACAATTGAGCCGATGGTTCTTGAAGTTCACTTTGATATACGAGTGCTTTGGATTAAAGCATGGGACAAATTATGCTCGCAATCCAAGGTGTTAGTGTACACAGGCAAATGACTAGATACGTGGGTGTACAGTCAGCTGTAACAGCTGAGGGGCAGGAGATGCTTTACATTCTAAGGCAGAGGTTTTCAGAGGGTCATTCGCAGTGACAACATCACCATGCTCCCCAGGACCCTGTGGAGATGCAGATTTGCAGCCTTCACCTCAGACCTCTGGAAGCTGAATCACTGGAAAGAGGAGACAGTTTGTTCGCCACCTGGGATTTAATAAGCTCTTCTGCGACCCTGATGCAGACTAAGGTTTGACAACAGGTCTAAATATATAAAAGAAGGGTGCCTGGGTTGCTCAGTCAGTTAAGCTTCTGACTTCGGGTCATGTCATGGCTTCTGAGTTTGAGCCTAGCACTCTGTCTCCGTCTCTCACTCTCTCAAAAGTAAATAAACATTAAAAAAATTAAATACATAAAAAGAAATAAATGGCACTTATTTCTCTTCTCTGACAAATTATGTGACATGACTACAACATCATTAGTCAGCTATTCCTAAAGTGTTTTTCAAAATAAAGACGAATAGTATCAATATTGTCGCATTGGAAACCATTCATTCCATCCCAATGGAAATGGGAAAATACCATGATTAAAAAGTAAATTTTTTAAGAATATACAGGTCAATGTATGACTTAGTCACTTATATTCCTCTGACTTTGTAGGGAAATTTAAATTCCACTTTAGGGAAATTCAAACTTCAAAAAAAAAGTAATCAAGGATTAACATTGATTTTGGATCAAAGATTCCTATACAGATATATTATTTTTGTAAATATATGGAGGAGTTGTAATGAATTAGCACCAATTGGTTTTTCTGTCTAATGTCTGTTTTTACATATCTGATTAGTCAGAAAACTATAAAGAAATCAATGCTTTTTTTTCAATTAGAGTCACAGCTGGTGATTCTGAATTTGACCTTTTTAATGACTCTATAAATTTCATGTATTTGATTGTGTTGTATTTATTTCAACCATTTGGCTTTCACTCTTGTCTTTAGCAAATTAATTTTTCAGAAGTTAATCTCAAACACAGTTGCTAGCAAGATTCTTTCCCTGCTTCAGTAGTTTGCTAGCACAAAATATTAACAATAAGCCTAGGGAGTTCTTCTTAATCTAAAACAAAACAAAACAAAAGGAGTGGTATGGGAAAAAACCAGACTGTTATGCTATGATAGTTGCTATGGATACTAAGCTCCTTCACAGACTTAAGCTGTGTGTAGGAGCATAAATATTAGCCATTTGATTAACTTGTGATTTTATTCAGAAATGCTACAATTCACATGTTTTCTATGTTCTGCCATAGATTAAAGTATTTTCACTCACAGAGAAGACACCTTTAAGAAGAAAACTCTCCATCTCCCATTTCCATTTGGAACAATGGCTAGAAATACATCAAGAATATATGAACTTTAAATAATAAATCCCATCGATAAAAACTCGCATAGCCAGCATAATTTCTTTTTACTGTTTTGAAATAGGAGATGAAAAACAGGATTAGAGAAATCTTCTAAATGTCTTAGCAAAGTAGTTTGGATGCCATAGTTTATAGTGAGGGTTTCACAGAGCAACATTCTCTGGTGAATTTTTTATAACATACAACTTTACCTTAAAGGAGGCTCATGTATGTTTCATTTGTGTCAGTCATATTGCTAGTACAATATTTGCAATTTTGTTTTTTCAATCTCGGGCTATTATTTCCTTTTATCTTTCATTTATGAAAAACATACGATCATATCTAGGTAGTTATATTTCACAGTAATAGAACACTTTGAGTTCAACTATTTTAACTAACTAATGGCAGAGAGACATAAAAGAATCATAGGTCACCTTGACGTTATGTTGATTGGTGTCTGACAGCCCTGTTTTCTATCACTCCTGAGACTGCTCTGTCTTATATTAGAAACATCTCATTTCTCTGACAAAGAGACTTGTGTTACCTAATAGGTTCCGTCTCTCAAAGGCAGACTGATAACCTGCGTAAGTCTTCTCTGCTTCCGACTCCATCCTAACTGCAGATTACAGACACAACTGTCCAATTAAATACTACCAGCGGTCCTAACTCGTCTGATCACTTTAGTCATCACCTCATCGTTTTTAAGCACTTTACTTATTTTTTTAAGTTTGTTTATTTATTTTGAGAGAAGGAGAGAAAGAGTGTGCAAGCAGGGGAGGGGCAGAGAGAGGAAGAGAAAGAATTCCATGCTGTTGGCACAGAGCCCAATATGGGGCTCGATCTCACAAACTGTGAGATCGTGACCTGAGTCGAAATCAAGAGTCAGACGCTTAACGAACTGAGCCACCCAGGTGCCCCTCAAGCTATTTATTTTTCCTTGACTTTAGAGTATTGCATTCCTTTTATTCCATTTTAGCTCAAAAGACATTATCCATATATCTTAGTAAATTATGGTTGCTTTTGCTCACTTTTGTGTTTAAAAGCTTGCTAAATAAAACTTTTTTTCTATTATTTTCTTTTCACTTTTTTTTAACTTATCCTTTAAGTTAAAAGGAAAACTGTATTTTTCTTAATGTTAAAAACCAGAATCCTTGCAGCTAGGTCTCCGAACCTAAGACTGAGAAATAATTACGTTGGAAGAAAAATAAATTATTTAGACTACTTTTCTGTTTTTCATATTAAGTAATTTTGTACATTACAACTATCGTGAATAAATATTTTAAAATAGGCTTTTCTCTTATTTTCACATCTCTTGGTGGCATTTTGGAATATATAAGAAAGCAGTACATTGGGTCTGGTATAAAATTTAAATTATTTAAGATTTTTTTTTTAATGAGGCAGGAAGGAACTTTATTGTTTTTTTTTTAATGTTTTGTAATTTATTTTTGAGAGACAGAGCATGAGTGGGGGAGGGGCAGAGAGAGAGGGAGAGACACAGAATCTGAAACAGGCTCCAGGCTCCTAGCTGTCAGCACATAGCCCGATGCAGGGCTCGAACTCACGAACCGTGAGATCATGACCCGAACCGAAGTCAGACGCTCAACCGACTGAACCACCCAGACGTCCCTATTTAAGATGTTTTTAAGGTTAATTGGAAGTACTGTTTCAAATAAAAAGGAAAAATAAATCTTTGGTCCCGTTGTTAATTTTGTATTCGGTAGGCCTATCTTCTACCCAAAATGCTCTCACTCTCACGGTCAAGGTTTCCTTGAAAGCCTAAATATACTACTACCATTTCCTTAGCTGGGACAATGTGAACAGACATTTTATTCCCATAGACAACATTGTAGCTCATTCAGAGATTATTTAAAGCAGTCAATATTAGAAATTTATAAGGGCTCTGGGTTAAGTGTACATGCATATGAGAGAGAGAGATTAGTAAGGAGTCATTTAATTTTACCATTAGGTGCTTATAATAGAAAATATTATATATATACACACACATATATATATATAATGCGAAAAGCAAAAGTATCCATAACTATGTCTTTCCAGCCTGAGATACTGTCACTTCTCTTCCCAAACACCATGTGCACGACAGACTAGTGGCTGGAATATAAACTGTACTCTATCATATCTGGCTATATATATATATAGTATATATATATATATAGCATATATATATATCCAGTATGCAATATCAAGATAGGACTTTATAATCGTGATTAAAAGCTGTATTTGAAAGGAGCAAATGAAAACCACAGATCTGCTGCCCTCACTCTCTTGCAGAATGAGCCTTTCAGAGGCAAATCTGTTCCTCTCACAAAGACATTTTCACGTGTGTCACCACTCTGGTCGTTGAGCCTGCCCTCTGAGAATTAGGGTGTCATTGTGCAAAGTGAGTGCTCTGGGCTCAGAGGAGCTAAGAAGGGGTCCTGTCTTCCACTAAGCAGCCTCTGTGAGGTGGGACGCGAGACATACTCTCTCTGTCTCCTTCTTCACGTCTGAAGCCGGGGTGTCAGTCCTATCTGATTCATTCTTTCCCTTTAGTTAAAAGAGAAACCGCAACAGGAGATCTTAGAAGGCCGACTGGCACAAAGGAAGTGATCACCGAACATTGTTCATGTCCATATCATGTCCATATCGCTATTTGTTTGCACTCTATCTTACCATCCGTGATGTTATCTGCAAGGTCATGGCGGGAATGCTTTAACAACCCACTTCTTATTGTTGCGTTTGCCATCTGATTGCTCTACCTGCTGATTTTCCTTTCTTCAGCAACATAGTTTTAAAACGTTATTAACAGGGTACTGCCCAGGCAGCTCTGTTGGTGGAGCCTCCGACTTTGGCTCAGGTCATGACCTCATGGGTTCATGAGTTCAAGCCCTGCCTCAGGGCTGACAGCTCAGAGCCTGGAGCCTGCTTCAGATTCTGTGTCTCCCTCTCTCTCTGCCCCTCCCCTGCTCACGCACTCTCTCTCTCTCTCTCTCTCTCTCAAAAATATATAAACGTTAGAAAGATTTAAAGGACTACCTTATTAAGGATTCCTGATTCAGTTGATGACAGACTAACTGGGTCATATGGACCTAGTAAAGCCAACCAGAAAATGCAAAGAAAATATCTTATAAAATACTCTTGGAGGCATGAGAGATATTATAAGACAATGAAGAATTATTGGGCTAAGAACCTGAAAAGTAAATCTAACACTCAGTCCCCTTTCCCTCAGTGTCAGCCAATTCTTCAAGAGAAAACTGAAAACGCAAGATTCGAAGCAGCACCTTTGACAGCCTCCTGGGGCTTGCGAGGCCAAAATGAGAGCACAGTCTCTGCAAAACAGGGAGACAGGCTCCTTAGCATTAGTTGTGAATCTGGGGTGCCAATTCCTAGAAGGAAAGGTGTCCTTGAAACGCCAATGCCTGAGACTAAATTTCAATCACAGAAACCCTTGACATGAGATTAAATTCGATTCATAAATTCCCTGTCAGACACAAAACTAAGCAATCCTGGGAGCAAATTTTTGGTTAGATCTCAAATTATTTCTAAATTTAAAAAATCGGTCATTTTATCAGAATTAGCAAAACACAGACTAAACAAAAAGTGTGATATAAAGTCAAGAAAAACAATACTCAATGGAGACAGATCACATATGATTCAGATTAGTGAAGTTATCAAACTCAGATCTTAAAAATCTAAGCTTAACCTTTTCTAAAAAAATTTTTAAATGTAATTTATGGTCAAGTTGGCTAACATACAGTATATACAGTGTATATATATAGTTGGCTTCAGGAGTAGATTTTCATGATTTATTGCTTACATATAACTCCCAGTGCTCATCCCAACAAGTGCCCTCCTCAATGTTCATCACCTATTCTCCCCTCTCCCTCTCCCCCCATCAGTCCTCCATTTGTTCTCTGTATTTAAGAAATCTCTTACGGTTTGCTTCCCTCTCTTTTTGAAACTATTTAAGCTTAGCCTGTTAAAAATAACCCAAGACAAAATTCAAGCTTTTGACAGAAAAGTAGAAAATAGACAGGAAAACAAAACTGGAATTCTAGAATGTTACAATAGCAGAAATTAAAAACCCAGTGGATGGATATAAAAGTGGGTCTGAAGAGAGAATTAAAATGGATAAATACATCGGAAGATGATATTCCAAACAATCCAGAGTGACGAATTGAAAAAGTACAAGAGAATGTAAGAGTAGAAGTGCTATGGATTGAATGTCTGTTTCCTCCCCAATTTCATAACCTGAAGCCTTAACCTGCAGTGTAGCTGTATTTGGAGCGGGAGCCTCTGAAGAAATAATTAAGGTAAAATAAAGCACAAGGATGGGGCTCTAATCTGATAGCATTTGTGCCCTTCTAATCTGATAGCATTTGTTTCTCAAGAAGAGACCCTGGGGAGCCCTCACTCCTTCTGTGCTGCCTGAGGACAGGGAGACGGTCCCCTCTGCCAACAGCAAGAGAAAGCTCTCACCGGAAGGTGGATTTTTCTGGTGCCTGATGGTGGGTTTCCAGCCTCCAGAATGGTGACAAAATATATGTCTGTGTCTCAGGCCACCCAGGCTGTGGTATGTTATTTTGGGAGCCTGGGCCGACTCAGACAAGAAGACACTTTGAAAAGGTCTAATATACATTAATTTGACTTTGAGAACAAAAAAGAAATAGTAAGGGAGGTGATATTTCTTAAGAGAGAATTATTGTTTTTTTCAAAAAGTAATAAAAGGATATTTTGATTTCCGAAGACCAAAGGAGGTCAAGCAGTAAAAATTAAGAAGGAAAGGCAAGTCTATCTGTATGATAGTAAAACCACCCAAGCGAAGAAACCTTATAACTGCAACTACTATGAGTGTTGACAAAGTTTCTAAGCTAGTTTCATGTGGGCGTCGCGGTCTTCTCAGGAGATTTCTTTTCTTCTTCTGCAGTTGTAAGAATTCTTTATATCTTTGCATATGTACATGGCAAAGCTTTTCTCTAGTTTGGTGAGAAACTATTTTGTTTGATTTTTGTTTTTAACAGGACAGTTCTTAGAGCAAAGTTTTTTAATCTGTATGGAATCCATTCTGTCATTTTTGTACTTTTAGCCTGTTTAGGAAAGCTTTGGCACATTGTCACAAAGATTTCCTTCTTTGTTTTCTACCAGAAGTTAGCCGTTATACCTCTTACATTTAGATCTATAATCCATAAAATTTTTTTAATGTTTATTTCTGAGACACACACACACACACACACACACACACACACACACACACACAGATAGTGAGCAGGGGAGGGGCAGAGAGAGAGGGAGACACAGAATCCAAAGCAGGCTCCAGGCTCCACACTGCCGGCAGAGATCCTGACGCGGGGCTCAAACTCATGAACCGTGAGATCATGACCTGAGCCAAAGTCAGATGCTTAACCGACTGAGCCACCCAGGCGCCCCTAGATCTGTAATCTGTTTTGAATTAAATATTATACGTGTTGTGAAGTAAGACTTGAGGTTAATATTTTTGCATACAGATAGCTAATGTTTTAGCACACTTTTTAAAAATTACCTCAGAAACTTTGCAAAAATCATTATAGCATATGTGCTATACATATCATATTTCAACTTGTCAAATCATCAAATCTGATTATATGCTAAGATACTATGAAGTTCAAGGAAATAAAAGGGCCATTGGTCTGGGCTTTATGCCAATAAATAAACCACAATATACATATTTGTACATTAACATATGTATATGTTTATAGAATGTATTTATATTATACATTGCGAAATGGTCTTTGAAATGTAATAGGTATAAGATAGAAATATAAAATTCAAAGGGAAGAAAGAGAACTTTTTAGTTTGAAATTATAATATCATATACCTACAATATCCGAAATACATGTAGCATATTCTCAGAATAAACAGGCTTACAAAATTGTTAGATACAAGATCAATATGCAAATACCAATTGTATTTCCATATATCAGCAACACAATTTAGAACATGAAATAAAAATCTATCATTTACAAGAGCATTGCAATTACCATGTGCCCAAGGAATAAATACCCAAGAAACAAACGACCCCCAAGCTCTCTACATAGAAAACTGCAACATATTATTGACAACAATTAAAGATTTACCAAGTAAGTGGAGGGAAACAGAACACTCACAGATTTTGAAATGTATCTGACTGTGGTTGCCCTGTAATGTTTCAGCCTCTCTCAGTGACCCATTCATTGCTCCTCAGACTTCCTTTCTTTGTCGGGTCCCCAGGCGGTAGGAGTAACACCAAATAAGCTGCATGTGATATGAGGAGAATAAGAGACACCACTGTAGTCGTTCAAGCTTATTGTGGTTTACTTATTTATTTATTTTTATTTTTTAAATGCTTATTTATTTTTGAGGGAGGGAGAGAAACAGACCATGAATGGGGGAGGGTGGGGTGGAGGGAGACACAGAATCTGAAGCAGGCTCCAGGCTCTGAGCTGTCAGCACACAGCCTGAGGCTGGGCTTGAACTCATGAACCCATGAGGTCATGACCTGAGCCAAAGTTGGATGCTTAACCAACTGAACCACCCAGGCGCCCCAGTTGTGGTTTATTTTTTTTTAATGTTTTATTTATTTCTAGGAGAGAGAGAGAGAGAGAGAGAGAGAGACAGTGTGAGCAGGGGAGGGTCAGAGAGAGAGGGAGTCACAGACTGAAACAGGCTCCAGGCTCTGAGCTGGCAGTCAGCACAGAGCCCGACGCGGGGCTCGAACCCACGAACCGCGAGATCATGACCTAAGCGAAAGTCGGACGCTCAACCGACTAAGCCACCCAGGTGCCCCGGTTTATTTTTGACGTGAAGCAGCATCCACACTCCCAGCCCCTCCAGCCTTCTGGACTTCCTTCCCTGGGTCAAGGGCACCCATGGCCACGCAAGCCAGCTTCCCCTGCAGGCCGCCCTCCTGCACTGCAGCTGCAAGTGGTAAGAGACCAACACCAGTCCCAATTTTTCTTGATGGCTTTCACCTGTCCTTATAGGCGCCAATCTGTTCTTCCCCTTGGGCTCTCCTTCTCTAACGCCAGTCTGGCTGAGCTAATGTAACTGTACCCCGATATTAGACCCAGAATCAACGGCCTGCACAGATGACCCTTCTGCCTCCACTTCTCCATATTAAATCTCAATAATAAAGTCCCTACTTGGTATCACTCATAGCATTTCTGCCACTTTGAATGAGCCCCGACTGATATTCTATGAAGATGTCAATTCTCTTCCAAATTGTGTTTATTAGTTCAGGAAATGTAATCAAAATCCCCAAAGAACTATTTGGAAAGATATTAGCAGGTTGTTTTATAGAACTGCAAACAATCGAGAGTAGTTAAGATATTTTTGAAGAACTAGACGCTCTCGCTTGCTATGGTAATTAACACATGGTCATCGCAAAGATAAGGTCGACCCCAAACTCAGCCTCTACATATATGAAAACATGTATGTCATCAGTGGAAAATAAATTTCTTTGCATGGTGTAGTTTCAATTGGATATTCATTTTGACAAAATGGGGAAAAGGCCTGCTGTCATGAGAGATGGGCTGCCTCCAGGACCCAGTGCTAAACCGGGTATTTATACAGGTCGTATAAACGTACCTATGTACATTTGTGTATAGTAAGTACATTTACAAATGCTTAAACATGAAATGTGTATGTATAATTTACAAGAGGGCACTTATAGTTGAAAGTCTCATTTATTTATTATATTTTAGAGAGAGAGAGAGAGCAAGGGAAAGGGGCAGAGCAGGAATGAGAGAATCTTAAGTAGGATTCACACTCAGCACAGAGCTGATGTGGGGGGCTTGACCCCATGACACTGGGATCATGATCTTAGCTGAAGCCAAGAGTCAGACACTCAATTGACTGAGCCCCGCAGGTGCCCCAAGGAAAGTTTTATTCTGACAGATGAAATAAAGCTCTTCGATGTAATGAATGCCAAGTCAATAAACGGAGTAAAATTTTTGCTAAGATCCATGACACTAGCAAATCATACATACATACATACCATAAAAATCCATGTAATTTGAAACAAGAATTTCATGCTGTCACCTAATGAAACAATGTCACCATGTAACTCTTTTTTATAAACAGCTACTTAATATGAAACTTAGGATCAAATTTTAGACCATGTCTGGGAGGATGCTATAGGTAAAATAGAAAATATTTGGGGCGCCTGGGTGGCTTAGTCGGTTAAGCGTCCGACTTTCGCTTAGGTCATGATCTCGTGGTTCGTGGGTTCGAGCCCTGCGTCGGGCTCTGTGCTGACTGCCAGCTCAGAGCCTGGAGCCTGTTTCAGTCTGTGATTCCCTCTCTCTCTGACCCTCCCCTGCTCACGCTGTCTCTCTCTCTCTCTCCTAGAAATAAATAAAACATTTAGAAAAAAAATAGAAAATATTTTAGTAAGGTATATACAAAGTTCTGATGTAATAAATTAATTTGAAATGCTGTATGCGATTAACATCAGAAAATAACACGACAAGTTTTATAAAGTGAATAAATACCAACGTGATCAATCACATGATATAGGTTACTGATTTAAAAAGATGAAGTAAATGAGGAATTTTTCAGTCCCCTTAAGATGATCCTGATCCATGTATAAAATCATAAAGGACATGGTGAATATTTTTTAAACACACCTCAGGAAGTTAACTTTAAGACATGCAATTAATAATTTAGAAAGACTTAGATTAAAAATTCAACTTTATATGTCACATATTAACTGTCACAAAATTACTCTGTTGAATGGTATTATTCAAACACTAGTAGCTCCAAGTAAAATTTGGAGGCATTCATTATCCAGGATTGGGGTGTTAGTGATGGATGTTGATGTATGTTAGCATACATTTCCAGTTTTGTATGATTATACCTGGGACAGAGCTGTGACATCAACCTCATTAACAGTTGTCTCTCAGAGATAAAATATTGACCTGGTGAAAAATGATTTCTTGATTTTTTTCAGTTATATCTCTTTTCTATCTAGTAAATGGAAAAATAGGATTTCTTGGGACTTTATGAAAATATTTAGAACAAGCACAATTTTTCCTTTAAAATGAACATGAACAGTTTCAGATATATGCACAAAAATTTTAAAAGTCCATGTATTTTTAACTTTAAGAAATAGAGTTACTAGTATTAAATTTTAACATTAACTTCTTAGAAAACTTGGCAACATATTTAGATATTTGTTATTTCTGTTTAGCTCAAATGATTTGCAGACAACTTACACTTATAGTTGACCCTTAAAATGAAACATTTATAGAATAAAATAAGTTTGACAAGAGTAAACAAGAGAACAGATTCCAAAAATAATTTCAAAAACTAGTATGTAACCATTAATGAATATAAAATTGAGAGGAACATATTTGCTGATGTTGTATATTTAATTACACCTTATTAATATAATCTAAAAAAGATTTTTTCTTTTTCTTTCTTTTTGTCTTAATTAAACAGATTGTTTTAAGTGATAAAGTCTAATTTTTCACCTACATTATGGAGAGTCTGTATCGTAAACAAGCCTTACTCATACAAGCCTTACTTACATGTAGCCAGGTTATAACAAAAATATAAAGCGATTGATGATAGTTCCTCTTATTTTCTTACAATAACTACATTCAAAGATAACCACACAACATTTGACAAGGAAAATACACAATATTGTATACATGGATCTCTCCAGAACTATTAAAAATATAAAGGCCAAGAATTTTTGCATTTCAAAGGGTCTTGGTCCAATTTTGACAGAACAGACTAGGGAAAAAATGCTGAAAACCACATGTATTTTCCAAAGGTGACTCCAAAATACTGAGACTTTAACACTTCAACAGAGCAGATAATTAAACAATTGCAGTAATTATAAATTGACAAAGCACAAGTAAACCTGATGAATTACTACTACAGGTTACAAACATAGCCAAAAAGGAATTTAATAAAAAATAGTTTTTAGGACAGCAGTACTACTTTAGAATTTCTTCCAAAATTCTACATAAATAATAAATCTTACAATGAAGTATCTCCTAATATTTCACTGAAAGATGTAGATTGCCTTTTAAAGGAAATTATAATCCATGGTCAGGATTTTTTTTTTTTTAATGTTTTATTTATTTTTGAGAGAGAGAGATAGAGACAGTATGAGCAGGGTAGGGTCAGAGAGAGAGGGAGACACAGAATCCAAAGACAGGCTCCAGGCTCTGAGCTAGCCATCAGCACAGAGCCAGACGCGGGGCTCGAACCCACGAGCCATGAGATCAGACCTGAGCCGAAGTCGGACGCTTAACTGACTGAGCCACCCAGGCGCCCCCATGGTCAGGATTTTTGATATGACTAAATGGTTAAGAAATAGAAGTTCCAAGTGCTTTCATAAAGTTGTTTTCTTATCATTAATGATTCAGGTCATATGTTGGCAGTACTACTCCAGGTATTCAACCAAAAATGAAGATTCAAGCCGTCTGTTTCTGAATCTCAGCATTGGCCATGTGGGCATTGCAAACGCCATCTTAATTGTCAAGGAAAGAAAGCTTCTTGGAAGGTTTCAGCTCAGGACATTTTTTTTCTGGACTTACCAACAAATCTACAGGGAAAACATGGCACCCTTGCAACGGAGTCTTTCCTTTGATTAGAAATGTACAGCCTCCTTTCCAAGCTGTTCATGGAAGTTGTCCAACTTCCCCTAAAATATTAAAATAGAACATTTGAGGTTACTTCAATGATTAAGGAAAAGTACTCAAGACAATGTTACAGTCCCAATTCTGATGGAAATGTTTCTCATCTTCCATATTTATAAAAACGTTAAAATCTAGCAACCAAAAAAAAAAAAAAAAGAACATTCTGGAGGTGGAATCCTCATAAGTAAAGCTGTTTAAGGAATCACAGCCATGATGATTATGTTAGGATTCCACCTCCTCATCTGGACAGAAAAGTCCACCTATACAAGACATCATTGCACCTAATGAATCCCTGAAACCACATGAAGTTGGCTTTTTCATGTTGCTTCTCTAGTAAACAGAGAGTGGGGCCAAATGCAATTTACATAGTCACGTAGGAAAGTGTGAATTCTATTTTATCTGTACGTATTTCAACCTAGCTTAAGGATGGAAGAAGTCATCTTCTTCACCAAAATCAGATAAAACAAGAAAAGAAGTTAGTTAATTTCTAAAAATAATCTGATGTGTTCAAAATAAAAATATGAAACTGGCATTGCAATAGAATATTGTAACCAGGAAATCATAAGGGGAAGAAAACATGAGACTACCCCCCTGAAAGGAAAAAAGGAAGAAAGAAAGGAGGGAGGAAGGAACGGAAGGAAGAAAGGAAGGAACAAAGGAAGGGAGGAAAAAAGAACGGAGGGAAGGAAGGAAGGAAGGAATAAGTGAAACAAACAAAAATGAAGTAAGTCTGGTTTCATGGAAACTAAAAGTACAATCATGGAAATTAAAATAATGTTTGAAAAAATTAAAAAGCAGATGTAATAATGAAGAAAGTCAAATTATTGAATTTTTTATAGAATGTACTGAAAAGCTACTGATAGATAGCTATAATCATCCTAAAAGAGGAGATTAGAACAAATAAATGAATGGATGGATGGATGGATGGATGGACAGATACACAGGTAAATATGTATATGTGAATATGTATGTGTGTTATATGAATATATGTATGTAATAGTCATGTGCATAACATACATATATATGTTTGCTTATCCATATTCATTTATTTATATCTATAATATTAAAAAGTTCTCCAAGATAAAGAAAAAGTTTTACTTCACCAATTCCAAAACAAGTAGTAAACACTGGTCCACTCCTCAGTGCATCACTGTGGTAGAGGTTAAAGGGAAAATTATATAAACATCTAAGAGAAACAAGTCTACCTACAAAGAAGCAAATATAATACAGAATGCATACTGCTCCTGTATATAATAAATATCAGAAAATAATAGTAAATTATCTTCAGAATTTTAAGATAATGATTTTGAGTTAATAAAAATAAACACACATAAGCAAAAATCAGGACAAATGCACTAACATTCTTGAAAAAAATATTTTTGTAGAATTTTTAACTCAAAAATTATAATTTAACTGTAGAATATAGCATTTTTATGAATTATGTAAGATAACTGGATATGTAGGGGGGAAGGGGGTAAAGGCGAGACTCCAAGTGCCTTGGGAGACCAAATAAGATAAGTGAAATAAATGTGGTAAGAGAAGTTCTAAAGAGCATAAAGTGTGAAACAGTATTTACTAACATTAGTAGACATATTAAAAGACATATAAAAAGAGATAAAACATTTCAAAGTAACTTTTGTGATTAAAAAAAAGAAATTAAGACTGCAGACATAAACTTCAAAAACTCTATAGTAGTGTTGTCCAGTAGAACTTTCTATGACTATGGAAATGATCTGAAGCTACCCTTTTCCAGTGCATGTGGCTATGAGACGGTGAAACTGACAGTTTTATTTACTCAGTTTAAAATAGCCACACCTAGTGGGTACCATATAGGACGGTCCAGTTCAAGAGCATAATATTGCTTGCTTCAGTTTGCACCCAGCATCAGGCCCTGTGCTGTCAGCTCAGAGCCTGGATTCTGCTTTGGATTCTGTGTCTCTCCTCTCTCACTCCCTCCCCCTGCTTGTCTCTGTCTCTGTCTCTGTCTCTCAAAAATAAATATCATTAAAAAAATTTAAAAACATATTTTAACTTTATTTATTTTCAGAGAAAGAGAGCACACAAGAGGGGCAGAGAGAGAGAGAGAGAGAGAGAATCTCAAAGCAGGCTCCTTGCTAGCATAGTACAGAACCCAATGTGTGTGTCAAACCCACGAACTACGAGATCAGGACCTGAACTGAAATCAAGAGTCAGTCACTTGAACAACCAAACCACCCAGGAACCCCTCAAGGGCAATCATTTTGATCATTGCCATGAACATACCATCAGCCCTGTTGCATACTCTACCTTCACCTTACTCTCGGGCAAAACCGCATATTGGCTTAAATCTATATCTACTCTATCCATGCCTGCACTTGCAAGCTGTACATATTTGGGGATAAATGTAACCATGTTAACCGAATCAATTTAAGAACTTCTACTCTTAAATGTAATTAAAAGAGGAAAAAGATAAGCCACGTGGTGAAAATGTCTGTATTGGTACAATGTATTATGTAACATAAGGGTATAATAACGAGTTTGTAAAATTCAGTTAAAATGATTTACATTGTTGTTAGTGATTATATTTATTTGATTTTTTTTTTTGGATACAGTTTTAATGAACTAGGACATTTAAAACTTGTTTCAAAGTCACCATAGTTCAGCTCTACCACCTCCTTGCTTCAGCTTTGAGACATTTGTGTGTGTGAAATATAAACAATAATTATGAATAGCTACTATAATATCTTCTGTTAAATAACTCTAATCACTCCATACAGTATCTTTTTACCCCTGTAATTAACATTGATTAAGAAGTTTTGAAAATTTATTATGTATTTTAACATAAAGAATGTGTGGATTTCTTATAAATCAGATGAAACTATTTGAGGCAATGCTCTGATAAAATATTATCAGAGGCTCTGATAAAATATTATCTGATAACATATTATCAAATGATAAAATATTATCATTTATTATTAATAAAAAGGTATTAATGATAGTGTTTAGCAGTACATACAGTTCTAACTGAAACAGTGTAGGCATAACACTAGATGAAGTTGTGTAGTTAAAAATGTGTGGAGCCACAAAGGAGTAAACGGTGTTGGGTCACACAAAATAACATATAGTGAGTAAAGGGGTACTAGCCAACCAATTCATTGTTTTATGACAAAGTGATTCTTACCTCAAAGGAGTAAAATTTGCCTACCAAGTTCAGAAGACCATCTAGTTCACTTATACTAACTGAGATGTTAACACTCTAAAAAGCAAGTCACATCAATGAAAGTGATTGAAATGAAATTGGACTGTGGTGGGGAGAATCCACTAAACTCTGATCTGTGTTATACTCTAAAAAATTTAGAGTGTTAGGCTAGTCAAGAGGAAAATATATAAAATAAAAAGAAGAATTGTTTACCTGTGAAGTTGACTTACTTAAAATTACTATTAAATTTCAAGAGAATTTGTTTTTAAATAAGGATTTAAAAGGTGGATTGTATTAGTCACAAAATGGCCAACAACTTTGGTGAACAGTGGAGGTGACATCTTCCAGTCATACCTGCCTCATGTCATAGCTGATCCAGTTTTTCTCCTCATAATCAGTGAAGCAAGAATATCAGAAGACCAATATTTTGTGAGTAATTATCATGTAAGGACACGTTATTTTAATTATTGCAATTAATCTTTACAAGACCCTATGAGGTGTATGTTAACTCCAATTTATAGATGCAAACAAGCTCAGAAAGATTAAGTAATTGGTAATGATATAATGTAATCAGCAAATAATATGGCCCAGAGCCCCATCTGCCTTTCATATATAAGCTCTACCTGGACTGCACTGCCTCAGTGTAATAATCTTTATCAATTTCAATTCACTCTGATCTTTTTTTTTTAATGTTTTATTTATTTCTAGGAGAGAGAGAGAGAGAGACAGCGTGAGCAGGGGAGGGGCAGAGAGAGAGGGACTCCCAGACTGAAACAGGCTCCAGGCTCTGAGCTGGCAGTCAGCACAGAGCCCGACGCGGGGCTCGAACCCACCAACCGCGAGATCATGACCTAAGCGAAAGTCGGACGCTTAACCGACTAAGCCACCCAGGCGCCCCTGATCTTTTTTCTTAAATGATGTGATAATACACAGATAAAAATGCTTATCCTGAAGAATCATAGTTTTTATATCTTCTGAGGAAAGGGCCCAACATTTTTCTACCCCAACTAAATGGGAAGAAATATTATAGTAGAGATATTTAGTGAGGGGTGCTACAGATATGTCTTACTTATTTCATTAGAGGACTTTATAAATAATTAAACGACCAAGTGTGAGCAGCATTGGCATCTGCTCTATTCTTTCATCCCCTCAATTGTGTCCCCAGAGACTCCAGGTACAATGTTTGGGATGTTTGGGGACCCTGGTGGTAACCGCCATGACTTCCATATCTTTGCAGAACCACTGATTTATCAACTGCGAACACTATCTATTGATGGTTGTCATTAAGTCATGAGCATTCCAGCTTATTTAAATTACCCTCTACCTTCTTAATTCTTTTCTCCCAACCTGGTGCCATATGATTTTATACTCACCTGTTATTGGTTGTTAAGTAATATACTTAACCTTCTCTCACCAGTTTTAGTTTGTTTCCTCACCATGTAAAGTAAAGATATCATGTCTCACTACGTCCCTCTAACAACATCTCAGCATTTTCCTCTTTAGAATTTTACAGTTTCTTTCAATTATCAAGATCATTGATGTCATTTTTATTTATAAATAAACCATTAAATAAATAATTATATACTCAATCATTCCTCTGAAATGTCTACACCTTTTAAAATCGTTATAAGTAGAAATCACTGGGACACTGGGATGGCTCAGTCAGTTAAGTGCCAGGCTCTTGGTTTTGGCTCAGGTCATGATCTCACAGTTTTGTGACTTTGAGCCTCATGTCGGGCTCTAGATTGACAGTGTGGAGCCTGCTTGAGATTCTCTCTCTCCCTCCTCTACTCACATTGTCTCTGCCTCTCAAAAGAAATAAATAAACTTTTAAAAAAAAGAGGCATCTGGTTGACTCAGTTAAGTGGCCAACTTCTGCTCAGGTCACGAGCTCACGGTTCTTGAGTTCAAGCCCTTCATCGAGCTCTGTGCTGACCCTGTAGCCTGCTTCAGATTCTGTGTCTTTTTCTTTCTCTGCCTATCCCCCACTTGCACTCTGTTTCTCTCTCTGTCAAAAATAAATAAACATCAAAAAAAGAAAAGAAATTACTAAGAAAACATTTGTCATTTTTCTGAGCTAAGTGGTAAGCTAAGGTTACAATATTATTAAATTTTTAAATTATTTTACTGTAATACATTATTTATTTTATCAAAATTTTTATCACTACTATGTCACATAAATAAATCTGTTTATTATTTCAGAGAAAACAATATTATCATTTTATACCTTTTTAATTGCTCAAAATAATACCACATCAATTTTGCTTTCCACAGAAGAGAATACTGTTAAAATATCTATACTACCCAAACCAGTTACATATTTAATGCAATCCTTGTAAAAATACCAAAAGCATTTTTCACAAAACTCGAACAAACAATCTGAAAATTTGTATGGAACCAAAAAACCATTGAATACCCAAAGTAATCTTGAAAAAGAAAAACAAAACTGGAGGCATTCCAATTCCAGGTTTCAAGTTTTATTACAAGGTGTTAGTAATTGAAGCCATAGAGTTTTAGCATAAAAATAGACACATAAATTGATTGAATAGAACAGTAAACCCAAAAATAAATCCACAATTATATGATCAATTAATCTTTCACAAAGAAGGAAAGAATATCCAATGGGGAAAAGACAGTCTTTTCAACAAATGGTGTTGGGAAAACTGGACAACAACATGCAAAAGAATGTAACTGGGCCACTTTCTTACACCATACACAAAATAAACTCAAAGTGGATTGAAACCTAAATATGAGATCTGAAGACATAAAGATCCTTGAAGAGAGAATTGGTAGTAATTTCTCAGACATCAGCTGTAGCAAGAGTTTTCTAATATGTCTCCTGAGGCAAGGGGAATGGAAGCAAAATTAAACTATTGGGGCCACATCAAAATATAAAGTTTCTGCATAACAAAGGAAACAATCAACAAAACTAAAAGGCAGACTCCTAAGTGGGAGAAGATATTTTCAAAGGACAGACCTGATAAAGGGTTCATATCCAAAATGTATAAAGAACTCAATACCCCAAAAACAAATAATCTGGTTCCTAATGGGCAGCAGATATGAACAGATATTTCTCTAAAGAAGACATGCAAGTGTCCAACAGACACAAGAAAAGATGCTGAACATCATTCATCATCAAGGAAATGCAAATCAAAATGATAGTGAGATTTTACCTCACACTTGTCAGAGCTGTTAAAATGAAAAGCTCAAGAAACAATAAGTGTTGGTGAGGATGTGGAGAAAAAGGAAACCCTCTTGCACGGTTAGGAGAGTAAATTGGTGCAGCCATTGTGGAAAGCAAGATGGAGATTCCTCAAAAAATTAAAAATACAGCTACCCTGTGATCCAGGATTCACACTACTGGATATTTACCAGAAATATTAAAAAAACACTAATTCAAAGATATACAGGTACTGCATATGTTTATTACAGAATTATTTACAATGGGCGACTATGGAAGCAGTTAAATGTCCATTGATAGATAAATGGATAAAGAAGAGAAGGTGTGGTGTGTATATACAATAGAATATTATGTAGCCATAAAAAGGATGAAATCTTGCCATTTGCAATGACATGGATAGAACTAGAAAGTATAATGCTAAGCAAAATAAGTTGGTCAGAGAACGATAAATGCCATATGATTTCACTCATATGTGGAATTTAAGAAATAAAACAAATAAGTAAAGTCAAAAAGAGAGAGAGAGGTACAAAACAGACAATAGATTCTTAACGATGAAGAACAAACTGATGGTTACCAAAGGTAAAAATAGGTTAAATAGTAGACTTATCATGATTAAATGAAATAAAATAAAATGATTTTTAAAAGACTGCTTGAAGAGGATCTAGACACACTTCACAGTACAATGATTGATTATCCAAAATAACACCAAATTATATCAAATTAAAAGGAAAATTAAAATTAATGCTATAGCAACTCTCTGAAGTAGGCATCAATATTTTTATGATGAGGCTAAAAACCATCAAGAGACTCACCAAGGAAATATAGCTAGCAATAAAATAGCTAAGGTTTATCTTTAACATATACTGCCACCATTAAATCATGAATGAGCTCCTTGAAAGGCTATAATTTACACAGTATTTTTCCTCAATGATCAGCACAATAAATAGAAGGTAATCAATGGTTTGTTAAATTTATCTTTTTGCTTGTATGTGTCTTATTATCATAGAATTGATGTATCACAATGATACATCATAAAATGGATATAACAAATTATGAAAATGACACTATAGTTAATACGGTACCTTAAAAACCATTTCAGCTCATTTTATAATTCATTGATATTTATTCAAGGAGCCCTGCAAGTAACAGGCTCACACTTTCAAGGAGCTCACAGTCTAATGGAAAATTCATAAACTAATAGAGTACACACAACAAGAGAGGAGCACAAAAGGAACAGAAGACACTCAGTGTGAGTTCAAGGAAGGTCTTATAGAGGAGTCTGTACCTAAAGCAGAATGTGAAGTGTTCATACACATTGTTCAATCTGTCCAGGGAAAGAAAAGTGTTTCAGGCAAAGCAACAACAGGAGTAAAAGCAGATTCAAGAAAAACAACACAGTGTGTTTGAATATTTAAACACAAAAGCTGGGGAGTGGAGGGAGTAACACGTCCTGAATGTGATAGGCAGCCTCTAAGAGGGCTCCCTAATACCCACTTGCTGGTATTAATGCCTTTAGATCCTTTCCTCTTTATTGTGGCGGGGCCCCGTGGCTCTCCTCTAACAAGGAGAATATGTCAAGAGTGATACAATGTCATTCTCGAGATAAGGACAGTAAAATACTGTGATTTCCATCTTGCTTGCCTTTTCTCACTCTCCCTTAGAGTCTTAACATGCAGGAAAAAAGCTGCTATTTTGTGATTAGCCTTGATGAGGCCCAAGTGGCAAGAATCTAATGGTATCTAGTCAACAGCTTGGGAGGATTTACGCTCTGCTGAAACCCCAAAACCAGTTAAACTAAGATGACAACAGGCTGGTGGACAAATTGAGTGTAACTTAGTGAAAGACCCTGAGCCAGAGCCACTGGTTTAGCTGTGCCCTGGATTCTTGCCACAGAAACTATGAGAAGGTAAATGTCCATTGTTTTAATCTGTTAAACTTTGGTGTAATTACTTTATGCAGTAATAGATAACTATTACCATTGGATAGGAGCAGATGGTAATGACCACATACAGATCACACTGAAAACACTGAAACTGAACTAAGAAACAATGGAGTGTAATAAAGATTTCAGAAAGAATGGCTGGATGAGTAATCTGAATTTACCAAAAATGACCTAAATGTAAATGATTTATGTGTGTATGGTATTGGAGGCAAGGGTATCAGATAGAGAAGTCTAGTGAGAGAAGGGTCAGTCTTAGCAAAGAGCACTGAAGTTGGAGTGAAGGAAAAGGAACTCATAAATAGGTAGAAGGCAGACACAACAGAACTTTGTAATAATCAATTCAAGGCAGGCAAGTGAAGAGGGAGCATCTACAATGATGTCATGGTTTTCCATTAACATGATTGACTTGATGAAGGAACCACCATCAGTCTCAAGAAATATCACCTGGGAGGAGTATGTGCACTGGATGGAAAAGGACAGAAACAAAGAGTAAGTTTAATTTCTGACATATCAGACATGGAGTGCTCAAGGCAGGTTGAGGTCTGGATTTGAATGAATAATCAAAGAATCTAAGGGCCCAAAAGAGAGGCCAGCACTCACCTGAACACCGACATCTACCCACTGGAAAGAAGACAGGGACAAAGTAGGAGAGACAGAAAGGAGCCTCAGAAAGGTACAAAGGGGGTCAGAGAAGCCCACTCTGTCAGAAATTGTGTAGGAAAGAGCACTACGCAAGACAGGAGGAAAGTGCCAAATTCAGCAATAAAAATAGATGCTCGATGCCTGGCAATTGGATGTAGAGAAGTGGAAGCATCTGGCTACCAGAGCTATAGCATCTGGTAGACACATTTTCACAACTGTTGTAGATATGTTGAAGATCACTATTCTGTCTTCAGTGTCAGGGCCAGTGTTTTGAGGCCATTAACTCGTATTCCCTTGAATATTCCAAGATGTGTGCTTGGAGAAGGCTATGTGCACATGGACCATGCACTAAATCGTTCATGCTCTAGTATAGCGAGAGGAAACAAAAACCTTTCACAAATTGACTTATCATGAAGGACAGTCAATGATATCTCGTATTAGTGCTGTGTTAAGACTAAGAGGAGGGACATCAACTTCACTCTGGAAAAACTAGGGAATAAGGTTGTTATGACTTGTCTGGTCATGAAAACACTTAGAAGAAAGAGCAAAACACCCCAACATGTACTGCTTGATATCTCCAACAGACAACCTCCCTTCTCTATTCTTCTAATTTATTAATAAGATAAAAATATCTTCCTACTAACCATCAAAACCCTATAGAAGAAAGCAGGAAACAACCTCCTTGACCTCCACCGCAGCAATTTCTTACTTGACACATCCCCAAAAGCAAGGGAATCAAGAGCAAAAATAAATGATTGGGACCTCATCAAGATTAAAAGCTTCTGCACAGCCAAGGAAACAACCCAGAAAATTAATAGGCAACCAACGGAATGGGAAAAGATAGTTGCAAATGACATATCAGATAAAGGGTTAATATCCAGAATCTATAAGGAACTCACCAAACTACACGCCCGAAAAACAAACAACCCAGTGAAGAAATGGGCAGAAGATATGAACAGACACTTCTCCAAAGAGGACATCCAGATGGCCAACAGACACATGAAACGATGCTCAGCATCCCTCCTCATCAGGGAAATACAAATCAAAACCACACTGAGATACCACCTCACGCCAGTCAGAGTGGCTAAAATGAGCAAATCAGAGAACACGAGATGCTGGCGAGGATGTGGAGAAACGGGCACCCTCCTACACTGTTGGTGGGAATGTAAACTGGTACAGCCCCTCTGGAAAACAGTGTGGAGGTTCCTCAGGAAACTAACAATAGAACTCCCCTATGACCCAGCAATAGCACTGCTAGGAATTTACCCAAGGGATACAGAAATGCTGATGCATAGGAGCACATGTACCCCAATGTTCATAGCAGCACTCTCCACAATAGCTAAAACATGGAAAGAGCCTAAGTGTCCATCAACAGATGAATGGATCAAGAAGATGTGGTTTATCTATACCATGGAATACTACATGGCAATGAGAAAGAATGAAATCTGGCCATGTGTAGCAACATGGATGGACCTTGAGGGTGTTATGCTGAGCGAAATAAATCAGGCAGAGAAGGACACATACCATATGTTTGCACATATAGGAGGATTAGGAGGAACTTATCGAAGGACCGCGAGGGAGAAGAAGGGGGGAAATAGTGAGGGAGGGGGAGAGAGGCAAACCAGGAGAGAGTCTTGAATGCTGAGAACAAACTGACGACTGATGAGTGTGGTGGGGGAGGGGGGAGGGGAGATGGGCATGGAGGAGGGCACTTGTGGGGATGAGCACTGGGTGTTATATGGAAACCAACTTGACAATAAACTATTTGTAAAAAGAAAATATCTTCCTACTTGTTAACTTAAATAACTAAATTAGAGCCACACTGGTTTCTACCAGTACTATTAGTTGACGAAACAATTTCACTTACAAAGTAGACCATTGTTTTTCAAAGGAGAGTGTTCCCTGCTGCCCCCATCCCTGTCATTTAGTCATACCAAGATAAGGATGATAATGATCTCTTCAGATATTTTCATTTTCTCTATTGTCTGTTTTGACTCTGTAGTTACGTGAAATACTAAGGCAGAGAGAAAGTTTGAAAACTCACTCATGTGACCACAGTAACTAGTTGCTATGTTCACGCTGGAGGTTGGAAGATGAGTTGAGTAAGACAGATGCTGGAGCATATGGGCCTTAAGGCACAGCCACCCTTGGGATATCATTTCATGGGCACTTGGTGCACCAACTGGAAAGTTAGATGGTTTTCCGTGTACACTTATCCAAGCGAGTAGTGGGAGCATACGTGCTCCAAAATCCATGAGGGTTTGCACTTGCCAAGTCCTGTGGTTCGTGACCATAAGTTGTGCTCTGATCATGCTGTTCATTATGTTCCTACTTAATAAAAAATGGAAAACCTTCATCTTTCCAGCATGATAAAAGCATATGATCAATGTGTTTTCTTTTTCCACTGGAGAGAAGATCTTTTACTTCTGCAATGCCAGATGGATCCAAATGTAATTTTAACTAAAACCCTGTGAGTGAACAGTTCTAAAGTGAGATTTCTGAAACACATGCTCATTCCTCAAACATTTTACAAAAGGAGGGATGAGATGGAAATATTTAACTAATGTCATTATTCTCTCATGCTATATTGGTGAAAGATATTCAGGTTTGTATTCCTCCTTATTCAATGACATAGTTGCAACTCAAGGAGACAGAATTATGTACAGCATGCAGGCATTTTCCTTATCACGCTGCTGTTTCCAGCTACTATTATCCAGCTCTGAAAATTATTTATCCCATCAGCCCAGGACCTTGAAAATAAATGAGCAAGAGATCTGCTAGACATCTGTGAACTGAAGGTCTTTAATTACCTCTCAAGAGAGGTTTTGTTTTGTTTTGGTTTGGTTTGGTTTCATTTCGGTTTCATACTTCCTGATACCTTGGTCAAGACTGTGTTTCCTCTTATCCCTTCCAGTTTTATATTGTAATTTTCTACGCTTATTTCTCATTTTAAATGTATGGTTTAATTTTAAATTCATGGAGCCTTTTTATATTTTTAAATGAATATCAGTAAGCAAGGCAAGAAAACAAAACAAAACGAAACTTTGGATATCGTTTGTAATTACATCCTGCCTACAGATGGGACTAGACATTCCATTCCTCTTAATTAATCATATTTTTAATAAAAATCTAATTTTTAGATAAGCATTAGGTTCACAGCAGACTTCAGAGGAAGGTACAGAGGTTTCCCGTAAAAAATGTACAACACCCCCCATCACCAGCATCCCTCACCAAAGTGGTACATTTGTTACATTTGAGGAACCTACAGTGACGCATCATAATCACCCAAAGCTCATAGTTTACCTTATAGTTCGCTCTTGGTACAAACATAAAAGGGTAGGTATCCGCCATCATGGTAACATACAGAGTATTTTCACTGTCCAAAAAAATATGCTGTGTTTCTCGTATTTATCTTTCTCCCCTCCCCACTTCTCAATCCCAGGAAACCACTAATCTTTTTACTATAACTGTAGTTTTGCCTTTTCCAAGTTGTCATACAGTTGGAATTATACAGTATGTAGCCTTTTCAAATTGGCTTCTTTTACTTCATAATACGCATTTAAGGTTCTCTGTATCTATTCATTGGTTTGATAGTTCACTTCTTTGTAGCAAATATTCCATTGTCTGGATGTACTAGTTTATCCATTCAACTTTGTTTCACTTCAATATTATGCTATTCTGGATCTTTTGCTTCTCCATATAAATCAGTTTGCCAACATCCACAAAATAATTTATTGGGATTTTGATTGGGACTGCATTGAATCTACAGATTAAGTTGAGAAGAACTGACATCTTGACATTATTGAGTCTTTTTTATCCATGAACATAAGATACACCTCCATTAATTTAATTCATTTTTCCATTTTATTCATCTTAGTTTTATACTTTTCTTCATAGAGATCATCTGCATATTTTGTAAGATTTATACTTAAATGTTTCATTTTTGTACTTGCTAATGTAAATGGTATTGTGTTTTTAATTTCAAAACTCACTTGTACATTGTTGTCATATAGGGGAAAAAATTAACTGCAATCATGCTAATCAATTACAAGCTCTGGAAGCTATTTGTTGATTCTTTCAGATTTTCCACATAAACTGTGATGTCATCTGCAAACAAAGACAGTTTTATTTCTCCTTTCCCAGTCTGTAGGACTTTCATTTCTTTCTTTTTCTTTTCTTTTCTTTCTTTCTTCCTTTTTTTTTTTTTTGTCTTATTCCTTCAGGCAGTACTTCCAATACAATGTTAATAAGGACTGATGAAGAAAGGATATGCTTCCTCATTCTTTATCTTAGTGGAGAAAATTTAAGTTTCTCACCACTAAGTACTATGTTAGCTGTAGGTTTTTTGTACATATTCTTTATCAAGTTGAAGAAGGTTTCCTCTGGTCCTGGTTTACTGAGAGTTTTTATTATGAAGGAGTGTTGGATTTTGTCAAATGCTTTTTTTTTTTTTTTTTTGCATCTATTAACATGATTATGTGATTCTTTTTAGGCTGCTTATGGATTACTTTAGATGATTGTTTAACTATTTATTTATTATTTCTGAGGGGGCAGGAGCAGAGAGAGAGGGGGAGAGAGAGAGAGAGAGAGAGAGAATCCCAAATACGCTCCACATTCAGCATAGAGCTCGACTTGGGGGTTGATCTCAGAATCACAAGATCATGACCTGAACTGAAATCAAGAGTTAGACGTTTAACCAACTGAGCCACCCAGGCACCCCTGGATTACAGTAATTGATTTCGAATGTTGAACCTGGGTTGTCATGTGTATCTATTTTTATACATGGTTGGGTTTGATTTGCTAATATTTTACTGAAGGTTTTTACATCTAGGTACATGAGATATTTATCTACAATTTTCTCAAGTGAAAGAGAGAGTTGTGGAGTCAGAGATTTGAAGATAGAACATTTCAATCATCATATTGGAGAACAGAAGCGAGGGTTCACTAGGAGATGTCGAAGAATTACTGGTGGTACCGAGGACCCAGCTCAAATCTGATGTTCTTTCTTGCTCATTACTGGCATCATCCTGTATTGCGTATATAATTTTTAAGTAGTACTGAGAACCTAGGTTTGCATTCAGAAATGCAAAATGTTATGGCCAGAAAAGAGCCTTAAGCATCATTTCACAAGGATTGGTGAGTGCGGAGTTGTTGTGGGACACCTGCAGACTCAAGCACCACTGAGAAGCTTAGGGGACATGAGGAAGGCAAAGACTGGCTATGACATTATTCAGGAGCTTGAAATCACCCAGACTAGGGATGGTGAAGTTGAGTGTGAAAATGGGTACCCAAATCTTTAATTAATGAGTGAAAATGATGAAAAAGTTAATGGATGAGAATAGCCCAGCGGTATGGCAATTCCACACTTGATCCCTGAAATTATGAATAGTTTACCTTACATGGAAAAACGAACTGTACACATGTGGTTAGGGTTACTACTCAGAAGGCTTTAAGAATTTTCCAGGTGGACCCTAGTAATCACATGAGCACTTAAAAACAAAAGGAAGGGGTCTGAGAGATTTGAAGTTCAAGGGGGATTTAGCATTGCTGGCTTTGATGAGGAAGGGGACAATATGTCAAAGAATGTATGCAGCCTTTACGATTTGAGGTTGGCCCCCTCTAATAACCAGCAAGTAAATGAAGACCTTATAGCTATGTGAGAAAGGAACTGTATTCTATCAGCAGTCTGAATTATGCTGGAAACAGATTTCCCCTCCAGACCCTCCAAATAAGTGCACAGACTGATGGACACTTGAGCTCGGCCTTAACAAAATGCTAGGCAGAGTACCCAGTAGAGCTCAACACACTGCTGATACTCCTGACCTACAGAATTATGAGATACTAAGTGGGTGTTATTTTAAGCCAATAAACTTGCGGCAATTGGATATGGTGGCAATGGAAAAATAATTCATACCGAATTGTAAAGATCATTACACCTTTTTATAAGATGATGGAAAAATAATTATATGGGATCAAAAGTAAACAAAAAGGATAGTGACACTTAGGAATATGCGGGACACAATAATGAGATTTTTCAGTGGTAAAAGGAATTTATTATCTATGTGAAAAGAGGGGTTTCAGTTAAGGTGGGATATGGAGGGACCTTTTAAAAAGGAGTAAGGATATGAAGATGGTAAGAAATTAGCCAGCTGGGGCGGGAGGGTAGGGCAGTTCAGAAGCTGAGCAGGCAGTGGTAGAGATTCCACGCTGTGGGAGGGAAGGTCATTTATTTCACGTGGCGAGGGAAGGGTAGTGACGGACAGCATATACCTTGAGTAGGAAATGTTATGATACTACATAGTTCCTTTAACAATGTAAAGAACATAAGAACCATTGATTTCATGCTGGGTGAGATAGTAGAGTTCACATGTGATGTAAACTTGATATAGAAAAGTTCACTTAAAAAAAGGCTACCATTGATTTGGGTATTTCTTTATCCCCTTGGCCAAATGCCATATTAACCTTATTCTTTTCAAAACTCAGAAGTTTTCCAAAGCTTCCCTCTTATTTATTGTTGCTCCATATAAAATTTCTATTTTACTATTTTTTCTTTGTCATTTGTCACCTCCAATTCTTTTTAAGTATTCAAGATACAATAAAGGCCTGAGCAATTTTAAATGAAATTGCAATTAATATTGTTTAATGTTACTTTTATTAAGTTTTAAATTTTAATTCCAGTAGAGTTAACATACAGTGTGATATGAGTTGCAGGTGTACAGTATAGTGATTCAACAATTCTATCTATACATTAGTGATCATCATGATAAAAGTCCTCTTAATCCCTATCACCTACCTTCCCCCATCCCCAACCCACCTCCCCTCTGTTAACCGTCAGTTTGTTCTCCATACTTGAGTCTGTTTCTTGCATTTCATATTTATTCACAACTTTAAGTTAAACCTTGAAATCGTCAAGCAAATATGTATTGTCAAATCTGGTCACTAAGTTCTTTTAACGATATATCATATGCTCAAAATTGTGAGAAGAAAGTATATCACAATATGTCTTAAGTGGCTATGTCGTGAACTGGAGTGGTATTAAAAGATGATTATGTAATAAATGATCATTGTTTCAAGGAAGAAGTGCTAAAATGTAAATAAGAAAAGTGTCTCTCCCTGTGGATCATGTTTGGCTACTAGAGTCCATTTTAGACATTTTACTAGCCCATAAAACAGTGGATGGATTTTGCATTTCAAAATTTTGCTTAGTGAGATTTACTGTTTCTTTTGTAAGAGGTAATTCGGCATTGGAGATATTCTTATTTCTATAAAACTGAACGTTCTTGTTGATGGAGAAAGAGCATTTTATCAGTTAAGAGCTTTACATATTGTAGTGAGTGAACACACACTATAATTCAGATCAGACCCTTTAAAAATGTCCTTTATTTCCAAGCTGAAACATAAATGACTTTGCTTAAAACTTTAGCATCTAATTTATCTTCAAAAGGGAGCTTTGGGAAGCAGGTCATGTTTAATATATGTATTTAAATTAATGCACCACAACCACGTGTATTAATGATCGCATTTCATCTCAATTACATTCCTTCATGGCCTTATTAAAATGTTTCTCAGGGACACCTGGGTGGCTCAGTTGGTTAAGCGTCCAACTTCGGCTCAGATCATGATCTCACGGTTCAGTGGGTTTGAGCCCCGAGTTGGGCTCTGTGCTGACAGCTCAGAGCCTGGAGCCTGCTTCAGATTCTGTGTCTCCCTCTCTCTCTCTGGTCCTCCCCTGCTAATGCTCTCTCTCTCTCTCTCTCTCAGAAAATAAAAAACATTTTAAAAAAAGTTTCTCATAAGGAAAATTGAGTGTGTGCTATTAAGAATATCTATGTTCAAGTTACATTTTTTATTTTCTCTTACTGTAGGTATACACTGTCCTTTATAACTGCTGCTGAACCTAGCTACCTACTTAAAGTTAAGGAAACAGGTCAGATTATAGGTTACTGCTACGAAGCCTTTTACACATGACTCTTAGACTCACTGTAGTTGATTTATTGCCTCTGTAATGCAAAATTTGATATACTAAGGATTCAGTCGCCTGAGACAAGGTATTCATCTGTCCCTTTACGTGCAATCTATAGCTTACTAAGTCGAGGAAGCATAATTTAGTCTGGATTACCCTGAGTAAATATACTCCACATTTATGATAGTAGAGGTTAAAGCACAGATGTTCTTTGCAGACTACTGTTTTATAATTCAGAATCCCTCCAAGTAACTCTAATTTTATGAAGCAAGTTTAGACTTGGCAGTGAAAGAGAACACAGATTTCGAACGCCATTTGTACTGTGCAGCTAAATTATTGCACATGCCTTTTGGCCAGGTGGAATTATCTGCATCCTTTTTTTCTTTTGGAGTAATGTACTCTTTCCTCTTGTTACAGCTGTGAAAGAATGTTCTAGTCAACCTTTAAGCTGTGCATCAAAAGCTTTCAGGAAGGTACAATGATGGCTGATGGAAGAAAAACATAATTGTGCCGAATATGTTTGCCAACATTTCAGAAAATATCTACGGAAATTTCTAATTAAATTTGCATACTTTTAAACCATATCTTTCCAGCATTGTTCCAAAAAAATGTTTTCTCTATTAAGCAAATAATACTCTTTCAGGACAATAAGAGAGACTCTGGAAGCGCTGTGTTCAGGCACAACCCGTTCCTTTGATGAGATTCTAACCTATCTGGATAAATAGAATAAATTACATGGAAAACAGTGTCAAGAAAGAAGTACCTACGTGAATTAGACCTGTGCCATAACTTAATCAGAGGAAATCCAAGGATAAGAAAAGATGGAAATATCAAGAGGAAGATGCATGTGGATTGAGAAATTATAGCATAGAAATAAAACCCATGGACTTTGATCATGTAATCTAGTTTAAGATCCAGGTTACAATTCTTTCAAGATATGTGACCTCAGGCAAGTGAATTAAAATGGCTATGTATCAGGAGATTTTTATCACAAAAAAAAGAAAAGTAAAATTACTAATAGGGTTTTGATAAAATCAAATGAGATAATAGTATTTAGCAATTATAAAACATGACTTGTCTCACTTTCAAAATGGTTTACATTTATTAACTCACCGAATCCTCACAACAGCTCTTTATCAATATTATCATTCCTCCTTTTTATAACCAAGAAAATGGAGATACACAAAAGACAAGTAGCTTAAGGTCACATCTGTTAATGGAGGAGCCGAGATTCTGGCCCTTGAGCTCATGTACTTGAACACTATATTATGTTGTTCAATAAATTTTCTGATTATCATTGTCATAGATAGGGTGAGGTCTGTCCTAGACCTTGAAGCTTTATTAGTATATAAAGACTCAGAAGAGAGATATCACATCCAGCAATGCTTTAACATATGTATCTGCATCTTAGTATGCAAGATCTGATGTGTGCTTTAGATGTATAAAATTGTAACCATATCTAATTTTATTTCAAAAGTTGGTCATTTTTCTTACAAGTTTTTGTACGCATAAATGCTACTTGTGACACAAGGCATAATGGGCTCATAACGATGTGATGATGGGAGGTAGGTGGGGGATGGGCTAAATGGCTGATAGGTATTAAGGACAGTACTTGTGATGAGCACTGGGTGTTCTATGTAAGTGACGAATCACTGAATTCTACTTCTGAAACCAATATTGCACCACACTGGTGCAAGAAAGCAACCGCATTGGTAATCTATTGAAAATCTATGACAATTTAATTGCTTTGCTTTTTCAATTTGAGTTCATAAGTGTATGGAAAAAGTCTAATGAAAAAATTATTATGATGCTTAAATGTTAGCAGCTGTTACCCTCAATAAAGTAGTATTTTATTAAAACATTGTAAGAATATAAAATGAATAGCAATGGAGTAATTGATAAATTGAAAAGACCATGCCGATACATGAACTGGGCTTTCTCTTAGAGACATGGTAGTCATTGATATTGACTTCTCAGCAAAATTCGTGAGGAAACCGACTAAGGGTTTTGATATTCTCTGTATTTGTTATTCATATTATTACATTTGCTCTCCACTTCATAAGTAAGGTTTTTCAAAGGGAAATATTCTATTGCCTTTGGATTTTAAGTAGTTTGCTGACTGTTATTTTTATTTCAATGGAAGGGAAACAATAATTACATCAATCATGTAAATCTGTTTACTTGAGCAACACATACAAGGTTGTCTCAGCACCTTATTTTCCCTGGGAATTGAGTAATAATATATGGAGAGAGCATATATTTATATTTAATTTTCCACATGACAGTTTACTTAAAGTTCTGTCACCACTGCTGAATAGTCAATTTGTTTCCACCATAAATCTTAAAAACGAAACTACTCATACATCCAGATATTATGCTTAAAAAATTATGGAGTCGGTTAAGTGTCTGATTTAGGCTCAGGTCATGATCTCACAGTTTATGGGTTTGAGCCCGACATCTGTCTCTGTGCTGACAGCTCAGAGCCTGGAGCCTGCTTCGGATTCTGTGTCTCATTCTCTCTCTCCCCCTCTCTCCTCGTGTTCTCTCTCTGTCTCTCAAAAATAAACAAACGTTAAAAAAAAAAGTTAGATCCCAATTTCAACACTAGTAAATAGCATTTTTTGAAGAATGTAAAGAATCTGTAATTTGGAAATGCTAACTGGATATCCCTAAAGAAGACTTAGAGCGATCAGAAACACCATTATAACGGAACTGCTGTCTCATTATAGTTACAATGAACACCACACACAAGCATCTTTAAACATATATCATTAATAGAGAAAATCCGCTTCCCAAATACTATTTTTTAAGTGACTCTTATATCATAGAGATGCAGAGAATCTTTTGGACTCAATAATGTAATAGTTTAGTGATATCTTATACCTGTACGTTTCCACATTCACTAAGCTCCAAATTGCGTAGTCCAGAATATTACCCCTGAATGAGGCAATAATGTGATCTTTAAACACAGGGACATCACAAAGTTTAATGTATTATCCTGCACACACATTGAGGGCCACCCCAAGTGAGGTGTCATATGAAGGCGAAGCAGTACAGAAAACAGACATCCCATTCATACAACCACTGAAATGTGCCAACTCTTCCCCAGTTTGACATACACATGAGAGAAAAGGGCATGTCTGTGGTCAAAAGAAATAGATAATAATGCACAAGTCTCCCATTAATTTTGGAAAAAAAAACATTTTTTCACCTTCCATCCTCTCCAGTGTTATTTATGAAGTGGGCTGTGAGTGATAATAGCAAGAATGAGGAACTCTAATTGGCATCATTATGAGCAGCAGCCTCAAAAATGACAGCTGCCATAAAATGGCAAAATAATCAACAAAAGGCATGTTCAGTACAAGCCCTGCATTATAGGTTCTACTGTAGCTGAAAATTAAATCCATTCTTGATGTGTAGATGGGAAGAATATTCTTCATCTCTGTCTCGGATCTCAAGATTTACTAAGTAGAAGTCAAAATAGCAACCTCAGTGATTGTTTCTTGAATATATACATTGAGCAAAAAATCCACATATTTTGAAATTTTAATTTTTGAGCGTTGTTTGTGTAGATGAAAATTTCAAGACAAAATCAGTATTAATCACGGTTAGTAAGTTTCTTCCGGACCACGTCTGAGTGAAAGTGAAAAATGATTGTTTAAACTTTCTACCTTGAAAATAGGTTGCAATACATGTATGCAATTGGCTGCAAGTTGTCAGCTATTAGCAATATTTATTTATATACCTTGTGAGGTTTTATGTACTTTGTACTGACCACAGTCTTCTTGCATGCTTATTTTGTACCTGATAAGAATCATTTTCCTAAATTTTTAAACGTTTATTTTTGAGAAAGAGAGAGGCAGGGAGGAAGAGAGAATGAGCGAGGAAGAGGCAGAGAGAGAAGGGGACAGAGGATCCGAAGGGGGTTCTCTGCTTACAACACAGAGCCCAATGTGGGCTCTGAAGTCATGACCTGAGCCCTGAAGTCGGACACTCTTGGACACTCAACTGACTGAAGTACTCAGGGGTCCCTCAGATAAGAATATTTAATAGTGCTTCCATAATTTTTCCTTACATATGAAGTGCTTACACTGACATAACACATAGTAAAATCTATGGCATTTTAAAGATATTTTTTCACCTTAAGGGTGCATATTCTATGAGAAATTATCCATCAATATGTAGCCAGAGTTTTGTTTTTTTTCCATTCTTACATAAACACATATACAAATTTAACAATCTCTGGGGCACCTGGGTGGCTCAGTCAGTTAAGTGTCCAACTTCGGCTCAGGTCATGATCTCATGGTTCCTGGGTTTGAGCCCCGTGTCGGGCTCTGTGTTGACAACTCAGAGCCTGGAGCCTGCTTCAGATTCTGTGTCTCCCTCTCTCTCTGACCCTTCCTGCTCACTCTCACTCTCTCTCTCTCTCTCAGAAATAAATAAAACATTAAAAAATTAAAAAAAAAACAATCTCAAATGCATAAATAAATCCTCAATTATTTTGAAGAAAAATGTTTATCTCAGGACATCAGTTGGAATGTGGTCAGGAAGAAAAGTCCCTGCAAAGTTACAGAATAAGGGAGATTTATACCAGGGCTAGAGAGCATGCAAATTTGAGAAGCACCGTGTCCAGGAAGGCCTGCAAAGTGAGAGCCCACGGAAGAAGCCATCACTGCATTTGACAGTGGCCTGGGAGCACCTGGGAGGTGTGTGGAGCATTGGGTGGGACTCAGCTCCTGCATTTGTCAAACAGCATCCTCTGCAGAGAGCCCTGAATCTGAGCATCAACGTGCATGAGACTTGGACTCGCTGGTAGAGAGATACATAGTTAATTACCAGAGTCTGGTGTTTCTATAAAAGAAGAGGAAGCACATGAAGGCTAGGATATGCAGGTTGGTGCAGAATAGGTTTTTCATCCACCAAGAATTAGAAGTTAGTGAAAACATCCTGTTCTCAGGCTGGCGGTCTGATCTACTTCCTCATGTAGACTTGCTGTCTCGGACACCTCTCACAGCCCTGACACCAACGTGTGGACTCAGCTGAATCACCCTTCCAAGAATTCAATTTCTGGAAGAACTGTCACTGTTTCTGAAGCTTACGTTTCTGGACGTTGTAATAGACAATAATGTGCAGTTTACTGAAGATGCTATTGGTGACTTCTCCACGTCATTACTCTAGATACACTTATTTCGGTAAGTATATTTCAGCATTTATGGAATATACTCAAGTTTTTTTTACTATCAAAGTTAAAGCAATAAGAGATCAAAATCAGTACAAGGGGCTATTTCTTCTAGTGATCAGTACTAGCAATTCTTAATTCAATTGGACTATAACCCAAAGTATAAAATAAATATCCATGAGTACTTATTGATATCTAAATGATTGGATACATTAATAAATGGTAGAGAATTCCTGTACCAGACAATTTAAAAAAAAAGGTATAGGTTCTCCACCCTACAGAAAGGATAGCTTAAATTTCTACTTGGTAAGTGCATGCTGTGCACAGTGATTTCCTTCCAAAGAATCTACTAAAATATAGAAAGGGTAGAAAGTATGTGGGGGGGGGTTGGACAGGGACTATACAGTAGATAAACCTAAAACATCTCAGCCAGGTGATCAAGTCAATATTAACGATGATAAGGTATGTGATAGTATATAGCCTTGATATGATATAACGAAAATACCATTTTATCTCTGTGCCTTTCTTTCCAAAAACCCATAATAGTAATCTACTTATGAGATAAACATCAGACTAATTCCAATAGTGGCTCATCTCCCAATATATCTGACCAATACTGCTATATACCTGACCTCAGAACCATCAAGGTCATCAAAAAGAAAGAAAGAAACAAAGTCTAAAGAAAATAGTCACACTTAAGTAAAAACCAAGGAGGTAGTTGACCAACTGTACTGTTGCATCTGGATGGGACCGTGGAACAGAAATATGACATTAGAGAAACCTAAGAAAATCTCAATAAACTAAGGACTTTGGTTATTTTGTATTGATATTGCTTCATTCATTGTAATAAGTGTATCATACTGATAAATGATGTCAAAAAGGGGTACTGGGTGCAGAGGTACATGGAAACTCTGTACTATCTTCTCAGTTTTTCTGCAAATCTACAACTCTGCAACCTAAAGTTTATTATAAAAAACACAAATATGGGGGCGCCTGGGTGGCTTAGTCAGTTGAGCGTCCGACTTTCACTTAGGTCATGATCTCACAGTTCATGGGTTCATGCCCCGCGTCGGGCTCTGTGCTGACTGCCAGCTCAGAGCCTGGAGCCTGTTTCAGAGTCTGTATCTTCCTCTCTCTCTGACCCTCCCCTGCTCACGCTGTCTCTCTCTCTCTCCTAGAAATAAATAAAAAAATATTTAAAAAAAACACAAATATGAGTAAGAGATGATCTTTGTGCTTGAGGAACTGAGTCAGAAGACGAGGTAAGCACCCTCATAAGTGACCATTTGAGTGTGATAGGTTCGGTGGTAAAAGGCAGCATGGGGCATTGAGAGTTCAGCGGAGGCGCACCTAACAGTGGCTGGTGGACCTAAGGAATCTTGGAAATGGGAGTGATTCTGAACCGAGTATTACAGAAATCAAGAAGTAAAGAGGAAGTAAAAAAATGCAAGAAGCAATGAAGTCTAACTTTGAGCAGTTTATTGTCTTTACCACCAGCGTCAAGAGGAATCACATCCCCAGTTTGATTGCAAGTTCCCTTCCCTCCTGCAAGTCCTCCTCCTGGACTCTGCACTCGTATTAACTCTCGCCTCCTATCAAACGTGGATACATTGATCTCCTGAGTCTTGTGCTGTCTTGACTCCTCCACACACATCACCACTTTGGAAGGCAGCTCTGCTCAGCACTATACCACCAACGCCCCTCACATCACCTCTCTGGGACGGTGAGCACTTTTTGCCTCTTGAAAAGGCTGTGTGGCCTTTGAAACTGCCCTGTATCCCTACCGCTTGAAAATTCCCAAACTTTACCAACAGTTTATGACTTTCCTCCCTTCTTCAAACTCAAAGCGTTTTTTACCATACTCAGGATCTAATCTGAATGATTCCACCGTTATCTTCCATTAAATTATTGCACAGTAACTTTGGAATTGTTTATATTTATATTATATTTTTAACATATTTATAACATATTTGCATTATATATATTATGAAAAATATATTTTTCATCAGATTCCTCAATTCTCCATATAATGGGCTTGTCTTGGAATCAGTGTTTTAGAATGATAAGACTCCTTGAATATCATCTTCCTATTATTTGATAGAGAGAAAAAAAGGGAACTCGTATTTACTGATTGTTAGTGTGTCAGGAATTAAGGCATGTAAAATGTGTCAACTTTTCAAATGCCCCCAAAATGCCTATGAGATAAATATCATTATCTCCATTTTCTGTGAAGTTAAAATACTGGACCCCAGTGTGGCTATAAAGCCCACCCAGACATGTGGTCTGATCAGAATCCTGAGTGTGCAGTTAAACCAGTAACAATGCCCAGACCATTTCTTCTCTCGTCTGCTACCTCCTGTGTGCAACCAAAGGCATTGAGATCCGGAGAGGCAAACTCATTTCTCAACATTACTCATTCCCAGGTCTAGACTGCTTTGCTAGGCATAGGACCTGACGCAATTGTCCAATACTCCAGTTCATGAGCTTCCTCAACTGTGAAATGGGGCTGAAAATACAACCTACCTCCTAAGGTTGTTGTAAGGGACGAACGACACAATGTTAAGGAAAGAGCTAAAAGTATTGCTCTGTGGCGATCATGGCTCCTATGGCTAAACCTAGGTGTCTCGGGACTTTTTATTTCATCTTTTCTGTCCCCTATGGCATAGAAAACATCCAGTACTCACTTATTTGTTTTACAGTTTCTGGTTACACTTTCATGACAATTCTTTCTGCACCCACAATGTAAAAAATGAAATGGTATTTGACTTCAGTTCAAGAGCTTGACAGTTGAGTCATGCTTTGAGAAAAAGAAGGTTGTCGTTTAGCCTGTCAAGAAAATAGGAAGATTGTCACACAGCTTTGGGCAGGTAGTGATGAGCAAACCTGGTGCCTGTAACTTTTCTCTCCCCCTATTTCCAAACATCTTCGTGCACTGAGGAAGGGGACACTGACCTTGAGAGCACACGGAAAGGAGATACTATTTCAAATGAAGCAATAAAGTTTGTAATATATGTTAGTAATTAGAGAAACTGTTCATTGTCTTCTCAGGTTTAATGGCTTTTCAAAGATTGTGAATAAGTTAAGGGAGTTTTTAATATTCCTCTGAAATATGAATCCATGTACAACCTTGTATTACATAATTAAAAAAAGTCTTTGATCTGAAGGTCTTAGATTTATCCTAGCAAATTAAGTGTTGAACGTCGGACCTCTAGGTTGTATTCATAATGCAAACAAGTAAAGGCAAGCGATGCCAACTTTAGGGGCAGTAGGCAGCATGGCGAGCTGTCAAACATGCTTACTGTCATCTGAGAAGGGAAGCTGATTGGTACCATGAGAGTCGCCTGAACTCTGTTCGTATGAGAACAGGAGCGCCAGCTTAGGTGTCAGGGTCAAAGTACACAACCAAAGACCCAGTAGAACCAAAGACCCAGTAGCAGCAAAGACATCAGCAAAGGCATCGTTTTATTTTGTCATTACATTGTAGATACTTGAGTTCACAGCGCTCAGGTTTCCCCAGAAAAAGATGTAACACTCTTCAAAATAGAGTAATCCTGTGTCGTAAAGAATAGAAACTAAAGACATGTACCTGTGAGATGACCGCCAATGTCCTTCATTGCAGGCAGAACACTGACCCCTCAGGTCCCAGGCATGCCCATGGTCACCAGACTTCCAGCGTGCGGGTGACAGGACACTTGTGATACTTCAGTCCAGTCTCTGCCACTGAAAACAGACAGCAGCTATTCAGACTTTCCACTCTATTCTTCTTTATATGGAGATTGAAAGTCTATGGCAAAGATAATTATAAAATGCTTGATCTCAGTGACTCCTCTTTAACTCCGCAGATTATACAGAGGCTCTAAATTACACTACTGTCTAGGCAGATAGGACCTCACTTTAAAGTGTGTGAAGTCTGAGACAGGCCTGGCATCATTATCTTCTATCACTTTGCTGTGGATACTAAAGGGATATTCCATGTGAAAAAAACTTTGAAAACGAGGAATGTCATCAATATATCTGTTGTGCTTTTATTCTTTAAGTGGGCCATGCCTATGGCATGGTTTTATTAAAGGAAAAAGGATGTTATCAGTAATATAAATGAATCAGGGAGGGAAGGAAAGATTTGTTGGAAAGGCTAGGTTTTTATATGGATTAATAAAAAGATGCTGTTAATACGGAAAGGAAATATCATTATCACAGTACAAGTTTGCATACAGTTCATTTACTACAGTACGATGTCCCTTGTAGTTTATACTGATGTGTAGCGCCGATGACATGTTCCAGGGTGAAGATGCCATGGTATCAAATGAATGAGTCTGAAAAACAGGCTTGTATGGTCGGGGAAAGAAAAAGCCATGGAGATGCCAGGGATCGAACCTGGGGCCTCATACATGCAAAGCATGTGCTCTACCACTGAGCTACATCCCCAGCTCTTAGAGCAAGCTGGCATGGAGATGAGTAGATACACTTCTTGCTTTTAGAAAGCTGGGCAGTTGATCTCTGTCTAGGGGATGAAATTGCACTGGATGCCTATAGTCTGAAACTCCAGTCACAGAATGTTCCAAAGCATTCTTTATGGAACGGTTTTGCACCATTAATGTAGAATAGTCCTGCTGCTTTGTAGCTCAGCATCGTGCTAGCTTCCCAAGCCTCATCTATGGACATGAGGAAGCACCACCTTCCTTCAAAATTCATCTTATTTCTGTAGTCTCCTACTCCTCGATCCAAGAAAACATTTTAATTCCATTTCACAAAGCCCCTGTCCTTCTATAGGGGAAGGGAAAATAACTGTCTCCTCTACTCTTCTATGTGTTCTATGGCTGAGGACTTGAAAATTAGATCAACAAAAGGTGGACTAACAAGAGAAAAACAGAGTTGATTAATTCCCTCCCTGCACCCTCCCTGCACCCTCCCGTGCAGGAGGAAGAAACCCGGTCATGAGTAAGTAACCCAAAGGGGTGGTTAGAACTCAAGAACAATCAATCAGTAGAGAAGCGACAGGACAAAGGAAGAGGAGATTAATTTTACAGGTACAAACTGGGGAAAGTAAATGCAGGGAAAACCAATGGAAGATAAAGGCTTTCCAGAAAGGTCTGAGGGCAGGACACTTGGTTGGCTCGGTCAGTTAAGCATCTGACTTTGGCTCAGATCATGATCTCAAGGTTCATGGGTTTCAGCCTCACATCAGGCTCCACGTTGGGCGGAGCTTGCTTGGAATTCTCTCTCTCCACTCCCCCCCACCAACTTGCTCTCTCTCTCTCTCTTTCAAAATAAATACATAATGTTTAAAAAGTGGGGGTGGGTAGCGTGTAGAACCTTCTCAGTGCAGTGACAGGGTTAGAATTCCCTTCCTGATACTGTATGGGCTGGGGCATCACAACGGTAATTTCGGGTCGGCTTCCAGGCAAACAGGGGAGGGCAGAGAGTTCATCCTTCCTCTGCTTTTCCTCTGTTGCCTTTATCTCAAAATAATCTTTGTGCCAGAGTGCCGTATTGTAGGGTGCTATATTCTGAACCACTTTCATGTCCTTCCTGGGGCCAAAGGTCAGAATAGGGGGTCTTATTACAGAGAAGAAAAAAATGAAGAAAGAGTTTACTTGTTGCCATAATAATACTTCCCTCAGGACAGGGAAATAGGATTCTGGACCTAACAGACCAGCGCAGTGGCCGGAAGAAACAGCCTTGTTCTGGAAGCAGTGTGTTCTGGGAGACAGATGTCCAAACCATGGAGAACTATGAGCATTTGATTTCCACTGACTATGATGATAAAGATGAAATAGCTGTTTGATAAATAACATTTCCACAATGAAAACACAGAAAGAAATACCAGAAGTAAATGAAAGAGCTATTTGTTGGATTCATCTACTTGATTACCACAACCCATAATGCTGAATGCAGCATATCCCCTGATAGGATTATTAGCAAAGGGCTCTCTAAATATTTGATGAGCTCATTGGAGCCTTACAGAAAATCTAATTTCCGGGTTATCACTAACAGCAGATTCTGGCTCTGACACTGCTTCTCTTTGCTAAGATGCAAACTTTAAAGCACTGCTCTATCTCAGCAAATTTCGACATTCTTGGCCAAGAGAAGATCAGATGCTAGGAAATAAACGTATTTATGAGGCCACCTCATGATATAGGATACACTTATCTTTATCAGTAAATTAATAGGAGGCAAAGTCCAAAACAATACGGAATTACCAAGAGAAAAGAAACCTACCTCCTTTCTCTTTAGCTCTGTTTCCACTATAATGATAGCTTTAGAAAACCTTTATCCTAATATTGTTTTCTATAATTCTAGGCATTTAATTTCCAATGTATATGCTGATATTTCTCTTGAAAACTGCAAAGTACAGAATAATTTAAGTACTGATTAAAGTCCAAAATACACGTAATCTCTTGAGTAAGCAGTGGATTACGCTACCATTATAATCTTGAAATCTCTTACCTTAACGATATTGGCTCTTCTATCATCAGTGAAAACCAGCTAGTAAAAATAGATGAGACTGAGGTGTAAACTGCTGCATGTGTACCAGAACTCAGTCCTACCATGTATTTTACTGTAAGATACTCTACACTAGGAACTCAGAGAATAGAGCAGTGCCTCGAACTTGTATCACATGACTGTGTCCAGGAGAAGGCAGACAGATACACAAAAAACCTAAATGTAAATTACTATTAATGCTTCAGAATATTCATATTCATTTGTCCTGAAAAGGCTTCTTTTTAAAAAAAAAAGTTTATTTATTAACCTATATTCATGATCATGAGATCACGACCTGAGCCAAAATCAAGGGTTGGATGCTTAACTGACTGAGCCACCCATATGCCCNATGTGAATGAAGAAAGGGTAGAGAGCGGGGGAGAGAGAACCCCATGCAGGCCCTGAGCTATCAGCACGGAGCCTGATGTGGGGCTCCGTATCACAAATCAGGAGATCATGAACTGAGCTGCAATCAAGAGTCAGTCGCTCAGCCACTGAGCCACCGCCATGCCCCCTGGAAACACCTTTGAGCTTGAAACAAAATGAGCAAAATCAACAGTGTTATAGAGGCTTGATATCTTCTTTCAATCCATAAACATAATATGCTTTCTGTAAAGTTATATCTCAATGAGATTTATGCTAGTTTGGTTACGTATTTTCTTAACTGTCCAGATTCCCAGTGCATGAAAAATCACCCTTGAAAACATGGGTTTCACTAGATTTTTTTCTGCTGAAAGATTATGGGACCATATCCCAAGTTAGACATCACACTAAGCTGAGCGATGTTCTTGCTACAACACACAAAAGACCATCAGTGCAATATTTCTTGTTTCAAGCACAGAATCAAGAGAACATACGTGTGCACATTCTCTTTCTCCCTTACCCTCTGCCTTGTGCTGGCTTCTCTCCCTCTCCCACTCATCTTCACACAAGTACTCGGACAACATTTGTGATATGAAAATTAGCTTTCAAGTCTTCCTCTCTTTCTTATCAGGGGGTTTGCAGTTTGAAAATTGCTGAGGAAGGTAACAGTTGAACTCTTGTTTCCGTTAAATGGTTAATAAGATTTTATAGTCAGTATGCAAGGATAAACTTTGATTGTGAGAGTGCATAGAATTACTGCAAACACAGTTTGCAAAATAGACTCAAACTTCCCCTGTGATGAGGACAGAGAAGCTTGACAAACAGAACACGTGAAGGCACTACGTAAGCAAGAACTTTTTTATTAGTTATTTTACTCTTTCAAATACCATAATTAAGCCAAATATCTTTTAACGTTAAGAACATAATTAAAAGAACTATTGTTCTCTCTCTCCAAAGTTCACCGTCTCATAGAAAGAAAAGCATATACGGTAAAAAATGAGTGTACTGTGTGGTTCCATGGAATGCCAGCTGATAGAGGGGCTCAGTCAGTTAAGCATCTGACTCTTGATTTTGGCTCAGGTCATGATCTCACGATCTTGAGATTGAGCCCTGGATTGGGGTCCACACTGGGCCTGGAGCCTGCTGTAGATTCCCTCTCTGCCCCTCCCCTTATTCCTCTCTCTCTTTCTCTCTCTCAAAAAAAAATGTAATAAAAAAATAAAAAAGTAAAAAGGTATACCCGGTGATATGGACAATAAAACCCAAAATAGCAGTGACTTTATCCTCCAGAAAAGGTCATTTTTTACACACACACAATGTCTTAAAACATATATGAGCTACATATGTGGAACAGGAGAAACTTAACAGAGGACCGGGGGGGAGGGGAAGGAGAAAAAAATAGTTAAGAAGAGGGAGGGAGGCAAACCATAAGAGACTCTTAAATACTGAGAACAAACTGAGGGTTGATGGGGGTGGAGGAGGGGGAAAATGAGTGATGGGCATGGAGGAGGGCTCTTGTTGGGACGGGCACTGGGTGTTATATGAAAACCAACTTGACAATAAACTGTTAAAAAATATATATGAGATAAAGATAGGGTGAAAGCGGGAAGTCTCTTCCCCACAGTGTTCCTCAGGGACCGTTTTGATAGTACCTTTAACTACCTTTACAGTCACTGACCCCATCAGCAGAAGAAAGGGGAGCCTGCAGACACATGTAGGGAGTTTCATTGTTGTGGCCTGGAAAAGTAAAGATCAATTTCAATCAGAGCGCTTTGGGAAGGAAACAAGGGCCACAGGGGGTGTAGCCTTCCATGTGCCCAGGAGGGAAGGGAATATAAATATTAATTAACTCCACTAATATTACCACCAGGAGTACTGCAGCAATGCAATAGGAGACCATTGACCTTCTCACAGTGTGTGAAAGGGGGGGTGGGGGGAACCCATTGGGGACATAGGAAATGTTCAAGACTCCTAGCCGGTCAATGGGCCAATGACATCTACTTCCTCCCTCAGCTGGTACCTGGCAACATTCTGATGTTACCTCAAGTAATGAACCCCCACAGGAAATCTGGGTCCTAATCCCCAGACCTGAAAATTTGCTACTTTGCATGGCAAAAGGGATTCTGCAGGTGTGATTACACCAAGGGTCTTGAGATGGGGACATTATCTGGGAGGATACCGTGGGTCGAGGTAATCACAAGAGAGTAGGGTGAGCTGACAACAGAAACCAGGATCAGAGCCACGCGACGCTGGCTTTGAAGATGCAGGGAGGGGCCAGAAGCCCGGGGATGCGCGTGCCTCTACAGACTGGAAAAGGTGAGGAAATGGATTTTCCTTTAGAACTTCCGGAAAGAACTAACCCACCTGACCCTCAATTTTAACAATATTTTTTAAGTTTTTAGGTGTTTAAAATAACTGAATATTTGCCTCCAGTTGTCATTTTTGGTTGGACATTAAACACATGTTTAGCAGGTTTTTACGAAATCTTACCAAACCTTCAGGGCCCATATCAAGCAGCAACTTTTCCACAAACCCTTCTCCAGAGACTTGAACAAATCTTGGAAAAGAGTAATGTATCTCTTCAGGTAGTTTGTAAATTATTTCCTTACACATTTTATATTTAATCTTTCTTCTTTTAATGAAACCTAAATAAAAATTTCTTATTTAATTTAACATATAAATTTTATTCTCTCTCAAAAGATAGATGATAGATAGACGGGTAGATAGATAGATAGATAGACTTTTTTTAAGTAGCTACTTTACAAAATGAGTTTCTTTAGAATAACTGTCCCAGTTTTGAAATTGGAAGGTTCCAAAGGAGAGCTTTAACATTTCATATTCAGTTTAGAGAATCAGAAAAAAAAATGCAAACATAAAATATCAAATAATGGCATTAAGACTATTGACTTCCACAAATATAGAGTCATAAATGTATGCTGTTTTAAGCCACAACATTTTTAGCAATTCGTTACAGGAACAGTAATAAGTGACTATATTTTGCCCCCTTTATTGGACACACAGGGCTTGTGCCACAGGTTCCTGATCAGTGTGTGGGGGATGTGCTGCGATGGCCTCAGGGTGACGTGAAAAATGGAAAACCACACCCTGAAAGGTCTCTCCTTGAGTCCATTCTCCCATTCATGTGAATGGCCTCTTTTGGATCCAGTCTTCCATTTCCCTGTTATGCAGTGAATTCTGCCCTCCTCTCACCCCCCTCTGAGGTTCAGAACTTAAAGTCCTAACCTCCACTACCTCAAGATTTGACCTTATTTGGAAACAGGATCATTGCAGATATAATTGGTTAAGATGAGGTCACACTAGAGTCAGGTGAGCTCTAATCCAATATGGCCAATGTCCTTATAAAAAGAAAATCTGGACACAGACACACATATAAGATTTCCATGTGAACATAAGACATGAAGGTATGGTGATGAGTCTACAAGCCATGGATTGCAGGCAAGCCACCAGAAGCCAGGAGAGAGTCATGGCAGATTCTCCCTTAAAAACCTCAGAAGGAATCAACACTGATGCCACCTTGATCTTGGATTTCTAGTCTCCACAACAGCCAGAAAATAAACTATTGTTTAAACCACCCTGTTTGTAGTTCTTTGTTTTGGCAGTCCTTGAGAACCAAATTGCCCTCACCATGACTCAGCCTTCTCTCTCCAGTGATTTCTCATAATTCTTCGGTCAGCTTTCAGAACCCATTAACTCTGTTTCCTTTTGCAGCCTGCCCAGGGTTGTATTAATGGGGAGGAACCCTCGGATCGCATTTTCTTCTCATCTCAGCAGAAACTGCCTGTTTACATTTTTAGCACGTACAACTTCTCAGAGAGTAAATCTGCATTTACTTACTAGTTTTTAGCATTTGACACAAAGTTCTTTTTAGAACTGATCTCATTTATTATGAGTGAAGTTTTCCTCTTAGACTCTTTTGCTGTTGTTAATAATTCATCCCTGTGTTAGAAATAGTTACGTTCTCTCTGACTTGTTCTCCGTTATTATTATTATTTTTTTGAACTTTTTTAAATCACCGTAAAGTCAGCTAACTCTGTCTCCAATGTCAGTCAATGTGAGGATGTCCCTGAAAGTTACATCAGTTTCTGTTTCACTGTGTCCCCTGTTATAATATATAATTGTATGAGAACATCAGCATAGAACTAAAATCTTTCTATCCCAGCNCAGAGTAAATATACATTTACTTACTAGTTTTTAGCATTTGACACAAAGTTCTTTTTAGAACTGATCTCATTTATTATGAGTGAAGTTTTCCTCTTAGACTCTTTTGCTGTTGTTAATAATTCATCCCTGTGTTAGAAATAGTTACGTTCTCTCTGACTTGTTCTCCGTTATTATTATTATTTTTTTGAACTTTTTTAAATCACCGTAAAGTCAGCTAACTCTGTCTCCAATGTCAGTCAATGTGAGGATGTCCCTGAAAGTTACATCAGTTTCTGTTTCACTGTGTCCCCTGTTATAATATATAATTGTATGAGAACATCAGCATAGAACTAAAATCTTTCTATCCCAGGTGTTTCTAGTCTTAACAAAGACATTGGCAAAAGACCATAATATAACACAAACTCAAAAGGATTTAAGTGTGGGAAAGAATACTTTTCACATAGGCAAGTTGGATGCCATAAAAATAATTTGTGTTCATTTTACGTTATGAATGAAAAAATGTTATGACTAAGTAAAACAGACAGAAGAATCTAAATAAATTCATCCCAGATAGTTTCTTTTAGTGGTAGCCATTTTATCATTGTGAATTGCAGGAAGTTACTGTAGTTGGAATTAACACTGTCAAAATCAAATTCATTTTCCATTGCTTGTTTGCACTAGAGAGCTCTTACCACCATAAATTTGCTTACAATATGCATGTTATGATGATGTCCTATGATTTTTGGTGATTAGGTGTTCTAAATAACGAATTTTTCGTCTCTAGTCAACATCTGTACCTGAAGTTTGTCACATTTTGTAGACTTTCGTCCAAATCTTACAATTTCTTTAGGCTCCATATTAATCACCAATTCCCCCATAAGTTTATCTCAAACAACACTAACAGATGTTAAAAATAGTAAGGATATTTATCTACATAGTTTAAAATTTATTTTAAAACATTTAATTTTTTACCCTTTTTTGGAAATATTATATATTGTTTGAATGCAAAATCTTTGAGTACACAGATCAGGACTTCTGTTTTGTTTCTTTCTTAGAATTCCTTGCATAGGGGTAGGCCCTTGGTGGGACATAAATGTAAATGTCCTAATTAACTTACCATGTCAATCTTATCTTTTGTATACACTTAAGAATGCTACTTCACAAAAATGGAATGGCTTTAGAAAAGTTGTTTTGTGTTTAACAACATAAAGTCCCAAAGGAAAGTTATATTCCATTTGAAACTTCATATTCAGTTGCAGGCCATCAGAAAAACTTATGAACATTAAATGTATCATAGTAGCAAGATTACAGAAATGGTTTCCTATAATTTTCATATATTTACATTTCTTAAGGTATAAACTCTGAAAAAGCACTTCTGCATGAAAATGAACATCTGTTAGTCCATCAAAAACCACTTATTGAACATATACAGTAGAGGAAAGAATGCTAATATATCATTTTAATAGTTTCAACAGTAATTTTCTTGACAGATGCTTCCCCAGGAGAATAAATATCATCTCTCTTCTGTAGTTAGATAACCTTGCTACATGGGATGAGTGCCGTGGTTTCCCTGTGGTACAACACAGGTTTCCCTGTGCTCAGGTTTTGGTTTTGTGTTTGTTTTTTTCTGAGAACATCAATTTTCCCTTTTACCCTGAAATAACATCTCAGATTGTGACTGATGGGATGGCAGAAATAATCAAACGATGACATTTTCAGCATCAAATGAAGCCGTAATTCTCTAAGTTCACAGATAATTCTGCAGAACTGTTTTTATACAAACACAGTAATTTTCTACTTATGTAAGTATATGAAGGCAAAAATGAGATGAATGTGAAAAGTATTATTAGCATCACATGAGTCATATATCATCAAAATGTCGCTTACAAAAACATCAGTGCAGAGATATGTCAAGTGAAAGAGATTGTCACCTGCCAGTCATCAACCATCAGCCAGTGGTAGAAGTAGAGGGGAAAGCAGAGTCTTGGAAAAAGCTATTATTATCCTTGAAAAGCAATTTTGTACTTCAGAGTGACTACAAAAGGGGTTGATTGTGTTAATTTTATCATCTAACGTGATTGATGATAGATCTACAGCGTTGTCAAAACCTCAACAAGCAAAACAGTTAAACATTTTTAACTACTGACATAATGCAAAGTAGAACAAAGCAAAAACAAAGGCCAGAGACATCGGGCTGCTGCCTCGAGCCTCCCTGTTCAGGTAGAAAAAGGGAAAGCAGCAATTTATACCCCATTTCAATTGTCCTCCGGAAACATTTGACAGCAGACTGTAAAATGAGGTAAATGCATCAGGGGTACACTGCACTACAAAGAGGCAGCAAGAGGAGAGAACAGGTGGGAAAAGCATGAGATTTAAAAATTTGGGAACTGGTTCTAGTTTCTGGTCTTCACCCAAAGTGTCCCAAGCCAGAGGGTAATAACTTGCATCATTGGATCATTCCCAACAGCCAAGATATGGAGACATCCTAAATGTCCATCGATGATGAATTCTGGAAGGGAAAAAATAGTTTCAAACAGAGATGGAGCCAAACTATTCGAGACTCTTAAACACAGAGAACACACTGAGGATTGATGGCAGGGAGGGGAGGTGAAAGAGGGGAAAATAGGCAATGAACACTGAGGAGGGCACTTGTTGGGATGAGCACTGTGTGTTGCATGTAAACGATGAATCATGGAATCTACTCCCAAAGCCAAAAGCACACTGTATACACTGTATGTTAGTCAACTTGACAATAAATTATATTTTAAAAAATGGGGGCACCTGGGTGGCTTAGTCGGGTAAGCGTCCGACTTTCGCTCAGGTCATGATCTCGCGGTTCGTGGGTTCGAGCCCCGCGTCCGGCTCTGTGCTGACTGCCAGCTCAGAGCCTGGAGCCTGTTTCAGTCTGTGACTCCCTCTCTCTCTGACCCTCCCCTGCTCACGCTGTCTCTCTCTCTCTCTCTCTCTCCTAGAAATAAAAAAAAAAAAAATGAAAGAAAGTGTGGTACATATAATGGAATATTGCTCAGGCATATAAAAGAAGGAAATCCTACCATTTGTCACAGTATTGGTAAATCTGAAGGATACTATGCTAAGTGAATAAGTTAGACATAGAAAGATAAGTAAGTATTGTATGATCTTGCACTTATGTGGAATCTAAGAATGTAGAGCCCACAGAAACAGAGAGTATAACGGTAGTTACTGTGGGCTGGAGGGTGGGGGGAAAAGAGATATCAGTCAAAGGGTGAAGACTTCCAGTTATCCGATGAGTAAGTTCTGGGGATCTAATGTACAGCATGGTGATTATAGTTAATCATATGTATTGGATACTCAAAATTTACTCAAAAAGGAGATCTTCAGGTTCTCACCATCAAAGAAGGCATCTCTGTGAGGTTATGGACCTCTAACGAGCTTGTCTGTGGTAATCATTTCATGGTGGGTACCTATATCAAAACTTCTTGCTGTGCACCGTAAAGCAATATGATTTTATCTGTCAATCATACCCCAATAAAACTGGACGAAAAAGGCACCATTAGGTAAATCATTTAACGTGTTATGTCTTTTGGCCTAGGAGTTAGGAGAGTCAGAAGTATTTTGAAATGATTTATCTTGTTATCACCATTCTTTGTGGCCATGGGAGACAGAGCAATTTAAGAAATGAAACGTGAGCCTATACATAAAGAAGGAGCATATTCACAACATAATGACGCTGCCATTAGAAATTTCAGAACCAGCCCCATGCGGTGATATGACTGATGGCAGCTGACTGAATGATTGATCTGGAACTATTTTTGTTTTTAAAAAAATTTTTTAATGTTCTATTTATTTCTGAGAGAGACAGAAAGAAGAGAGAGAGAGAGAGAGAGAGAGACAGCATGAGCAGGGGAGGGTCAGAGAGAGAGGGAGACACAGAACCTGAAACAGGCTCCAGGCTCTGAGCTGGCTGTCAGCACAGAGCCCGATGCGGGGCTCGAACCCACGAACCATGAGATCATGACCTGAACTGAAGTCGACTGAGCCACCCAGACCCCCCTGGAACTGCTATCTTTGGAGTCGAGCTTAGATTTGGTTACTGGTGTCCCCTGATTGTTACCCTTGGTGAGTCATCTAGAACCATCCTTAAACCATCCTTCTTGGTTTCCTCTGACATAAAATGTGAATAACAATGATGAACATTTTGAGTACTTTTGAGGAAATGTGGAGATAATTTATTAAGGTTTTTAGTACCGTACATGACGAGGTAAATACTCACTGAATTAGCCATCATTATCATGATTCTTTAATTGGAATATGTTCCTTGGGATTTTGTTCTATGTAACTGCTTCCCATAAAACTTTCTGTGATTCTGAAAATGTTCTACATCTACATCTACACTGTCCAGTACAATAGCCATTGAATCCATGGAAATATTGAGCACGTGAAACATGACCAGTGTGACTGATGAACTGACGTTTTTATTTTATTAATTTAAAATGTTATGTATGTATGTATTTTGAGAAAGTGAGTGCAAGCAGGGGAGAGGCAGAGAGAGAGGAAGAGAGAGAACTCCAAGCAGGCTTCACACTGTTAACTCAAACCCCCACAGGGGGCTCGATCTCATAAACCGTGGGAACATGACCTGAACCAAAATCATGAGTCTGACATTTAACTGTCTGAGCCACCCAGGCACCCCTTTATTAACTTTAAATCAAAATGGCCACATGTGGCTTCTGGCCGCTGTATGGGACCTGGGTAGTCTGGAGTCTGTCCTCATTCACACTGTCTACCTGGGTGATCCCACCTACGTCTGCAGCCTGGGCATGGTCACCTGCCCCCAGGCAACCCCCCAACTCCATCTCTCCACAACAGAGTATCTAATATTTATGGGACACTTTTTAGGCGCCAGGCATTTCCGAGAGCTCTGCGTGTGCTACCTCATTCCAGCCAGGCAGCACTCTTGTGCCATAAATACAATCATTCTAGCTCTGTTGCAGATGAGAAAAACAGGAAGGAGCAGATTCACGTTTGAATGAGAAGTTGAACAAAATAACCTTCATAGCTAATGCAGTGATCAGGGCATATGAGCCAAGGTAAATGCTTTGCCTAAGGACATGGTTATTTCGGACAAAGTGGGGACCAGAATGCAGGCGGGTTTCCTGCATCAGCACAGTTATGAAAACCTCCACCGGGAAACTAGAGATGCGAAGAAAGTTTACTTAGGAAATAGGGGAGGAAGGGCAGGAAGGATGTTAAAAACTGAAATCAACTTTGTTAGGGAAAGTGCTAGTAAAGGAAATTCTGTGTGACCAGTTCCAAGTTTATAAAGGATCTCTCTCTCTCTCTCTCTCTCTTTCTCTCCCTATCTCTCTCTCTTTATAATACACACACACATACACACACACAGAGACACACACACACACACACATTTTTAAGTTGCCCTCAAATGGGACTTTTCAATGTGAACTTTAAGGGAATCAGGTTAGTAATGAGACTTTTCTAGATTGTCTAAATGTTCATCGAAACTCTGAAGACTCTTTTAGCTCTCTGTACGGGATGCCAGACTTTAATTTGACTTTCATTTGAGTAATGTGCAAAGCATGTTTGAGAAGAAGTCAAAGAAAACCAATGAAAGACGAGAGAGAGAGAGAGAGAGAGAGAGAGCGCAACATGATGTTTATGCTTCCTTTTGTTCAATTTTAGAGAATAAAATATCTCTTGAAGCTACTAGAAAAGGACATGTAAAAGGTCATTTCTCAGCCAGTATATTAAGACTATATTTAATCTTTAAAACATCAGAGAATATAATTTTCTTCTAAGAGCTTATATCTCTTTTTTCTATCCCCAGAGCACGAGTATGTGCATTGATAAGAGGTTAAATGTAATAAAAATAATTAGACATTTCACAATGATTTGACTCTGTGTCATAATCATCTGACATGCACAAGGAAGCAATTCAAATTGGCCAGATTTACCAACAGAAAAACACCAGCTTTCTTTTCTAGCAAACTATGAATTGATTTAAAATTTTTTTCAAATGTCATCAAATCTCTTAACTACTATTTAATTTAAAAATATTCTATCATTATCATTGTAAGACACATGATAATTGTGTCTAGAAATATTTCTTCAGAATGAGAAAAATATCCATATTCTGGCAAGGAAACCATGCCTGTAACTACAGAAAAATGAGTTTTCTGTTATTTATGCAAATATATGAACTCCACACCTATAAATATCTCAACACGTTTTATATTTTCACACATATATTAGCCAAAATGAGCAGTAATCTTTTTTATAAGGTTTATTTATTTATTTTTTGAAAGAATGAGCATGAGCCGGGGAGGGGCAAAGAGAGAGGGAGTGAGAGAATCCCAAGCAGGCTCAGCGCTGTCGGCACCCGGCTCGATCTCATGAACCAAGAGGTCATGAACTGAGCCGGATCAAGAGTCAGCCGTTGAACCAAGTGAGCCACCCAGGCGCCCCGAGCAGTAATCTTTTTACTTGTGAATGAGATGTTGGTCTGTTTTACAGACTGCAAAAGCTGGGGAGCATCACTTCCCAGCCTGGACTGAATCCTGAGACGGAGCTGGAAATGGGGGTACAAAGCTACCAGGTTCGGATTCACCGTATTTGGGAACACTCCGAATACACTCAGAGAATGTGCTGTGTTCAGAACTTGAAAGACACGCAGAATGAGATCATCCTGGTGCCTCTGCTTTCGTGCTGCTTCTCTATTCCCCCCTTGTGTAAAGTCAGCACACCAACGGACCCTATAAATTCTCTTTCAGGAGGGAGGCCTTTTGACCACATCCATCGGTCTGGAGAAGCTGTCCCTCCAGATGCTCATGACAAACTAGCTACCTCTCTACGTCTTTGACCAAACTTAGAGATCGTTAATAGCAGAAGGGGAATGTCACTCACCTTCCAATCCCAGATACCTAAATGCTACATTGACAGCCACTGTTTAATTCAATTCTTCTGGGGAAAAACCACAAGTAGATGGGACAACGCATGCATGAATGAATATGAAATTGTCATGTAACACGTAACTTCGGCTTTGTGTGAAAGAATTAGAAACCCAAATTCTTCATAACCTGTCTTCTACTGAGGGTTTTAGACCCTTCTAGGATTCAAAGACAATTTAGAAATTGAAGTGCATTTATGTTTTCAACCTTGCTTTTAGGGAATCTCTATTATTCCATTACGATTGATTTTTATTCCTCCGTTGAGTCTCCATTACCCCATCAAAGGGGCCACGGCCAGGTCTTCTCAAGTCATAATCAACCAAAGCATCATTATCACTCAGAAGAAGGTGTGTGTTGGAGCCGAACCAGGCATCGAAGCTGCGATCCGGTGTGTGATGGGGTGAGGTGGTGACTATGGGATGGACTGAAGATCCGCAGCAGCAAAAGGGAATAAACGAGAAGGAAAAGTGCTTCCTGCCTGAAGAGCAGCGTAAGTGGATGAAACCTCTCTCTTCTTTCCATGTTTCCTTCTATACTTGGCTCATGACACGTGAGATGCTGATGGAGAATGCTCCAGAACTCTCTGCCTTATAGCCTACTGCCGGGCCTGGGATTACAGGGTCATGAATGAACTCAGTTCTAAGACTACTTAGGCTGACGTCCTACCACAGAATACATTTCTGCTAGATTCAAGAGCTCCAAATTAAAGAATGTTTATGGAATAAAAACTGCAGAAGACATTCTCGATTGGTGGGGAATGACTTTCTAAGCATCAGTCAGTGCAAGACTTCTTAAAAGATAAATAGACTTGACCGTTTTTTAAATGCTTTAATATCAAAAATGATCCAAATATTGTAAAAGGAAACAGAAATTGGAGACAGGCAGTTTGTACAAGTATAATCGACAAATTCTTGCAAAGAGACATTGTAAGATCAATAAAGAAACCCATCATGTACTCATTAGTCTCTCCAGTGTACAAGGCAGAAGTCACGCTGGATCTTCCCCTCCTTCCGCTGCTCCAGGGCGATGCATAACCCGGTTCTTTCCCCCTCCGTCATGCCTGTGTCCTGGCGGGTGCTGCCATGTGGCAGTCACATCCCCTCCACCATTCTGAGGTCCCTCTTCCTTCCTGGGACAGGTGCCTAGTGCCTCTGATGGCTGACTTCTTTCTTTTTTCTTGAAGAGCTTACTGGTTCATTAATTCCTCTCCAAACACATTACCGACATGGGTGGCATTTTCTACAATTCCTCAGATTACAATTTATTTTAAATTCGAGGCACTTGAATATTTTCGACAATGCAGTGGTACTGTGGTGTGTATGCGGATTCCTTTTCAGAACTGAGGCCTTCGTTCTTCTGCTTCTCAATTTGGGCTGCTGACGATTTGTGTCTGGTTTCTTCTCTGGAATTTGCCCTTGTCCCGGGGGAGTTGTGTTACTCAAGGCTACATCCTTGGGTGAAGGAAGCCCGCACCCAATGGCTGGTCCAAATGGGTGTAGGAGGGCCTGGTCTCTGTGCCTTAATTAGGGACATCCCTCAAGAGCCATTTCAGTGCGTGACTGACTCTTGTCCCAGCAGTGGGGAGTTCCACAGGACAGTGTTAGGTTCTGTCTGGACACTGGGGCTCATTAGTGATCCTTAGGGGCCTTATACACAGTCTCAGGTTTTTACCCCCCACCACTCCATCCAGAGGAATGCAAGTTGTTTCCTTATGGCACCTAAACTTCCAGAAGCACCTTGTTTATGTTCTCCTTCACTCCTTGCTGCCTTCTTCCACTAGCTCTCCCCTTTGCAGGGATTATTTCTCCCTGTTTTCTACCCTGATCCCTGCCCCTCCGAGGCAGCATGGGAGTTAACACGGTCTTTCAGAAAGGGCTTCCTCTTTCTAACTCTCAGACAACCGTCCTGGGATCCATCTTTTCTGGAAACTCTTAACCAGTGACTGAGCACGGTGGTGACCCCAGGAAGGGCCATTTCTGCCCTGAGGCTCCTGGCTGGGATGGCCATGGATTCAGCTCAGGCTCCTGGAAGGGGGGGGGTTCCTCCCTGGCCAATCCTGCCCCCGCACCCCGTTTCCCCTCGTAGGCGTGTTAGATGTGAGACCAGCATCCTCATCTGGAGGTTTTGCTACTATTGCCTCCTCTCACGTTTATAGCTCTCGGGCATCCCTCCCGAGCCCCAGCAAACCCACAAGCAGCTTGCATTCCCGACTCATCTCAGCCTCTGCCCCCCCCCGCCCCCCCGGAGGACACAGAAGGCAAAATCTGGCACAGCAAGGGACAGATAATAAGGATCCATGTCATTTGTGGTTTGAATAAATCAGAACCACTAAAACCACAGCTGAGAAGAATCCAAAGAAGGCAAAGAAAATTCATGAAAGAAACCCTGTTAAGACTTACCAGGAATCAAAATAATGTGACTTTGAGACAACCAAATTACCGAAATTGCATAAAGTTCTCCCGCTGCTTCCCCGGCGTGGGGGAGGGAGCTAAGCTCTCCCACATTTAGCTGTTATTCCGGAAATACAGTTGTGCTTTTCACACCACACAGTCTGATGTCATCGAAACGGCGTGGGAATTGGAGACTCAGATATGCGGTTGGTAAGAATCTCACAAAAGACCCTGAAAGGGACTCAGCTCCCTCTGGGTTCTGTCTCCATCTCTGTGTCTTTGTGGCCCTCTGTCTTTACATCTGTCTCCCACTGTATCTTTTTCTACTACTCTCTCAAATTTTTTTTCAGACACAATGCATTTAGTCCTGAAATTTAAAAAATTAAATAAAACATGGGGCGCTTGGGTGGCTTAGTAGGTTGAAGTCTGACTCTTGATTTCCACTCAGGTTATGATCTCATGACTTGCAATCTTGTGAATTTGAGCCCCAGGTCAGATTCTGTGCAGATAGAATATAACCTGCCTGGGCTGGTATTCTCTCTCTCTCTCTCTCTCTTTCTCTGAAAATAAACAAATCAACTTAAAACAAACCAAAACAAAGGAACAAATGATTTTGGTGATTGGATTAAAAAACTATTTAAATTTACATTTCTTTCAGTGTTTAAGCTTAAACCCTTCCAATTCATTTAAATAGCATCCTTAATTTGAAAGTTCTCAAAAGAGTCTATGTAGCCAAATTTTCTATGTAGGTAACTCTGAAGGAAATGTGCCCAAAGAGCTTCCCCTGTGTGAGGAACTTTCACTTCAGTGACCTGAAGCAGTTAATGAGTCTTTCTGAAAATCCTTGTAGATTTGGTGGGGAAAAAAACCCCCGACTTTAAAATAAGAAGGCTTTAATTTAGAAAACTCAGATCTATTATTTAAATAATCAGAAGACTTTCTGAGCCTCATGTTTCCTCATTTTAAAATAAGCCTGAGAAAAAGAATATGCACCTCACGGAAAGGTTACAAGCTCAAGCAAGACAATCTGATAGAATGGGAAGGTAAATGTCAGTGAAAGATGATAGATTAGAGAAATCCTACTTAATTCAAAAGTCAGTGCTTCAAAACAATATTGTAGGATAGGTTTCAAGGTTTCCTGTTTTCTTTAATTTTTAATTATTTATGATTAAGTAATTCAGGGAACATATAACAAAATGTGAGGGTGGGTGTCCTGCAAAGTTCAATAAAGCCACTTGATTTTTCTGTGTCCTTAATTTTTTCCAGGTATTATGGAAGTAGTCCTGCAGTTTAGAAACAAAACAAGACAAAGAAACAATCAACTTGATAAGGAGACTGAAAAGAAAGAAAATGTTTAACTTTAAAATATTTTCAGTATGAAGTTTGGTGAGTTCCTTATAGATTTTGGATATTAACCCTTGGTCTGATATGTCATTTGCAACTATCTTTTCCCATTCCGTCGGTTGCCTATTAGTTTTGTGGGTTGTTTCCTTTGCTGTGCAGAAGCTTTAATCTTGATGAGGTCCCAATCGTTTATTTTTGCTCTTGAGTCCCTTGCTTTTGGGGATGTGTCAAGTAAGAAGTTGCTGCGGTGGAGGTCAAGGAGGTTGTTTCCTGCTTTCTCCTCTAGGGTGTTGATAGTTTCCTGTCTCACGTTCAGGCCCTTTATCCATTTTGAGTTTATTTTNAATAAACTATTTGTAAAAAAAAAATATTTTCAGTATGAGAAGCTGTTGCTATTGTCTTAAAAAAGGCAAAGAAAAACCACTAGACAATCTTCACTTGATATTTTTTAAACTTTCAAACAAATCATTTTTGAGGACAAACTTATGAGTTCATTGACTCCTGATTTTTATATGTGATATATCGCATTTATTATAAATGTGTATGCTATATATGCAATTTAGTATAGATAGTAGGCCATTTAAAAACATTCAGGTGATTTATAAGATTACTTTCTGATATTTCTGTATGGACACTTACAAAAATTGGGACTTTGTAATTTTAGATGATTATAAAATAAATACAGATTTGGAATTAGCTTTCATAAAATATTGCCAATAATGATTATAATTTTATTTAGATCAATTGTTTGTCAGACATGGAAACAGAGTGACAGCCTATACAATTTACCTAATTTAAGTTTATAGGTACTTTCCAGTCATGCATTGTGGGGTGTGTGTGTGCGCACGCACGTGTGTGTGTGTGTGTGTGTGTGTTGGTAGATGTGGGAGGTGTGTTTTGTGAGAATATTTTTGTCTTCTTCAGCTTACCTGCTGTAACGAAGTACTGAAGACTGTGTGCCATTTATTCTCACCGTTCTGAAGGCTGGGCAATCCAAGGTCAAGGTGCTAGCAGATCAGATTCAGTGTCTGGGGAGCATCCCCTTCCTGGTCTGCAGCTGGCCACCTTCTTGCCCTGCGCTCACTGTGCAGAGCATCTTTTCATGTTTCTGTTGACTGTCTCTTTAGGGTATTTTTTTCCCTATATTTGCTTTTAGAAAAATGTCTTCTGCCCATTTTTTAGTAAGATTGTGGGTTTTTTTTTGGGTTGAATTGTGTAAGTTCTTTATACAGTTCAGATATTAACCACTTATCAGATATATCATTTGCAAATATCTTCTCCCGGCCAGTAGGTTGCCTTCATAAAATTAGTCAGACTGACAAAGACAAATACCATATGATTCTACTGATAAATGGAATCTTAAAAATTAATAAACAAACAAAAAGTAGAATCAGGACTATAAACATAGAGGGGCACCTGGGTGGCTCAGTCGGTTGAGCGCCCAACTTCAGCTTAAGTTATGATCGCACAGTTGGTGAGTTTGAGCGCCGTGTCAGGCTCTGTGCTGACAGCTCAGAGCCCAGAACCTGCTTTGGATTCCGTGTCTCCCTCTCTCTCTGCCCCTCCCCTGCTCACACTCTGTCTCTCAAAAATGAATAAATGTTAAAACAAAACATTAAAAAAATTAGAACTATAAATGTAGAGAACAAACTGATGGTTGCCTGAAGGGAAGATGGTGGGGGATTGGCAAAATGGATGAAAGGGGCGGGGAGATATAGACTTCCAGATATGGAGTGAGTAAGTCATGGGAATTAAACGCAGAGAATAAGGGATACAGTCCATGATACTGTGGTAGCGATGTAATGACACAGATGGTAGCTACACTTGTGGTGAACACAGCATCTTAGATAAACTTGTCGAATCACTAAGTTGTCCGCCTGAAACTAATGTGACGTGGGGTGTCAACGACAGTCAAATAAAACCGAATCTAAAAACACAGAAAACTGAAGAAAATCTTTTCAAAATAATTTTCCAAGGCCTTTCAAACATTTAGTGAAATTCCTCCCATACATACTCCTACTTTTTTCTTTTTTCTAATTTAGTTTTAAACTTACATCAAAGTAATATATGTACATAATTCTAAAAGTCAAATAATACTATGCCTTACCAAAAAAATAGTAGTGATTTCTCTTATACTCTTCTGCCTTTCTGTTTTATTGAGTCAAAAAACATTGATAGAAAATGTCTAGAATTACAAAATACAATGTTGTAAGCTATTATACGACACTCTCGAGACTTTTACATTTTTCCTTCTTTGCAAAGGCATTTGTTTGACATTCTCAACAGTATTCCCATTGTCAGTCTTATTTGTAATATCAGTGCTATTGTCATAGTGTTCAGAATCTGTACTTTTGTATTTAAGTGTAGTTGACACCCACTGTTACATTAGGTTTCGATGGACAACTTAGTGATTTGACCAGTTTATCCATGATGTGTTCACCACACGTGTGGCTGCCATCTGGCCCCTTAACATCGCTGTCACAATGTCACTGACCATATTCCCTATGCAGCGCCCCTGATTCCTGTGACTTATTCGTTCCCTAACTAAAAACCTGTATGTCCCTCCGTCTTTACCCATTTTTCCAACCTTCCAACCCCCTCCCCTCTGGCAACCATCAGTTTCTTCTCTGTGTGTATAGATCTGATTCTGCTTTTTAATTACAAGTTCCTAATTAAAGGGACATATCCTAAGAATGGTTTCTTTAAATAAATGTTACTTTGTGATAAGGGACTCTGTTAGTTAAACTCAAAAACTCGAATAATGTTATCTATGCCTTTTAAGAATGCTGTTAATCCATAAAATTTTTGTCTATCTAATAATTGTATTTCTTTGTTTATCTAAGAATTACAAAGCAAAGTATAAATGGTCAAATCAGCAATTTAACGATTTTGAAATCATTATTATCTAAGATATTTGAAGGGTGCATTCTAAATAAAAATTCCACCACTGAAGTTGAAGAAAAGCCTAAACATAACACCTAAATAGTTTATGAACGAGTTCTGCCAAATGTTCAAAGAACAGATAATTCCCATCTTATACAAAGTATTTAAGAGCAAACAACGGAAAAATACCCAGATCATTTCCTGAGACTTAAATAACCATGGTATTTTGCCAGAAAATGATAACAAAAGGAAGAAAACTACAACTCAGTATTAGTAATAAGCATAGATGTACAATCATGCATAATATTTTACCAAAATACTAAAATAAAAAACATTCCATGATCCACTAGGATTTAGCTCTGCAATCCAAGATAGTTCAAGTCAGACAATCTGTTTTTGAAATTTTCTACATTGGTAACAGTAAAAAACATGATAATTTTAGGTACAGAAACAAAACAAGCAAAACATTCCAAATTATTTCATTTTTATCACATCTAAGAAGGCTTCTTTAAGACATATGACAAAATAACAAATTTTAAAATTGAATGAAAGAATAAAAGTTTATGAATATTTGAATAAAGAGCAAAGGATGAATGTATGTATTTCTAAATACTAGAAGACATGTATACTTAAATCGGAATGAATTCAATACCAATTAAATTGTGGTGGTGTTGATATGGGAATAAACAACAGGAAAGAAAACAGGCTAGAAACAGAGTTACATGAATGTGTTGGAATTTGGTTTATGATTCCAATCATTAAAATTGCATTCGACAGAAAACCCAGCTAACACAAGAGTAAATGAATTATGGTTAATATTTCAGCACTGAAAGCAGTGGCTTAGTGATGCCACCAGAATCGAGGCTCTTTACTTCTGTTCCACCATTAGTCTTTGTCCGTCTTTGTCATGCGCGGCTTCGAGATGTCTGCAAACTCACACTCATATTTTAAGCAGGAAGATCTTGGCAGACCAAAAGCCAAAGGGGGCATGCTAGTTTGATCCACAGATCAATCTTTTGTGGAAACCCCTTTTCAGTGACTTCTGCAAACATCTCCTAGGCAAGAACTGAATCATCTGACCATCTAGCAGCAGAGGAATCAAGGCAAGTGAGTGTATAAGCCTCCCAACATCTACAGAAAATGAAGCAAAGTGCGGAGGAGACTGTGGTCAGCTTCTGTGCGGCCAGTCCTCTGGCAAAGCAGGCAGAGTTTGGCATTCATATTAATGGGGAATATGAAAATTGTGTTATTTACAGGATCGGCTACTCATATTTAAATACATAAGGAAGGTTAGAGTCACCCATCACTCCATTTAAGAACATTCCAGATGGAAGGCAACTGGGTGGCTCAGTCAGGTAAGCCTTGGACTCTTAATTTCAGCTCAGGTCATGGTCTCACGGTTTGTGGGATGGAGCCCAATATCACTAACAGCAAGGGCCCTGCTTGGGATTCTCTCCCTCTCTCTCTGCCCCTCCCCCACACTCCTTCTCTCTCAAAAATAAATAAATAAACTTAAAAAAAAACCTAGAGAAATGCATATTAAAAAAAACACAAACATTTCAGATGGATTTACAGGATCACAAAACAAAAATATGAAAATATAGGGAGGGGGAAAATATTGGCATGTTTGAAAGTTGGGGCTAAACAGATCTAAAACAAAATGTAAACATAAAACCCCCAAAGGAAAAAAAAAATACTGTTTCAAATTTTAAAATTGCATATAAAAATATTATAAGTAAATTGAAAAGTAAAATCAAAGGTTGGGAGAAATTATTTACACATAAATATCAAAGAATTCATATGCAAAATACTTTCCAAGCCCTATAGATTTTTATGCAGAAACAATGAAGTAAAAGAAATAGGCAAAAGAATTGGATACTTGATTCACTCGCACATGGATAAGAAACCTAGAAAAAGATGCTCAGTCTCAGTGATAATCAGTAAAATGCAAAGTAAACAACGGGACATAATTATCTCAACTTCCAGACTGGAAACATTAAGAAGCTTAAAGTCAAAATTTGTTGTGAAAATGCAGTAAATGCTGATGGACTTTTTAAATGTTATGTATCTTTTAGTGGGAAGTTTTTCCTAGCCTATTAAAAGTTTCTCAAAACCAAATATCATTCACATACCATGCAAAGATCTGAATATTGCAAAATTTTATATTCACTTAGGAAAAAAATACTTGCACAGATACAAATGATGTTTACAATGATGCATATTGCATGATTGTGTGAGGCAGAAAAAGTTGTGAATTACCTGAATCTCTACCGGGAGAGGAAGAGATATCTCGAAAATATATGAGGTTCTATACATAGAAATAGGAAAGACCTCTACAAATATTATTCATTAAGTGAAAATAAGCAAGAAGCAATGCAATACCATTTCTATTTGAAAGTTAAAATATGACAAGTTACATAGGTAGATAGATGATTGATAGGTAGATAAAGAAATATATGTCATTATGTCTACATGTACTTGAAAAGATTTGCAAGGTTATATTTCAATATGTTGATGGTGGTTCTTTCCAGGCAAAGACTGAGACAGGGGTAGATGACTGAGGCTCATTTTCTCCATCATTGAGTAATCTCTCCATCACTGAATTTTTGTTCAATGAAAATTATCTATTTACAGAAAGAAGCAGGCTAGAAGACATATAAAAGAGGCTGGCGTGAACACAAAATATTTTTTTTAATGTTTTAATGTTTATTTATTATTGAGACAGAAAGAAACATAACATGAGTGGGCAGGGAGAGGGACACAGAATCTGAAGCAGGCTCCAGGCTCTGAGCTGGCAGCACAGAGCCTGATGTGGGGCTCGAACCTACAAACTGCGAGATCATGACCTGAGCCGAAGTTGGACACTTAACCAACTGAGCCACCCAGGTGCCCCAAAATAATTTTTTTAATGTTTATTTACTTTTGGGGGGGCAGAGAGAGAGAGAGAAAGACCCTGCGAGTGAATGGGGGAGGGGCAGAGAGAAAGGGAGACAGAATCTGCAGCAGGCTCCAGGCTCTGAGCTGTCAACACAGAGCCTGATGTGGGGCTTGAACTCACTAACCATGAAATCATGACCTGGGCCAAAGTCAGACGCTCAACTAACTGAGCCACCCCGGCACCCTGAACATAAAATAATTTTTAAGTGAACATTTTCTCCTGGCACTTTAATTGTGATAGAGAGAAAGGTGAATACCATTTATGATTTACATTTCCACATTTGGGGCCATCACCACTGCGGAGCTATGAGACTGAAGTCCCACCATATGCACAGAGAGGCAAACATACTGCGCATATTAAACAAGATGAATTCGTTCTTAACACGAGGCTACCTCAACCCAGAATGGCAAAAAGATTTCTACCCATATAACAGAAACCAAGAACTTCTCTTATTTTCACTTACAAATGTTAATATACTCTGAGAATCAAAAAACCACAAAGGCCAACAACTTGGATCATGGACCTACAGAATGAAGGCTGTTCTAGAAATGAGGTCACATACAAATCTGTTGTAACATATGTTTTACTGCACTGGCCCGGAGGCACTGAAATTATAGTATTACCCAAGGGCAACTTCATTTCATGTGTCTCAATGCATCTAGGCAGTTGAGAAACAAGGAAAGAAAATCATGTGTTAAGTTTTTCTAGAATTGTTAAAAGGATGAGACTCCACTTGGTATTGCGACTGTACGACTAGCAGAGAAAATGCACAACCATCAGCTCTGACTGACAGTGAAATGTGGTTAGTGTACAGTAAGTGCCATTGGTGTACAATTCTGTAAGCAGAATTTGGTAATACTTCCTTAACTACTCTAACTAGATGTTAGAAAGGGGAAATATTGAAACTTGTCCACAACCTAAAGCAAAACTAGAGCATACATTCAAGTTATTAAAACTGCTTGGAGCTTCAGAAGAGGTTATAAATTATGGAAAATTTGAAGACAAATGATGTCAATAAATGTTGAAACGATATGTTCCCCAGGTCAAAATTGGACAAGCCCGCAGGCCCTTCTTGAAATATTTTGTTCCTGTTGAGCTCACATTGCTTAGCTCTTGTTTGGCATTTGACAGCATTTTGTTGATTGACTGAAGTGTCAAGATTGGCTTTATTTCTGCCATTTTGTTTTAGCTGTAATTGAGCCAAATAAGTTAGTGTTCAGAGAGAAGAAAAGTCACCGAGGTTGTAAACTCAGGGAAAGATGTATGACAGCAGACTGGTGCACTGGAATTTCCCAGGAGCTCCTACAGTTCTGGAGAAGTGGACCAGAGTTTACTGTGAAACTTAGCAACGGTAGAGAAACTTCTGCTCTGGCTGAGCCATCATTCTCAAAAGTTAACTTTCTCCTCCAGCCGAGTCCTGCTGGGCAGTCTGCCCTGTCATTCTGTAGAACATGTTACTTTTCCAGTATCTTTTGTTCAGCCACCTTGGGATTGCCATAGCATTCCTCAATGCTCTAAGGAATAGGCAGTGGAGCCTCCAAATGTGACGAGACATTAGAGCTCTTCATAATGGGTTCACATAAGATAATTATTTAGTTTTTTTAAAATTGTTTAATGTTTATTTATTTTAGAGAGAGAGAGAGAGAGCAGGTGAGGAGCAGAGAGAAAGAGGGAGACACAGAATCCGAAGTGGGTTCCAAGCTCTGAGCTGTCAGCACAGAGCCCGACATGGGGCTCAAACTCATGAGTGTGAGATCATGTCCTGAGCTGAAGTTGGGTGCTCAACCGACTGAGCCACCCAGGCACCCCGATAATTATTTACTTTTTAGGAGTTTTAAGTCCGTGTGCAGCTTAATCACCTATAGATGTTTAAAGAATCATCAAGCAGCATGTCCATGATGTAGTCTCAAGTGTAACTAAAACATTTTCTGTAGAGCCAAACATTCATTCTCTGAGATGGGAGTTGGTATTATAGGCTCCACGCACACTATAACTAGACCTATTTCCAACTTTGGTGTTTATATCTCCCACAATGGCATTTGGCACCATTTCCCTCAGAGATTATTCCCTGGTTCTACCAGTAGGCTACAAGGCCAAAGCCCCCATCTCAACATTTGTTCATACCGAGTTCACATTGGTTTCGCTTTTCCTTCAGTCTCTCTTGTAAAACTTTTTTAAAATGTCTTTTTTAAGTTATTTCTGAGAGACAGAAAGTGAGTGAGTTGGGGAGGGGCAGAGAGAGAAGGGGACAGAAGATCCAAAGTGGGCTCTGCAATGACAGCAGCAGGCCCCGTGTGTGTGTGTGTGTGTGGCGGGGGGGGCTCAAACTCACAAACCGCAAGATGATGATCTGAGCCAAAGCTGGATGCTCAAGTTACTGAGCCACCAGCCAGGCACCCCTCTCTTGTAGAACTTTTTAACTGCCTAAGGTTAAGGTAATAGAAGTATGCTGGAAAAAGGCAGTCACTCTTTCAGAATTATAATTTATGAAGTCTATGCTGGTTGGAAAATAAACCCACCCTTCCTTCCTTCCTCCGTCCCTCCCTCCCTCCCTCCCTTCCTTCCTTCCTTCCTTCCTATTCATATCATGCTCAGATGTCGTTCATAATCGACCTCCTGAATGATATAATGGTCATCGCTGTCAGTGTGCGTGATATTGATCATCTTCATTACTTTCTTAGTATATTTCATTTCAAACTATTTGGACAAAGGTACCTCATTTTAAGAAGTTGGTGGTTTAAATAGCTAATATAAGCTGGAATGTTTATTATTGTGTGTTTTAAATAATATGACAGATATAATCCACAAATGAGGGAAAACAATGGCTTCTTAGTCAAAAGAACAAATCAGTGAGCATACAACTAGACATAGCTTTTACTTTGTCTTAGGGTAATATGAGCAATGAAGGTAATAATAAAAGTGGGATTTGTTGATACAAAAATAAAACTACTACTTTTCTTAAGTGGAGTTGGGGAGGAATTTAATCAAAACTATACAACACTGATATATTGTACTTGAAAGAAAAAACAGTCCGATAAGATATTTATTAGTCAAACTCATGTTCATGAGAAAACTGAGAAGCAAAGAGGGTAGACCCGTGAAATAGGCGCATTGTCAACACGGTCTGCTTCTTAACTAATTAGCAAATGAGTCCAAAGTGGAATGTCAGCTTCAAATGAGCCTCTTATGGCTAATTTATCTTGGACTTCCTGAATAATTAATCAAATTCATATTAGGGGAAAAACAGAATGTTAATCTACATAGAAAAATAATTCGGTGTCATTTTTTTCTATTTTACATTGTTCCATAGTGTTGAAAGTAAGGATTCTGTAAGTTGATGAAGCATTTAGCTGGCGTGAGTAACATATGATGTCACTGTGGCATATGATATATTCCTGTCACACGTAAGAGAGAGACTCAGACAAAAGAGTGAATGGACACGCAGAGCCCCCTCTGTTACAGACACTGAACAGAACATTCTGGCAAATACACTCATGAGCGTGGAGCCTTCCCATGCATTTCATGTGTCAGGTTAAGTTATTGAATACACTTGGGGATACACTTGGGGAACTACCAAACTCATTTCGTTTCTGTTCATATTGCATCAAACCTCCAATCATATCTTATTGTAAGTCACTAAAATCCTAAAAATAGGACATGAAATTGATGTTAGTTATCTCCTGACCAGTAAATTCACAGCACGGAAGGACAGTCAGGTAAATAATACCTCTTCTCCCAAAACAAGTAATAATAAGCTTCCATCTTTCTTCTGGTTTATGTGTTCACTCTCTGTGACTATATCCACATTAACAAGATGAATGGCAGGAGTTAATCTATAGAGAGAAGAAGAAAGAGAAAGAACAAATGTTCCTTCTACCTTTGCTTTTCTCTGATTCTTTGGGATTTCCTCTGGAGTCCTTTTTACTTTCACGTAATCATCCCATAAGCGTTCATTGAATCCCTGCCATTGAGGAAATCTCAAATAGATTCTGAGTAAACAAAGCTTTGGGAGGTGTGGCATTTAGTTATTCAGGTCTAATCAAGCCATTTGAGTCAATTTTGCGATATCTCTGAGCATCTCTTAAAATTGTATACATAGCAACTGGACATTGCCTATATAAACTGTTCTGGGAGACGTTAAGATTTCGAATGACATTCTGAAAAATGTCACCAGGTGAGCTGATTGGGTATGAAAATCAATAACTTCTGGTGTCACTCTTTTTGACCCAGAGTAGCCCCTAGTGCTTGTGTAGCAGCACACCTTGGGGCATGCTGGATTACAGTAACCTAGCATATGATCCACAAAGGTATCTTGGAAATCATTCATTTGCACGCGGCAGAAATGCCAAAGAAAAACTCACTTAAAACCTAAAGGTCATGTATTCCTTCCATAATTTGAAAGGTGGCAATGTTTTCAAGTGCTATTTGGTCCAGTACTCAGACACCCTCAAAATTCATGCCATGACTTGGTTTTTTGCACATAGTTCACCCTGGGGATTTAAATGACGTTCACTGCCCCAGGGCTCTTCCTGAAGGGCACATGCTTTTTGAAGCTTCGCACCGATCTTACTGATAAGACCATTGTAGAAGAACTTGCAGTCCAATGAAAATGGATATTCTGCTTGTTTTGAGTCAGAATGACCTGCTTGTCTTGAGTCAGATGTGGGGAGGGTTGGTCACCGAAGGAAATTTGGAGTCATGTCACCAAGAGAGATGGGAAGTAGGCTTTGGGTAGCAATAAAAACATTATTCTATCAAAAAGGGTTACATGTTAGTTTTTTTTACTAGACCACACCACACTCTGTCATCTAGTTACCGGGTTTTATGTCCTTTCTACTAGTTACATGATCTGCTAGAAAGCAGTCTGTTTGAGGGGAGAGATCATGCCTCACGTTATCTCTCTTCTTTGAGCATGGTGCTTGATGGTGAGTGAGAGGGAAATGATTATTTATTAAGTGAATAGATGGATGAGGGATAGAATTAATGAATGAATGAGAATAACATGGACAGAGCTTCGACAAGGGATGCTGTGATAAAATAAGAAATCATAGGAGGATTAAAGCTGCATTGGGGCACCTGGGTGGCTCAGTCAGTTAAGCGTCCAACTTCAGTTCAGGTCATGATCTCACAACTCATGGGTTTGAGCCCCACCATCCGTCTCTGTGCTGACAGCTCAGAGCCTGGAGCCTCCTTCTGATTCTGTCTGTCTGTCTGTCTGTCTGTCTCTTTCTCTCTCTGGCCTTCTCCCATTTGAGATCTCTCTCTCTCTCAAATATAAATTAAAAAAAAAAAGCATTAAAAAATTTTTTTAAAGCTGCATTTAAGAAAATAATACACCCTGTCCGGTAGGGCTTTGCCTTGCACGACCCATCTTCCTTCACACATGCCTCCCCCCACCACTCAAAGGGAGCACACACCCTTTTTTTAATGTTTTNCGAGATCTCTCTCTCTTTCAAATATAAATTAAAAAAAAAAGCATTAAAAAAATTTTTTAAAGCTGCATTTAAGAAAATAATACACCCTGTCCGGTAGGGCTTTGCCTTGCACGACCCATCTTCCTTCACACATGCCTCCCCCCACCACTCAAAGGGAGCACACACCCTTTTTTTAATGTTTTATTTATTTTTGAGAGAGAGATAAAGACAGCGTGAGCAGGGGAGGGTCAGAGAGAGAGGGAAACACAGAATCCGAAGACAATCTCCAGGCTCTGAGCTAGCAGTCAGGGCTCAAACCCACAAACCATGAGATCATGGCCTGAGCTGAAGTCGGATGCTTAACCGACTGAGCCACCCAGACGCCCCTCACACCCTTAAGTTCTCAGGCCAACCTCTACTTTCTCTCGAACAACGGCCCCAGTGTTTTAGGAAAATATAAACGAAAATGGAAATGTTTAGTCACAGAATATTTGTAGAGTTGATTGACCTTATGAACAACCCTGGGATACTGAAGTCAATTAAATACTGTACTCAATCTCTCTGAGAGATATAGGCTGTCCCAAAAAGTAATTAAATCCAAAGTTCTTATAATTTCCCCAATAATTTCCCATCCTAACACCTCCCCTTAGCTCTGAATGAAAACATACCTTTGAGGGTGTCTTAGAGATGGAAGGAGTGGGAGCTAATGAGGAAAACAAAGAAAACTACTTTCTTCTCGATCTTCACCTTGTTCCCTTAGGTAATTCTATTCTTATGCCTCTGATGACCTCCTTCTCGTTCTTTATATCCCAGTGTAGCCATTTCCAAGCTCATTGGCAGCTGAAGACAGCCCCCTGTAATCCTACATAATCCCACTCGTGTAGGCAGGTACCATATTGAGAGGAGTACATCTTCTTCCATTCTCACGTCTAGAACCTTGTTGACGGGAATCCTGTATCCTGGATCTAAAAAAAAAAAAGGAACAAGAAACATGGCTATTCTAAACAATTAGATGGGAATCAAAGGGGAAACAAAAAACTATTTAGAACTGTCAAAAACGTCTCTCCTCTTATGAGTAAATTGTTTTTGAGCAATTTTTCCAGAGTTTTTAGGATGTTTTGTAGTTATTTTCAGTCCTATGTGTAATTACATATACCAAAACTCTATGTTCAAACTTAGCAATAACTCTTAACACCCAGCAACTCTGTAACTATTTTCAAGCTTTAGATATGTACCATGAACTTTGTCATAGATTACCTCCTTCTTGGATGGATATAAATATAATCATACGGTCCCATCTCTAATAGGGAGCTGTACACAATTTTCCTTTATATTGTATCCCAAGCCCAGCACTTTGCCCTATGTACTAGCACCCAAACTGATCATGAGAAGGGACTCAGGTAGGTCTCTTTTAAATTGCCATTGCTGGCCAAGAACTTTCTGTAGCTAGGTTAGGAAGTCGGAGATCTTTCACCTGTATACTTTTGTATTAAAATATCTAAGATTGTCATATTTCTGAAATTTGGTTTCAGAATTATGATTTTTGAAAATAGTACTGAGTATAGAAATATATGAATAACCAACTAATAATTGACTAGACAAAATAGCTTTGTTTACAATTGGAGGATTAACTCTCAATTTCATGCTTAAAATCAGGCAGGTTTCTAAAATTACTGTGATTTCTAGATAAATCAATTAGTCGGGTTTATGACAGCCTCTGTAATCATTTTTCCTTCAGAGGATTGTCATCAAATTGTTTTGCTGACACAGCATTTTCCAAAGTCAACACTAATGCTAAATGTTCTCAGCTGCCCCATTGTTTGAAAATCAATGTGTGTACATTATTTTTAACAATCTCCGTCACCCATTTTTTCATCAAAATTGAGCTGAAAATATCACTGATGGCAAAAGAGAGAAGACTTAAGCAGATGAGGAGGGTTCTACTGTCACATAATGTCAATAATCTGTAATTTCTTTTTCTGGTTTAGCAGAGAAAACTGAAAGATACTCTATCCTCTCATTTGCTATGTCTAGCATGATACCCAATAAATAGTGATATTCACTAAACATCCATAGTAGATATAACAAAGATTTCAATGAAAGAAACATGTGTAGTTTATAGGCTTCATGACATCCTTACTCTATGGCTATGGCAAGAAACTCACACAATGTTATTATTCATTCGTTAGTTTGCATCTAGAAATTCTGAAGCTTGGTTGACTGATCTGCATTTTCCACAAAAACTCCAGGAGATGTACTTTGAGAAACAATGACCTGTAAACAAAATTATATAGTTAGACACACTGTGAATCATTTAGAAGTCTAGAAATATTCAACCTAATGTCAAATGTGATATAATCAGCTGGATTACATTTTATCAAGATTCTAGCTCATTCACTCTGGGAGTAAACATTGACATCTATTGTAGATTAGTGGTGCGATGTTTCAGGTTCCTCCCTTTAATGACCCTTTTTTAAAAAATAACCCTACTAATATAAAATGACCACTGCAGAGGAGAACCAAACGCAGCTTTTTAGAGGTTGAAACAAAATTATACATGGAGTAATCTAAAAAGAGGATATAGTGTTATTCTGACTTAAGGCCCAGACTCTCTCTAACCACGAAATCAGTGATATTATATGCCAGACAAAAACCAAAAGAGAAGTCTCTGAGCTGAGCTGTTTTAAGACATCCTCCTCTTTATAACACTACGATCCCTTTTCAGGGACTGATGCTATTTGTGTCATGCACCATCTGTATTGAGTTGATCTTTTTCACATATCAGGACTGTTGGCATGAATTGAAAAAATTCTGAGTTCCTCCATTATTATTCAAATTTCATACTTTTAAGTTCAAAGTCTCCCTGACCTGTGTTTCTAGTGTTCTACTTTCCCATTTGCATAGATATGGTCAATTTTCTTCTTTAATGTCTTCTTGGTTTTGTTATAGCATGCCCTCCCAGCGTGCCAATGCTCCGAATTCAGTCATTCCATTCAGTTGCAGCATCTCTAAATATTCCCTTTTCCTGAGGTCGACGACAACAGAAACGGTTAGGGAGTACCCGGGCTAGGGTGGGAAGGAACAACTAACAGGTTGAGTACGATTTAGACAGAGGTCCTTCTCATGGAGAGAAAGAAATTTGGGTCCTCTCCTGAATCAAATATCATCATCCTTACTTCCCGTATATAGCACCTTTTAGTTTTATCATTTTACCATGTTATGTTCAAGATTTACAAGAATACTATTCCAACTTAAAAGTCTCAAAAGAGAAAACAGAGTCCATGGTTGAATTTATGTTCATTAAAAAGTCAAAGCCTGGAGTGATGTATAAGCTTATTGTAAAAAATATGTTATTAGAACATTAAAAGAAAGAACAATGTGAGGGTGATCTCTTTTGACAACATCTGGGGTGTGTGTGTGTGTGTGTGTGTGTGTTGGATTTATGCCAGGGGGCTTGTAGAAAGATTGAGGTTTTATAGAAATTATTAAAAATGAGAAAAGAAAAACAAGTTTTTTTTTATTCCTAAGGCTATCTGTATCTTGAGAATTATGATCACTAGAATGTATACAATATTTTAATTAAATGTTTGGTTTTTTTAATGTTTTTTTATTTATTTCTAGGAAAGAGAGAGCGAGACAGCATGAGCAGGGGAGGGTCAGAGAGAGAGGGAGACACAGAATCTGAAGCAGGCTCCAGGCTCTGAGCTGGCAGTCAGCACAGAGCCCGATGCGGGGCTCGAACCCACCACCGTGAGATCATGACCGAAGCGAAAGTCGAACGCTTAACCGACTAAGCCACCCAGGCGCCCCTTAAATGTTTGTATTTATCAGTTAGATACAAAATACCCTTCTGAATGGGATATTAGCAATGAAGAAAATTTTGGAGTGACCAAAGTCTGATATCTTCATTTCATGGTTAGAAAAAAGCAAAAGCCCAAAGATTAAGCTGCCTAAATAATATCACATCTGGGACATAGGTCCCACATTTTTTAAACTTCAAGAATGGTGTTCTTTCCCCCCATTTGATTTCTATAATCACAGATCCAAATACATGGTTTGATTTTTTCTTTGAGCAAAAATAAAAATGATATAAAATAATCAATTTTTTGATCATATATCTATCATCTCCATGATGAGAGTTATCCAGGTATTAATTAATTCTACCTGGAAGTTCAAAGCCACAGATTTTTGTATATTAGTATATATCTTTGGGCCTCCCTGAAGGTACAAGAGACAACATTGCAATACAGTAGGAGACAGTTACCTGCATTCCAACAAGCGGGCACAAGTTAACTCACTCCTGTTTAGTTGCAGAACTCTGAAGAATCCCTTCAAAGATCTCTTTTCCCACACTGGTACAGTCTTCCCACATAGAACCGGAGCTCACCTGTTACTTGGGTGAATGAATCAAATGTGGAAGAAGGGACGACACCAGTTCCAAGCTCTCCTCAATGTGGACTGATGGCCATGTTCCATCGCTCCCAGGCACTGGAGCTATGGGAGCATGAACCACCTTGTAAGAAGCTCAGCTACTCTGCTAGGCAGCCCACGGCAGTGACCACAGAGAGGTCCAGTGCAGTTTTCCACTGCAGAACCATCACATCAAAACCCTTTGCTCTTAGGAATCCCAGTGAAAGGCTGAGCACCATGTTTCACAAACTGGAGACACGCAAGTAAGGAACAGAGGGAAGAGAGCCATTCAATATGCTTTTAAAGGAAGTGTATTTAACACCTTTCACGAGAAGGAATAGTGCACATGAAATAAGATACCAGGTTACCAAGCACGAATGCAAGAAGCAGAGGTTAAGAATTATAAAAGAAACCTAAGAAGAGAAAATAATTAAATTCTTATGAATAAAAATATTTCTTAAGCAAAAGAGACCACAGTATACGTTGACTAAAAATTGAGCACAACTGAAACATGAACTACTAACTGGAAGATTTTACCGGGAACGCAACTAAGAGATGAAAAGAGCACACACAAGAGATGATAATTTCTCAAAAGCAAGTTCAAGCTCTGGAAGCTAGATCTGCTAGCTCTAACATATACCTCAGAGAAGGCTGGAGAGGCCATTTTTAAGAGATAATGGCTCAGTTTCTCAGAACAGAAAGTCACAAATCTTCATTTTGGAAAAATCTTCAAGCATAGTTGCCAAATTAAAGTGACAGTAAAAATAACAGCAGATACAATGAATCTAAAGAAGGAGATAGAGAATATATTTACATCAACTAGAGGGAAAAAGCAGGCTGACCAGCAAGAAATTGAAGTGAGATGGATATCAGAATTCTTGTCAGCAACATCAGAATTGAAGATATCTGTGTTTAACTATCCATCTGTGTCTCCCATCTATCTATCTATCTATCTATCTATCTATCTATCTATCTATCTATCTATCTATCTATCTTCTTTCATCTGTCTGTCTATCTATCTATCTATCTATCCATCCATCCATCCATCTATCTATCTATGATCTGTCTGCCCATCTATAACTTTATGAATCAATATATATTTAGAAAAAAAAACTGCATTAAGTTTCTATACAAAACTATATCGGGAGGCGAAAGGTGAAAATCCAAGAAGACTAGAAAGTAAGATTTTTGTCTTATTTGGAAAGAGGTTGGAGATGGTAGTTTGTTTTAGCACTTGCAATAAAAATTCAAATTTGAAATATGTATTAAATATTTGAGTGACCACAAAAATAATAGTAGAATGTGTAATTTCCAAACTACTGAAAAAATTAATGACAAGAGCTAAAAAAAAGCTAAAATAAAACATAGAATCACACCATCAATCCATCTGAAGCTTAAAAAAATAGAAAAAGCAGAAACTAACAGGACACATGACAATGAAAACAGAGAAATATATATGATGACAAAAAATTCAAATACATTTGTAATTAGAATAAATAGATAACCCCCATAAAGATATCTAACAAATCAGCTAGATAAAAACAACAAATACAATATCAATAAGTTAAACAAATCAAATGTGTAAGGAATCTCCAAGTGACAGAAACTAAATAGTACCAAAATATTAGAAAATGGAGATCCAACTCAGTACACGAAAAATACACAAAACAGCTGTTAGGACAGACTATTCAAAGAGTGGAGAAAATCCCAATGAAATTTTAGATACATGCATATATATATAGATTATAGAAAGGAAGGGAGGGAGGTAGAGAAAAAGGAAGGAAGGAAGGAAGGAAGGAAGGAAGGAAGGAAGGGAGGAAGGAAGAAAATCAGAGATGTATTAATATTTTAATCCAAAGTGAAGTATCTGGATAAGGTTCTCAAATCCAAACCCATGATACTTCACAAACCAATGATGTGTGGAAAAGCAGACACTTCCACCTCCTTCCTCTCACCTCTACCGCCTCTAGGGAAATGGATGGGACTCTTCACTTGTTTCAACGAAATTAAGCATTCACTCACCACTGATTTTCTTAGAAATCCCAGGTGTATTAAGAGACTCCAGATACTCATTACTTTCTTGCCACGGAAACACTGGCCCCTCAAGAGTCATTTCACTGAGGTTCAGGGACAACTAATAACAAGCAATGAAAATAACAAATTCAAAGTATGCCATTTCTAGGGGACAGATCAGATATAACACCAGACAGCACGGGCTCTCCAGATCAGAATGTGCACATCACAGAAACCACATGTGGTGAGAGTACTTACACCAGAAAACTGGCAACCACAACCTATAGGAGCTTTCGGGTTGGGGGGGGGTGAGGGAATCCAGTTGTTAAACATTTCAACACACTACTGCTTATAGCCCACAAATTCTTGTTTCATTTTATTGGAAAATATAGATATATTTATAAAAAGTTTAATGTTTATTCTTGAGAGAGAGAGGGAGAGAGAGAGAGAGACAGAGAGAGACAGAGAAAGTGAGAGAGTGAGAGAGAGAGAGAGAGAGAGAGAGAGAGAATGAATGGAGGAGGGGCATAGAGGGAGGGAGGCACAGAATCCAAAGCAGGCTCCAGACTCTGAGCTGTCAGCATGGATCCCCAAGCAGCGCTTAAACCCATGAACTGTGAGATCATGATCTGAGCCAAAGTTGGACACTTAACCAAATGAGCCACCCACGTGCCCCAAATATAAATAAATTCTTAAAAATTGAATATTATGTATATAAGTATACTGATTTAATTAATGAATGATATCAATAGTCATTTAAGCATTGATAATTTGTCTGTTTCTAATTAAATTCAAAGCTTCTAATAATTTAAATTTAAATAGTTAATTTTAATGCTAATGAAGAGAAACAATGGAGAACAACTATACTTCAGAATCCCATTCTTAACAGAGCAGCGCATCATTTAAAGGCACTATGTCACCAAGAAGGACTGATGTATACATTTGCACATAATTAGTCTTTTTAGTAGGACTGTAAATTTCAAAATAATTGGTCAAGATTCAGTTTTTCCTGATAGGTTGTTTTTTCTCCCAAATGATGCCATCCTCTTCCCAGTGCCTTGCTTGCTTTTCTTAGGCTTCTGTGGCTGAACTTTGGGCAAATGTTTCCTCTTTTTGTTAATCCTTCCTAAAAATAGATATTTCCATAGCCTGGGAACTGTTCTTTCTTTTGAAAGTAACTCTGTATATGTCTCCTTTGATACCACTGTCGTGACTGAACACTCAGAGGGAAATAATGGTTTGCTTCACATCCATGCATGTGAAGAAGCTTGACCTTTCTCCTGTTAGGAAGGCCACCATTATAACGTAGTCATTCACATTAGTTTTGTGACTCCAGAGTAAAGTTTGGTCTTTGACAAATGCATAATTTCATTTGTCCAAAAATGTAGTACCACACAGAACAGTTTCACTGTCCTAATATTCCCTAGCTCTCTGTTCTTCCCCCACCCATCCCTTCTGTTCCACCATATTCCCCCCAACTCTCTGGAAACCACTGATGTTTTTTACTGTCCCTAGAGTTTTGCCATTTCCACAAAATCATAAGATTGGAATCATGCAGTAGGAAGCCTTCTCAAACTGGCTTTTTCTCAGAAAGCAATATGTGTTAACATTCCTCCTTGTTTTTTCTGTCTGCTTAATCTATCAATTATTGAAGACACTGCTGAAATCTCCAATAATGTCATGGATTTTATATTTATCCTTTCAGTTATCTCTATTTTTGCCTTGCATACTTTGGCACTCTACTATTAGGACCATTCATATTAAGGAATATTTTTTCTTCTTGATATTTTGAACCCTTGGTCATTGTGTAATGCCTTTCTTCATCCCTAATATTTTCCTTGTTCTGAAATCTGTTTTGTTGGAAGTTAATATAGCCACTCGGCTTTCTTCTAATTAATTGTGGCATAGTGTTTCTTTCTCTATCCCCTTACTTTTAGTCTGTTTGTGTCTTTATATGTGAGGTGACTTTCTTGCAGACAACATGGAGTTCAGTATTTTTCTTAACCATTCTGATAATCTGAGCCATTTAAGTGGTGTGTTTAAGCCATTTATATTTAAAGTGATTATTGAGGGGTACCTGAATGGCTCAGTCAGTTAAGTGTCCAACTCTTGGTCTTGGCTCAAGACACGATCTTACATTTCATGGGGTCAAGCCCCATGTCTGTGCTGACAATGCAGAGCCTACTTGGAATTCTCTCTCTCTCTCTCTCTCTCTCTCTCCCCCCTCTCTTTGCCCTCCTGCACTTGTGTTCTCTCTCAAAATAAATAAATATTTTTAAAAATGATAAATGTTAAAGTTATTATTATTAATATAGTTGGATTATTATCTACTATGCTTGTAAATGTTCTCTATTTCTTACAATTTTTCTTTATTTCTTTTTCCCCTCTTGTTCTCCCTTCCTTTGGTCCTGGTTGAGTATTTCATGTGATTTCATTTTCTCTCTTCTCATAGTATGTTAATTATACTTCTTTTTAAGAAAAATATTTGGCAGTTGCACCAGAGTGAGCCAAGTAATCAAAACTAATATAAATCAACTTTTAAATGATAATTTATAAGTAGCACAGATATAATGGAATAATTCCAATCCTTCCTCCCACATCTTACAACAATGCTCTTATTCATTCCACCTGTCCATATAGTGTAAGCACTCAATACATAGTCACTAGTACTAGTCTGAGCAGTTATTTATTAGATTCACTAAGAACAAGAAAATAAAATTTATATTTTACCTTAATTTATACCTTCTCCAATACTATTCCTTTATGTAGGCACAAGTTTCTGACCTATATCACCTTCTTTCAACTGGAAGAACTTTCAATGTTTCCTAGAGAGCATTTTTGCTGGTGATGAATTCCTTCAGCTAAGTTTGAGAAAGTCTTTATTGTTCCTTCCTTCTGAAGCATAATTTCACTGGATATAGAATTCTAGGTTGATATTTGTATTTTGTTTTAACACTTTAAATATTTCACTACACTCTCTTTTGGCTTTCTTGGTTACTGACAAGAAGTACAGTTTGATTTTAACCCTGTTCCTCTACATTTTGTCCTGGCAGCCCATGTGGCCATTAAAATCTCTACTGTTTTGCTGTTGCCAGTTTTCTTTTGGCGGACTCCTTCTACTTATGGCACGTAAGGTATTCGGCTCATATTTTGGCCAAGAATATCTCCTCAGGTGAAAATGGTCCATGGTGTCCACTCACCTAATAATGACTGCTTATCCTTTAGAATTTAAATTCATCTGTTCCTTGATCACAGCTCTCTGATATCTTTAAAAGCTATAACTATTATAATTTTCTTTATTTTGTTGAAGCAGTGATGACTTGCTGCTACATGCTACCTACTATATCTCATTTAGAGTTGGCAGTATATATACACATTTATACATTCAATAAATGGAATATAAAATAATTCAAAAGACTATGTGTAGATGACCTTTAGTAATAATACCAACGACTCTATGCATTCAACTTGGCTTGGGAGGCTCAGTTGACATAAGTGATTTAGAGTATACAGTCTGCAATCAAATGGGCCAGAAGGGCTATGACTTTTAGTGATTTTGCAAAAATGTATTTGTAGCATGTGAAAGAGGAAGCATCTGCTTTTCCTCCGTGAGTGCCTGGAAATGTGCTTCCCTACCTGAGCACATTACTCCTGCCATTTAATGCAAAGAAAGTCAATTACAAAGAATGGCAAATGGCTGGTTTCAGTGATGATCTTCCTATCCTCAAACATACTTAACTTTTAATTAGACTATTTCCAATTTTTCTTAGTAATACCATTAATACATAATAGCATCCGGGCCTGATTAGTGGAAATATTCCCATCATTTAGGGAGGAGTTGTAATTATGATCTGGTCTCATGGCTATCATTTAGAAAATTGCAAACACAGTTCATTAAAGGGCACTTTCATCAGGTGACTTATTTTCCATCCAAGGGGTTGTTCACAGCAAAGACAAGTCTCTGATGTAAGTTTACAAAGGAAACCAAAATAGCCTATTATTGTACAGCCAGGCTACAGTTAATATCATATTCACTAGAAGTGATTCAGAGAATACTAAATGTCTACAATGAAAAACTGCTTATTGTTTATCCAAATACCATTCAAGTATGTTTTCAGGTACGCATGATTTTAATTATTTTATTATCATACTTGTTTTTTAATGTTTATTTATTTTTGAGAGGGGGGAGGGGAAGGGGCAGAAAGAGGGACCAGAGGATCCAAAGCAGGCTCCATGCTGACAGCAGCAAGCCCAATGTGGAGGTTGAATTCACAAAACGTGAGATCATGACCTCAAGCAAAGACAGACTCTCAACTGACTAAGCCATCCAGGAACCCATACTTGGTTTGTTTGTTTTTAAAGCAGCGTTACTTGAAATCATTCATCATTTGTTATTAATGTGTTCAAGCATGTCACAAATTGTGGAAATGTATGTATATATCCACATACACATATATACATACATATATCTATATAATTGTCATTCAAAAAGACAAGAGAAAACACAGTGACTTGGTAAATTAGGAAAGTATAATGCAGAGGTGAAAGAGGAAATGACAAACAAATAGTAAACATAAATAAGACAGGAGGAAGAGAATATGTCAGGACTTTGTTAAAGGTAATGGGATAGATGCTATTAAAATGAATTTATTATAAGAACCACACTAAAATATATTTTACAAAGTAGAATATGTAGGGATGAGCACTTACTTGCTAAAACAAAAAGGAGGAGATAAATTGCAGAGTGCAAGATGAATATTAGTTCAGGATTAAAAAAACTATGAAGTCAAATGACAGTTTAAAAAGCAAATTACTAAGAATTCAAATAAAACTTGAAAAATAAAATTATACTGGGATATTTCAATATATCTCAGTCCACTTGATTAGACACAAGAAAGTACAGAATCAATAAAGTAAACGATCCCTAGTATGTGTATAGAGAATTTTCATTGAAAAACTAAGGACATAACATGAATGGAACAATTAGAACAATTAGAAAAGTATTTATATATTAGGAACCCCCCCAGGTAAACCCCACACTAAACCATAAAAACGATAAGAACAATATTGGCTATATGCTGTATCTTATAACTCTATACATACAGAAATTAATAACAAAATGTGACAAATATATAAAGATGTATGTAAAAGAATGTTCATGGCAACATTTTCCCACTGAACTGGAAACAAATGAATCTTTATCAATTAAAAAATGTTTGAATAGACTAAGCAATAGCTAGATCATGAAAAAGATAAAAGTATCCAGCTATAGAAAATAATAAATGAGATCATACTAACCAGTTTGAAAGATTGCCTCAATTTATTGTGAAGTTAAAACTCAAACTGCAGGGATGCCTGAGTGGCTCCATCAGTTAAACATCTAACTCTTGATTTTGGCTCAGGTCATGATCTCACAGTTTGTAGGATGGAGCCCCACATTAGGATCTGCACTGGCAGTACGGAGCATGCTTGAGATTCTCTCTTCTCTCTCTCTGTCCCTCCTCGGCTCTCTAAACCAATCAGTCAATCAACATTAAAATCAATTAAACTGAGAATGTCCTCAAATTTTATCTATGTGGTAGCATGTGATAGGATTTCCTTAATTTTTAAGGCTGAATAATACTCCATGTATGTGTATACCACATTGTGTTTATCCATTCATCCGCTGATAAACACTTTGGTTGCTTCCACAGCTTGGCGATTGTGAATGACACTGCAGGGAACATTGGTGTGCAAATATCTCCTCAATATAATGTTTTCAATTATTTTTGACATATACCCAGAGGTGGAGTTGCTAAATCATATGGTAATACTATTTTTGATTTTCTGAGGAAATACCATATTGTTTTTCATTTCAAAGATACAATTTTACATTCCCACCAACAGTGCACAAATGTTCCAAGTTATCCATATCCTCTCCCACGCTTTTTTTTTTCTAAGATAGTAGCCACTCTAATAGTGTGAGATGATATCTTGTAGTTTTCATTTTCATTTCCTTAATAGTTAGTGATGTTGGGCATCTTTTCATATTATCATTGGCCATTGCGTATCATCTTTAGACAAATGTCTATTCAAGTCTTTTGCCCATTTTTGAATAGGGTATTTGGGATTTTTGTTGTTGAATTGTAATTCTTCATTTATTTGGAATATTGACCCCTAATCAGATATATGATTTTCAAATATTTCTTCCCATTCTGTAGGTTGCCTTTTCATTTTGTTGTGTGTCCTTTTATACACAGAAGTTTCTAAGTGACGTCCTATTCATCTATTTTTGCTTTTGTTGTCTGTGATTTTGATGTCCTATCCAAGAAATCATTACCAAGCCAATGTCATGAACCTTTTCCCTGTGTTTTCTTCTAAGAGTTTCATGGATTTAGGTCTTAGGTTTAGGTCTTTGATTTAGTTAACCTTTATGTGGTGTAAGGTCTCGGTACAACCTTACTGTTTTACTTGAGGATATCCCATTTTCCCAAGGTCATTTGTTGAAGAGCCCATTCTTTCAAACTGAATGGTCCTGGCATCCTTATTAAAGATTATTTGACCATATAAATAAGGATATACTTGTCAGGTTTCTGTATGCTTCCATTACATGAGCTATCTAAAGTGGCCCAAAGTGATAGAATCAGAAAGTGGAAGAGTGGTTGCCATGGGCTGGAAGAAGGAGGTTATAAGGAGTTATTGTTTAATGAGCATAGAGTTTTAATTTTGCAAGGTAAAGAATTTTGTGGAGATCTGTTGCATAACACCGTGAATACACATAACACTACTGAGCTGAACACCTAAAAATGCATAAGGTAGTAAATTTTGTAATGTGCTTTTGCCAAAATTTGATATAAAAACAAAACAAATAACAAAAAAAATAAAAATAAAGTGCAGAAAAGTATAATATGATGCAGAGAAGTGCATATAATATGATTTTTATCTTATAAAAAAGGACCTAACATTTGGTGTGTGTGCATGCATATATGTGCACTACATATGGAGTAAACTGGAAGTAATGAGAGATAGAGTTACAGACAGAAATAGAGAAAGAGAGATAAATAGGAGACAGGGAGAGATTATGACTATGAGCCCGGATATAAGTATGGAATGGTCTACACCTAGTTGTTAGCACAAGGAAACATATACAAGCACTGCACCATTTTAAATGGAACGAGTTTTGGAATCACTTAAGCTTTCATTAAAAAGGAACAATTAATAAAAATGTGTGCATATTGGAATAAGTGAATTGGATCTGTAATATAATAACATAATATATCTCAACAATGTATTGATTAGTGAAAAAGCAAATTTTCACATAAGAACAACGAAAGTGGCATAATACCAGTTAGATCATCTGAATGACTGTTCTCTATTCATATTTTATGAGATAATGTTACCGTCCTGATTCCACTTGTGTTTAAAAATTCTTTGGATCATCATGTAAGGAAAAGAGAACTGTACCATGGTTGAGTTAAGCCAACTGAAAGTCAAGTAATGTCATGGCATGGGGTTCAGATGCCTATTTCTCTGAAGTTCATGGAGAGATAAGGAGCAGAATTCAGCCATCACACAGAGAACATGGCAGTGTGCCCGGATTCATTTTCTGAAGTGAAAATTTATTTCAGCATCTCTTATATTAAATACATTTTGTTAATTTAATTTTTGGTTTTACTCTTTTTGCAAATGTATTCTGTTTTATAATTATATAACTGTAAGGAGTTTATTCTCTTTTTGTATGAACACATTTAATTAATATGGCCGTCCAAAAATGTTGCTACACTGGACGTCAATGATGCTGTTTCCCTTAAAATGGGCACATAGATTACTTAATAACAATACTAGTAAGAAGAACTAAATCTATTACACGTTTAGTTTGAAGGCAGCCAGTGAATTAAATGTTTAATTATCTCATTTAAACTCACCACGTCTAGTTTTTTCCATTGGAAGAGCCGTGGCTTAAATACATTGGATTGGATGGGATCGAACTTTGGGAAGTGGAATTGTGTGCTCCCAAAGGTTACTGCTTTTAATTTAATGAATTACTTAAGTGATGAAAATCAGGGTTTTCTAATATCTTTTTTTTAAATTTGTTTTTATTAAAAAAATTTTTTTTAATGTTTTATTTATTTCTAGGAGAGAGAGAGAGAGAGAGACAGCGTGAGCAGGGGAGGGTCAGAGAGAGATGGAGTCACAGACTGAAACAGGCTCCAGGCTCTGAGCTGGCAGTCAGCACAGAGCCCAACACGGGGCTCGAACCCACGAACTGCGAGATCATGACCCCAGCGAAAGTCAGACGCTTAACCGACTAAGCCACCCAGGCGCCCCTCTAATATCTTTTTACACACATCTCTCAAAGAGTAGAAAACGTGAGTTCTCCCAAATACAGCTAAGGAGGCAGAGGAGATGGAGGAGGGGAAGAGAATGTGGTTGCTGATTGTGGTTGTTGGTCCTTGGGCTAATTGAATGAGCCTAGAGAAGAGAATATCGTGTAGCATCTGTTTCCACTACTACCAAGCCTCTGACTGTGATGTTGACAATGAGGCTGGACATTATATTATATTCTGTATTGGAAGACAGATGAAAAAGAGAGAGCCCCATTTCTTTGCTTTCCATGTTGTTGCGAAGAATTGCACACTCATTAGTATTCCAGGGAGAAATGCTATAAATGCTATAATTGAAGATGAAATCACATAGAACTGTAGACAGGGAAGAACCAAGGCCCACTGAGGAAATTAGAGAAAGCTTTTCTTTTTTTTTTTTTGTTAATGTTTTTATTTATTTCTGAGAGAGAGAGAGAGAGAGAGAACGACAGCATGAACAGGGGAGAGTCAGAGAGAGGGAGACACAATCCGAAACAGGCTCCAGGCTCTGAGCTGGGAGCACAGGGCCCGACATGGGACTTGAACCCACAAACCGTGAGATCATGACCTGAGCTGAAGTCAGATGCTTAACCGACTGAGCCACCCAGGGGTCCCTAGAGAAAGCTTTTCACAAGGAATTATGATTGAGATTGTTTTCAACAATAGCACTTCCCAGGAGTTGGGGAGTGAGGAGAGTGAGATCTCTCTCTCTCTCTCTCTCCTGCTTTTGACTTGGTACATAGCTATTTTGTTATTATCTTCTCTACATTTATTTCTTACTACTCAAGTAATGCCCCTGTTTAACTAGAGCTTCACACTTTATTCCCACATAAATGCATTTTGTTACCAAAACTGGAAAATATTAAGTGTTCAATAAATAGTTGCAAAATCTTAGCATCATATATATTACTTTCATAGGAGATCATCTGAAACTTGAAAAGATAGTAAGATCACTTGCATTTAATGAAGGTGGAATATAGTTACTTTATTATTTTACAACCTCCTTGGATGATGGAGTGTCTAGTACCAAGAAAAGCATTCCTTAGTTCTACTTATGAAAAATACCCTGACTTGTTATCCTTTGTCACCTTCCGTCTGATGCCTTTATCTACTTCCTAGCAAAACCATACCTCTCAACTCTTCACAAAGCAATGGGGTCCCATATTTTAAGAGAGGATTATGGTCTTATGGCTCCAGAGTCTTCCCTGCTTTAGTGTGCTACTTACTTTTAGTTTAAATCCCTAACAGTGCTGGCTTTGATCAGTGACATTTGTAGGATTGGTGAAGCGTTTAGTTTAAAAGAAATGGTTTGCTTTATCAAGTGTTTAAGAACTTCTAATGTCAACATTTTCAGGGATACTAAAAATACTCTGACAGAAAGTCATCATTTGGGTTTATCATTCTAATACAAGTTATGGCTATAAAATTATATGACTTCAATTTCTGGGAACAAATCAACTTGCATGTACAAATGAGTCTTATTTACCTCAAAGAGGTCACATCGAGAAGACACATACTTACTCAATCATGATATCACTACACTAAACCTTTTCTTAATTTTTTTTTTTTTTTTTTGCTTTTGGAATTACTCAACTGAATCCTCAGTGATGCTCACCAATCTCTTTAATTATCTTGAGTTGACTCTCTCTCTCTTATTCACAGTAGCTGTTCTAAAGTCTTTCCATTTTCTTCTGCCTCCCCTAAGGCACTTCACTAGTTTACTTTCAAATGATCTTGCTTCCTATTTTATTAAAATATAATCTTCACATGTAATTTCTTTTACTGACTCCCTGCTTCACTAATATATGCTCTAGTAATTCTTAACCTGTTGGATCGTGAACCACACTGAGACTCTAATAAAAACTACTTTAGAAAAGTTTTGTATATAATGTCAACCCGTAATGTTAAAACCAGCTGCTCAAAGGTCCCCTTTGTCATGTCCTCCTTCTGTCTGAAAGAATTATATGCTGTTTGGAATTTTAAAGCCAAATGTCTCTGTGCCGTTTGACTCAATCCTTCACTCCTGAAAATCAAGATATCGATAGTAAACTCATGATCCTCACACACAAACACACTTCCTTCTGATTCTGCCTTTATCTTGATTACCAAGATTTTGGTGCCCCTAGAAATGCTGTGCCTCACTCATCACCCAAGTTCTTGCCCTGTCTTCTATGTCTCTTTCTCAACTACAGTGGTGCAGCATCTACCAATGGACCCAAGGAGGCAACTTTGGAGCCATCCAAACTCCTCCTTTTCTTCTATCTCAGATACCTGATGAATTATCAAGCCTGTTCAACATCATGCAAGTACCTTACCCTTTGCAGTCCTCATGGTCACCCTGAGATTCTCATCATTTCTCCTGCGGACTTTGCTTATAACTCAGTAATTGCTCTCCATGTTTCCACTGGAGTTATGTCCCAAAATGTATAATTTACAGGAGCACAACTCAGCTTCACATACCCTAGCACATCTCCATCACCAGGACAAAATCTGAATGACCTGGCTTATTCACCCATTTATTAAACCATTCAAGGTCTGACCCTGGCCAATTTCTCAGTACACTTTTATATAAGCTTTTCTCACTTTTCAGTTATGATATAATTTACATATAAGTCTTATGCATATGAGTCTTTGAAAATGATACACTCATATAACCATCTCAGTGAAGAAATAGAACATCCCCATCATTCCAGAAAGCTCTCTTATGTCTCTTTCTAGTTAATTCTTCTCTCATCAGCCAGCATCCCCACTCCCTCACCCTAAGACAATGACTGTTCTTGATTTCTATTACTGTAGATTAGACTTATTATTTCTAGAACTTCATATATATGTGTCTGGCTTTTGTCCCGGACAAAGTACCAGGAAGAAAGAGACTGGTGAAGATCCAGTGGAGTGATCTACATCTGATCCCCAGCTGGGTTCAGGTAGGTTCCAGCAGCCACAACAGCAGTGGGTAAGAACCACTCCACCTAGGTCAGTGGTGGCTGGACCCACCAGCAGTGTCAACATCAGCAGAACCTCAGCGGTGATCTGTAACTACTGGCTCCACACTCAGTGGCATGGCAGTCCATCGGCTAGCACCCCCATCACCAGCCAGATATTATTCCCAGGACTTCCACCCAATAGCAAAAAAAAAAAAAAAAAAAAAAAAAAAANCCTTGACCTTCCTCCAGCATTAGAAAGCAAACCAGAATCAACTTTCTTGAGCCCACTCAATGCACCTGCAGAGCCTCAGGGGCACTAGGAAAGTGATGCATAACAGAATGGTATTTCAAGGCCTTTGAAAAACTAAATCAATGCTGGATTAGAACCCTACAAAGTATACCAAGACCTACAAGTCAACCTCGAATCGAATGAGTTGCTGCTAAAATAGCAGATTTAAACAGATTACCAGTCTACCAACATTGCATGCAGAATGAGCAGAATACAATAGAAAAGCAAATGTCGTACCCAGACCAGGAAAAGCACATGAACAAGAAAAGACAACTTATGCCAATATCAGAAAGACGTCAGATGTTAGGGTCACTGACAAANCAGAAAAGCAAATGTCGTACCCAGACCAGGAAAAGCACAACATGAACAAGAAAAGACAACTTATGCCAATATCAGAAAGACGTCAGATGTTAGGGTCACTGACAAAGGTTTTCAAGTAGTCATCACTAAAATGCTTCAACCAACAATCATGAGTTCTCTTAAAACAAATGAAGAAATGGAAAAACCTCCACTGGAAATCAAAGTCGCAATAAAGGCCCAAAGATCGGACCTAATAGCCTCTGTATGTTAAGGTGTCCTCTCATAAATCTAGGAGTGAGAGCCCTGGGAAAGGGGAGCCACAGCCACAGGCCTTCAGAATTGCATCCATTTTATAACACATGGCTGTAGTAGTGTTAGGAGAACCACTGGACAGGGCAGGCTGGGCTGTCTCATCAATGAGAGAGGCCATCTTGTCAGCTGTCAGGTGCCTTTCCAGGTAAGAGATTGGGACTTCTAAGTCTCCATTGTAGGACAGTGACCTATTCATGAAGGTGGCTGAGATCATGGGGAAAAATGGCATGGCCTCAAGTCCTGTGCTGTCCTTTTTCGACAATGGAAATTCTTGAACATTTTCCCACATCATGACCCACTGGAGATGAGGATGTCAGGTCTGAGGGCCCTAATTTACCCCTTGGTGAGACAAAGTGTTTGCACCTGGGCTGAGTGACATACAAAAATTGCACTCAAAATGGAAAAAGCCTTCAGGAGTGGGGGACGTCCTGAAGTCCAAATGACTGAGCGCCAGTGAGATACCAGACAAGTGTCATTGCCAAAGGCTCTAATCAGATTTCAAATTGATCATGGCCACTTACAGCTCCATGTGAAATCTTAGGAAGATAGAGCTCACTGTGAAGTCAGATGTGGCTTCATTTGGATGTCCGAGCTTTGTGACATTGTTGTCCCAAATCTTTAAGTGTTCTCTTAAAATATGTGAGAATACGCTACCCTTATACTAATTACTTCATGAGGATATTTTAACTCTATATGTTTGTCAAACTCCTGATATGTTACTAGTTTTATAATAAGCCATAATATATGTAAATATATTTTCTTAGAGATCTGCCAACATAACTAAGAGGTATTAGTTAAATTATTGATTATCACTAATTTTAGTTAATTAAAGCATTTAACTTGAAATTAGTGTTTTCTAAAATCCCGGAATTGCTTTCTTTACCATGTTTCTAATTATTAAAGATGAGATTATCTCAGTTATTATAAGAGTAACTACAAGCAGCCCATTTTCTACTGGTTGCTATATGCTCTGCATTTTGTTCAGAACATAATTTTTCCTGTTTTCAGCATTTCCCAGTCCTAACCAAGACAAAGGTGGGGGTTAGGGTGGGGAATAGCCTTTATGTTTTTAATTGCATCTCACTTAGGTGTAGCTATGACTAAAGTCAGAAATATGAGTCTAACAAAACTTAATCAGAAGTTTAAAATGTCTAACAGGGCACCTGGGTAGGTTAGTCAGTTAAGTGTCTGACTCTTGATTTTGGCTCAGGTCATGATCTCATGGGGTTTGTGAGATTGAGTCTTGAGTTGTCTTCCTTAGGATTCTCTCTTTCTCTGCCACTCCCATGTTCTCATGCCTGCATGACCTCTCTCCCTCTCTCTAAATAAATAAATAAACGTAGAATAAATAAATAAAATGTCTAACAACAAGAAGTTTTATTATTTTTTTAATCAACTCACTTTCTTATGTAAAATTCTGCTTGAAAAATCTGTTTATAAAAACATTTTGGGATTTTTTTTCTTAAATGAGTGAACAGATTTTGTTTTTATATTTTAGTGGGATTAGTCAGATTACATTTCCCTACTTTAAGTAAGAAACACGTCAAAAAATTATTTTAACTGGGCATTCTAAAATTTAATTCGAGTCCACTTTTCTTTTGAATTCCCTTAACTAGATGCCGTGTTTAAAAACCCAATTAAACACTAAGAATTTCAGTTCCTTAAAACCACCAGCCCAAAAGTACAACTTGAACTGAAATCTAAGCGACCACATTAGGGTTTAAAATAAAATGTATCCTCTCCTTGTTATGCAACTAAAGGTCAGCACCACGAATATTTATGAAACCTCAGCTGCACCGAAGTAAAAATACAATCAGGCTAAGTGGTTCCAAAAGCTCTAAAAGCAAAATGAAGCTGTTTCTTGCTGGAGTTTACTGGGATTGCACATTCTGTGATGTACCTAAGAGCTATTCCAGAGATATTGAAGACAATTATAGAGATAACATTAAAAAAACTTCACTAAAATATTAAGCTCCTCATCATTTACATCTGCAATGAACCAAAGTATCTCAGAATTGGAGTGGAACATAACGATCTTTTAATCCAGTGGTTCTCAAGGTTCACTGTGTGCCTCTGAATCCCCTCGGTGGTGAGAAAACACATACTGTTGGACCTCACTCTTGGAGTCTCTTCAACAGTAGGGCTGGGTCTGGACCCAAAATATGCATTTCTAGTAAGTTCCCAAGTGATATTATGGCTGGTGTGTCCAGGAACACACTTTCATAATGATCATTCTAGAGAATTAAATGTGAAGATACCTATTAGTTCTAAGATAAACCCCAGGCTCATAGTAAGCCCTCAATAAATGCTACCTAGCTAACAGAAGTGGTCAAAGCAAAAGCAGAAGAAAAGAAATCAAAGCAGCAGCACAGGAGAAGAGCGTGTATCCCTTGCCTTTGAACTGAAGGAAAAGTAGAGCCTCTCCTCTGTATACCTTTCCTCTCAGCAAGTTGGTTTTGTCACTAGTATTTTCTACAATAAGAGAAATTGCTTCTTACTCTCTGTGCTGTGGCTCCCTATTCTTCCCTAACCATCCGTAAGAAAGGTTATGGACTGGGAGAAAAGGGATGATTTGAGTTTCTAATATCTCAATGATTTTTTTTTTTTGAGAGAGAGAGAGAGAGAGAGAGAGAACCTCAAGCAGGCTACACACTCAGTGCAGAGCCCAACACAGGGTTCATCCCTCAATCTCATGACCCTAGGATCATGACCTGAGCTGAAATCAAGAGTTGGATGCTCAAACTACGCAGGTGTTCTTCAATGACTGAAAAAATTTTTTTTCTAAAAGTAAAGCAGGAGAATGAGAAAAACGGGAGTGGAGTTGGAGAGGGCCATATATCTTAGTTCAATATCATATAATAGGCAGAGTGTTGGGTGATGACAAGACCCAGGAAATGAACAGAGTGTGAGTTACAGGAAGGCATGGCCTCTATTTTCTTAACCAGTCACTATCTAACAGAATTAATTTATGGAATGAATGAATTAGGCAACCAAACTTGATTGAAATTGGTAAACACTGAATTCTACGAGGTTAGATGGAAGAATATCTGTGTGCTGATTGAGAACGCTATAATGAGCCAGGCACAACATCACTGCTACATGAAGAGAAGTGACCAGAAATGTGGACAGTCCTCAAAAGATAGGCTAAATCGATATGCAGCCAGATGGTTCCCATTCACATCAGTGAGTGGGAAGACTAGATGAGCAATGGTCTAAGAGGAAACATGCAATTAAATCAATAAGTACATCTGTAAAGTCTCATATCAGATGTAAGAAGACGATGTTGTGAAATGGAGTACCACCATCACCTCCACTGTCTGATGCACTGAACACTTACATCCTCCACCATGCCCTACAAATTCCCATTTTAGAATTTGTGTTCAACAAGTGATATAGTGAAGAATAAGGACTTTTTGACTGGGGACAGGAAAATATTTTCAAACTCAGTAAATTTCTCACTAGTCACACAGGAAAAGTAAGGTGAGGAGCAGGATAATGATAATAAATGAGATAGGTGTTATCTACAACCCAATATAAAGATTAAAATTAAAAGCACGATTAAATATCCCATGTTTCTATGGACTGAATATATGTATCTCCCCAAAATTCATATGCCCAAGACTAAGCCCCAGCGTGATTATATTAGGAGGTGAGGCCTTTGAGAAGTGATTAGGTCATGAGGGAGTCTGTGTCCTTTTCAAAGAGGCCCCAGAGAGCTCCCTTGCTCCGTCTGCCATTTGAGGATGCATGGAGAAGTGGGNCACCAGAGCTGCTGAGTCCTTAATCTTGGACTTAAGATTGTCACAGTCTCTGGAACTGTGACAAATAAATTTCTGTTGTTTATAAGCCACTAAGTCTATGGACTAAAACATACATACACTTAGAGGTAACATTCTTCAGCATTCTTTAATGTTTTAGCATTTTAAATTTGTTTACCTAAAACATAAAGAGCTGACAGGGCACAGTGTTGTAAATCAACACACATCAATATTTATTGCTTCACAGAAGATTCTTTTCTCATTGAGCTTATCAAGCATTAAAATGTATCACATCATAAAAATGAAATAAATTGCTCTAATCTAAAATGTAGCTCTTAAATTTCCCTACCAGCCATTTGAAAAGCTAAACTATCTGCTTTGGGGGAGTATGAAGCCAGAATTTTAAGAGTCATCTAATGAACTCAACTTGAATTTGTAAAGAAAATTTGTTAACTCTCTATTAAAATTTTTATTTCATTGATTGCTACTTACAGAACAATAAAATACCACTGCTTTTCTTTGTTAACATATTTCATTCTGATGCAGGGAGGTCCTCTGTTAGGAAAATCTCAATCTCTTCTTGAGATGGTTGATCAAAGAGGTAATTAGGCTAAATTCAGATGTGCTTTGAGTGATAAGTAATCAAAAATGACATGAGAAATTAGGCTAAAACTAACACAGAGGAAACATATAAAATAAAAATCCCTGGAATTCCTCTTTTAATTTTAATATTTCTTTGAAATGGTTCAACTCCTATAAATTCATGCAAGACCACTAAAAACATCTGACATATACTGAATTACACTTGAACTTAATTCAAAAAAGGAATCATTAACCTCTACTTATGTTTTAAAATCTTTCATCAGTTTATTTATTTTTTGAAAGAGAGAGAGACAGAGACAGAGAGAAACAGAGAGACAGAGAGCAGGGGAGGGGCAGAGAGGGAGGGAAGGAGGGAATCACAAGCAGGATCCATGCAGTCAGCACAGAGCCCGAAGTGGGACTCAAACTCACAAGACACGAGACCATGACCTGAGCCAAAATCAAGAGTCAGATTCTCAACCGACCATGCCACCCAGGCACCTCTAGGAATCATTAAACTCTAAATGTTGAACAAAGCAATGACAAAATGATAGACCTTATTGGAGGAGCTGGGGGAGGATGAGGAGGAAGAGGAGGAAGAGGAAGAGGAAAATTCATGCTTCTAAGCCTTTGAAATTGTTTTTACAAGCAGTATGTTATTTAATATTCATAGTGTATCCTGAGTAGAAAGAAGATACAGATACAGTAAGGGACAGATAACAGAGTCCCATTTTAAAGATCAAATACATGACTGATTGACTCAATGATTGATTCCAGCATTGACAATGTTATTTATTGCCAAAGAGAGGATTCAATACTCTTCTCATTGTATAATACGCCTAGCATTTGTTTATATTTGTGACAATGAGGTATAATATTGAGCTCTGTTTTTCATGCAACACACACCCAAGTATGAGTTTGATTCTATACGGAGTGCTCATCTGCCAGGCTTTATGCAAGGTCCTAAGGAAGCCAAGATAAAGAGGAAAATTAGAGATCCTATTTCATTTGGAGGTGACAGGCATCAAACAATGCCAATTGTTGTCCGAATAAAACATTCCAATATGTGTGTGTTTTATTTAAGGTTATTTATTTATTTTGAGAGAGAGAGAGAAAGCATGAGCAGGGGACAGACAGAGACAGAGGGAGAGAAAGAATCCCAACCAGAGGCTCCAACACTGTCAGCACAGAGCCCAATGCAAGGCTCAATCCCACAAACTATGAGATCATGACCTGAGCCAAAATCCAGAGTTGGATGCTTAGTCAACTGAGCTGTCCAGGTGCCCTGGGTTTAATCTACTTGGTTTAGTATATGTGCATATTTACAAATGATGCATATATAATTTACATCTGTCTTTCGCTAACAGTGTCCCTGAGCCAAGTCTCCAAACCTCTTTGTCTTAATGTGTTCACCTGTATAATGGAGTTAATAAAAATGTCCCCAGCTGTTGCAAAGATTAAGTGGAAACATCTATTACATCATTGTACACTATCCTGAACCCTACCAATTTTCAACAAATATTGTTAACACTCCGTGATAATGATTATTATTACTCTATGTATAAATATAAAATCCATTCTTTCATAAATAAGATGAATTGAAAGTAATATATGCACAATTGTTTTAGATGAAAATACACATTTATTCAGGTGCAGTTACAGTTTTATATACATTTCTCATTGGACTGTGTTTTTTAAATCGCAAAGAGTCTTTAAGAATCACTAGCAAGCCATTAAATTATACTCAGGTTAATTTAAGATGTGAGGTAAATTTATGTGATGTATATAATGGGTTCTCATTCAAGTTATTACAAATGCCAAATTAGAGACCACTGACCCATCACTCCCAACAGAAATGTAGGGCTAGGTTCCTGTGAGCTTCTGCTCACATTTTCTCCATATATCAACATATAAACTTGTTTTACATACGTTTCTGTTTAAAGACAGTTTTTTAATAAGTATTGTTGATTCACAAATGCCAGCCTTCTTGAGCCTAGGGACACTAAGCATCACTTGTGCAGAATATTTGGGTGCCATTTTAAGTGCATATCACCAACCAAAAACACAAAAGTGAGAAAAAGTAACACTAAGAAACGAAGAACAGAACACGTGTTTACAGCGTAAGAGCTGAAACAGAAAGGTAGGCTGTAGCTCTGTGCACTCACTGCTGCGAATGTGTGTGTTGGGTGACTCAACGTTTTTACTACTCTGTACACACCACAGAATGATCACAAAGCACCACCACTATTGATTGGGGGCCTACAAATAAATTTTCTCAAGGAAGTGATTTCACAAATACAGAGTCTGTGAAATGAGGATCCATCATTCTTTGTTGTCGTCGTTTTTTTGTTTGTTTGTTTTCTCTAAGTAAAACTTGGAGAAATTTAGAAAGGGTTTGGATAACCCCCAGTTCCATTAAGTGACTGGAGAATCCTTGTTCCTGGAGGGACCATATAAAACTCCACTGCTAACAGAAATAGAGTGTGCACTTAAAAAACAGTTTTCATTGTATTTGAACTATGATTCCTTAAACTGGTGTTGGTGGCCATAATCACCTGGTTAGCTTTTTAAAAATGTGCATTACGAGCCCCTCAGTCATTCTGCTAGAGTAAATCTTTAAGGATAATGGGAAAAGAAAAATTTTATTTTAAAAAACACAGGCAGATTTGGGGATTTGGGGAGGGCATAATTACAAAAGCATCTCAATAGCTCATAAAACACTGTGGTCTTCAATAAAATGCATCAGTTATAATTACAAATCATCAAACAATGTCTCCTTGGTCATTTTGAATTGTTCGAATACTTAAGGACAGATCTGAGCCTGTTAGTGTAGTCTGACATGATGGCCCATGTTAGATTGTTTTACATTATCATTTAGAGTTAAAAAAATCCTAAAACAGTTCATTCATCTTTAACAAAAAAGGAAAACGTTTTAACACAGGGAACAAAACAGAAGTACTGTTTCTTGAGACTTGATACTTCCATTTGATCAATTTATGCATTATGGGATATATGCATATTTCTGAATATCTCTTTGTGGAATATACATATATTAGCTTAAAAAATAAGCTTTATTTCAAATTCCATAATGTTGGGGCACGTGGATGACTTGGTTGTGCACCTGACTCTTGATGTTGGATCAAGTCATGATCATGATCATGGTATCGAGCCTCACATCAGGCTCTGCACTGAGCGGGAGGCCTGCTTGGGATTCTCTCTCTTTCTCTCTCTCTCTCTCTCTCTCTGCCCCTCCCCGGTGCTCTCTCCCTCTCATTCTCTCTCAAAACAAATAAGTAAACATTAAGCAAATTAGAACAATAAAACTCTATACTATTAAATCCTGAGTAGTATCTCCTATTTTCTCATTTTACTCTCTAAGCAATTATTTTTTTCTCTTCCTTCTTTCTTTTCTTTCTTTCTTCCTTTCTTTTTCTAATTTCTAGGTGCATTCTTTTGTAGCAAAATGAATCATTCTGGTATAATATAAAAATTAAGATATGCGTATACATGTGTGAGCTAACATATGAGCTTCTGTTCATAACACAATCAAATATATAACTCTACCTTAAAATTTAGCACTGATATGCTTGTTAAATTTGCTATTAAAGCATTTTATTAATTTTTTACCTGCTAGGAAATACCTTAGAATTAGGTCAGCTTGGCTTCATATGAGTGATTTATAGTCAAACTAAAATATCTGTGATTACATTCTGTGTATCAATATTTAATAAGAACCCTCTCGGTAAAACTTGCCTCTCAGTGCAGTCTGACTCACTTGGCCTCTGTATGTAGCTTAAAGTAAATCTACTGTGTCCACTCGCACCTTGTCCCCGGAGAAGATGATAGATTCTTCCAGAACATTAGATTATGCCCCCCCCACCATGCTTTCATAAATGTTCCACAGCTGATAGGAAACAGCATCGAGCATCAATGAAACATTAGCACTGTAACGATTCTCTAAGGTGGTGGTTTTAGCATTCATTTTTGTCCGTGAAATCTACCCTTTGTTGATATAAAAGGATGTCTATCTTGGAAACCCAGCCTGCATTCAAATGAGAGAGTAAAAACAATTAAGCACTGGGCTCTATCATTTCGGCACCCGCTTCTCCTGCGTGGCTAAAATATTGAACATCTTGAACCGCACGGTGCCTGGAGATGCGCCATGTGGCTTGGAACCAGTCAGCAGATCTGGGACCTGCCAATGATTATATCCTCTGAATTCTGTCCCAGCCATTCTGATCCGTCCTAGGGAAGGTTATTCTTGCTTAGGACACAATAATCCATAAACCGTAACTTTAAGAATTGAGATTGGTCAGCGGCTCAAAATAAGACATGTTTGAATGACACATAATACCTGTTTTCAAAGGGCAAGACGCACAAACGGGAACGTGTAAATAACAAAAACGTGACCGTAATGGGACGGTTAGAAGCAGCAGCACTGGCCGTTTCTAGAACCTGCTGGTGACTGGCCTCGTGCCCGGCTCGTGGGGAACAACTTTACAGGTTTTCCCATTTAATCATCACAGAGGCCCCTTGTGGTAGATACCATTATCCTTGTTTTAGCAAAAGACAGAAGCAACATTAGATGTATGTACAAAGAGCAATGACAGCAGTGAGCACCGAAGAAGGATTGACTGACAGGAAAAAGGAATTTGTCACCAGAAACACTCTCGTAAAAATATCCACTGACCATTTTTTAAACGTTTTAGTTTTTTAATGTTTTATTTATTTTTGAGAGACAGAGCATGGGCAAGGGAGTGACAGAGAGAGAGACAGAGAGAGAAGAATCTAAGTGAGCTATGCGCTAAGAGTAGCAAGCCTGATGGGGCTCAAACTCACAGGACTGTGAGCTCATGGCCTGAGCCAAAGTCAGACACTCACGGCCCAGAGCCACCCACGTGCCCCTCCACTGGCCGTTCACAGAGTAGATTTGTGCCCCTGTAGGTTATCACAATTTTTACAGACTTAAAAACTGAGGTGCATTGATGTTATTGGTTACCCCAAACATAAAATCTAGAAGACCGAATTCAAACCCTGATGTTCTTTCTGGTATAGAACTTCCGCTCTTTCCTTAGCACATGGCCTCTCCCATGGCACCACTTTATAAATCCTCAATCTGTAAACTTTTGTTTTTTAAAGCTTGGTTTTGCGAAATGAGAGATTATTACTGACTCAGAAAAATTGGCCTGCTTGGTCGGTTTCCTCGATGCATGACCTTGGAGACTAATGGAAGAATCTTTCCATGATATTATCCTTGAAAATCTCCCCCTCAGCTGTTTCAAACACTAAACTCAAAGGCTACTCACCCCCCAGCTTTCCTTCTCTCTACCTGTACAGAAGTGTGGTTTTAATGAACAGAAAGAAGGAGTTACTCTTTTTTTTTTTTACAAATAGTTTATTGTCAAATTAGTTTCNAAGGAGTTACTCTTGAGTATAGGAATATTTGGATCAAACCATAACAATTAGTCAAGTGGCTATAAAGTTTATAATGGTTAAGTGTGACACATAATGAAAGAAGAAGAAAACAGGAGGGAAGGAAGAGAGTATTGACCTAAACGAATTTAACTCAAAGTAGTAACTACTACCAGTATTTCTTAGAAAGAAGAAAAAAAAAAAGAAAAGAAAAAAGAAGAGAAAAGGAGAAGAAATCTCTTTCAGGACAGAAATATGTTGGGAACCATTCTGAACTCACTAGTTGAGAAAACTCCTGATGAGGTTAAGGCAAATTTGTAAGATCTCTCGCTGTCAGATGACAACCTATACCCACCCCCACTTCATTGTTTCTGCTTGAGCACTAACCCCCAAGGCACCTTGTTGATTGATATTTGGAGTGACTTTTTTTCTGGCCTTGATATGCTGATTGCACCTTGTGAAGGAACCTGTTGTAGGAATTTCTTCTTTTGTGATTATGGGAGCAAAAGTGCTTCCTGAAAACACCTGTTTTTCTTATACTTCCCCTTAAGCAAACAGGCTATTGACTTCTGCCTGCTCACAAAAAACTAACTTTGCCTTTGCTATGCTAAAAACATTGTCTTCTATTTGAATGCTAAAGATACCTTCTTTCCCCATCGGCTAAGCATCTAAATCCCCTACATCAATCACTATTGATAAAGATTATGTAGGAGTCTTCTACAAATCTATGTTCTGGGAAAGTTGTACATATCAAAGAAATTTGTCATCAGAAATCATTGTCTAAGGCAAATGCCATTTCTGTGCTGTTCCCCATACACTTAACCATAAATAAACCTAAGTCTCAGTCAGGGCAGAGATGCCTGCATGGTGACCAGAAAGATTCTCGTGGTTCTCTCACTCTCTCTCACTGACACTGTCCATCCTTCAGGAACCCCTGGACCTGTTGGAGCTGGACTCTGGAAATTTCCAAGGGGAAATGTCTGTTTCAAATTCTAAATGAGACTAAGAAGTATGCTTCAAAGGAAAAAAAGGCTTTTGCTGGAATTATTATCTAGGTTATTCATATTTGTGTGTTTACTCCATTATTAGAACTACAATTTCTGCATAAAATACCTGTTTCCAGTAATCTTTTATTTATGCTCTCTATTCATTAGTTCCTTGCTTTCTGTAATTGAAACTGCACTCCCAACCATCTGTCAATGCGATTCACGCCCTAATCTCTTTGGCAGGTCCTTACTGACTTCCACACAGGATTTGTACACGGGCCAGACGCTATCAGAGTTTCAAATGAGAAACACCATTGGCAGTGTTATCAGGGCATCGTTATCAGTAGCCATTATTTAAATACGGAATGTGTTGAGAATATGTTTGCAAAGAGCTCCAACGTGTAAGATCTTTCCTTAGATGTTGAGCCACCCGAGGAAGCAATCAGATGTTGTGATCATGAAAACCACGTTATGATAAAAATAGAGAAAAACTCTGATCTTAATCGTTGTCTGAGATAAGAAGATCAGGTTATAACATGTGATGTTTACAGTGAGGACGGGTATTTGTGTATGTAGGAGTGTGTGCATGTATGCATGTGTGTATATTCCACGATGAGAGAATGACCAGAAGAGCCCAGCAACATGGCATCTAAGTGTGCTTGGAGTACGGGTCATACTTACTGAAGAATATATTTCATCTGTTAAGAGGAACAGGTTATAATCACATCCAGCTTTTGAAGACAACAAATGTTTTGATATTAAACAATTCATCTATGACATCACCATTATAAAAGCTTACAAAGCAGTACTTATTCTTCCTCTTCTCTATTACCTGGGGTGCAGCCTCGTTACGAGGGTCAGCCAATAATATACTGTAATTCAGGACTTTATATACTGTGGATATTTGTAAATATTTCATGTGCCTTAGAGAAACACACAGGTTTTCCATAAATGTTTGCGGACTTTATTGTTTCAAACACCTGTATCCTCACTGAATGTTTCTCTCCACTGGTTTCCTCAGTTTGAAGGTGTGTTAATCTCTCCAGTCATGATTTAGGAGTGGTTTATTTTTCTCTTGTTGTTCTATAAATTTATACTTGATCCATTCTGAGACTATATGATTAGAAGAATATGGTATTAAAACTACTTTATATTTCTGGTGAAGATGAATCCTTTTTCATTATGTAGTGACATATTTTTTATGTCCAGTAATCTTTTTACCCTAAAGCCAGTTTATCAGATAGGAATCTATCTACACTAGCTTTCTCGCTTGGCATTTTCTTGGCATGTCTGGTTTCACTGTTTTACTTTTAGCCTCTCTGTATCCTTCTGTTTTAGAGAGATCACTTATAAATAATTTATAGTAAGAGTTTTAAAGCCAATATATACTACTTATTATATGTATCTTGTTTCTCTCCTCCCTTGCCTTCTTTTACATCTTTTTAAAAAGTTATTATATTTATACTTATTCACTTTCTTGTTTGAAAGTTATACATTCTCAGGGCACCTGGGTGGCTCAGTTGGTTGAGCAGCTGACTTTGGCTCAGGTCTTGATCTCACGGTTCATGGGTTCGAGCCCTGCGTCGGGCTCCATGCAGACAGCTAGCTCAGAGCCTGGAGCCTGTTTCAAATTCTGTGTCTCCCTCTCTCTCTGACCTTCCCCTGCTAATGCTGTCTCTCTCCCTCTCAGAAATAAATAAAAATTTTTAAAAAAATAAAAGAAATTTATACATTCTCATTTCTATTACATAAAATATAGACTGCTGTTTGACTTCTCAAATTTTAATATTAATCAATATCTGTACACTCCCCCAGGACAATACGAGACACTGAGAACTCTCATTCCATTTTCCATTTCTCTGCTTCTAACTTAGATACTAATGGTGGTGTGTATTTTTTTAAGTTTATTTGTTTACTTTGATAGAGAACACACAAGCAGGGGATGAGGAGAGAGAGAGGGAGAGAGAGAATCCAAAGCAGGCTCCACACTGTTGGTGTGAAGCCCCGCACAGGGCTTTAACCCATGAACCACAAGACCATGACCTGAGCCGAAACCAAGAGTCAGACGCTTAACTGACTAAGTCCCCACGGTGCCCCGGTGGTGTGTATTTTAATTCAGTACTTGTTAAATTTCATGCAGTTAAAGTAACTTGGAGTTATCTGTTTGCCACCTTCTTCTTAATTTTTTTGGTTTTTCACCCAGAGATACTACCAAATCAAATTTTGTCAGTCTAAAGTAGACCCTTTCACACTGGCTTCAGAACAAAGCTCCCATATTCTCTTTTATTCATCCTTGGACTTCCATAAAATAGTATCAGATATTCTCTGGTCTGTTTGTCCCCCTTCTCCCTTCCTTTTACATTATCTTGCCTTTCCCTTTGCTCCCTGGGAAATCCCTTTTGATCCAGCTTATGTCTCACGAATTCTTTTTTCAACTATGTCTAATAAGCTTTGAAACTACTATAAGGAGTTTTCATTAGAGGTTTGCATTACTTCTTATCATTTAATTTGAACTGTATTTAATCTGCATTATCTCCTATAATTTTCACTTTAGATACATTTGAACTCGCTTTTTACTTCTCTTAACACATTCTTTGTTAATCTGTGTCTTTGTTTTTGCTGGAATATTTAAAGGTTACTTATGTGCCTATTTTTGATTCTGTTGGATAAAATCACAAAAGATCTATTTGTAGAAATAACAAGAGGCTCACAATGAAAGTATAGTACTTTGTATTTTGAGTTTACTACTATTGGTTCCCTGGGGATGTTATTTCAGGACAACCCCAAGCCATGTTCAAGTTTTGAGTTTTTCCAAGACTTTCCAAGGCATACCAAAAAAAAAAAGCTCAAAAACCTGTAAAAGCGTGTGGCTTAATCCAGTTTGCCCTTCCCCAAAATGTGTACCTCTGGGTGTCAGATGGAAGGGGGTTGCTATTTACCAGATTTTCCTCTTAAATCTGACCTGAGCTTTCACTCAACATCTCCAGTCAATGAAGTCACCAAAACCCTCCACTCACAGGCCAATGCTCCACAACAAAATTGCTTTGAGTTCTCATTCCACTCTGTGGCTCTCATCTTATTCACATTTTCTTGGTGCTTCATCTCTGTCTTATCAGCTTGTAGGGATTTTGAGAAGATTGATACATTTCATCCAGACTTATACTTGTTCCCACTTTTCCTAGCTCACCATTGACTGAAGCACATGTTGACTATATTTCCAACACATGACATTTTAAGGTCATTTCTATGGTTTGTCTCAACTGTAACAAGTCTTTGTTGAGAGGTATGATCTGAAAATAAATATGACCAGGTTCACCTTCAGGTATTCTGGTTCTGAAGGTCTGTAGTCAAGACTGGGCATGTGTAATTTTTTAGAGATATCCCCAGGTGATTCTGACATGAGCTCCCTGACCCCCAGCCCCACCACCAAACTGGCAATTTGAGAATGCCTAGCGCAAAGTATACATTCTTCACAAAAGTCTTCAATGTCTCCAAATAGAACATGCTTGATGCAATAACCATAACCCTAATCTACAGCCATCACTCACAGCTATAAACACAAATAATGGGACCTTCGACATAGGCGGCTTCATAGTTTGAAAGGCCCAGGGAGGATTACAACGTCCACCCTTCTGATGTAAACATCATTCATACCTTTCTATTGCTGCAGACTGCTTTTTGCAGGTAGGCTGCACTTTTAGAAGCCAACAACACAATGATAATGTTATTTCCTGTCTGTAAAGATGACTAGCTGCCTCAGCTTTCCAGTATTCTTAAAGTATCATTTTTATTATTCAATTGCTTTTTATTTCAAATGATGATATGTTCATAAAGAAGACAGAAAGGAGATCTTTAGCCAATCTCATGTCTCACTTGAACATAACTTCACAAAATAAATGGAAAGCGTAGGCAGTTTCTATTACTCTCTCCTCCAGACTGTAATCAGCTGGGGTGAGGGGCACACATATCACACAGTGATTTCACAAAAGAGACAGAGACCCCACCAGCTCGCATTTAACGAAAGCATGGACATTTATAACAGATCTAAAATCATCTCTCACGCACAGAGAGTTATGGCAAACTGAGCCAAAGGCGATGGAAGGAAATGATCTTCAGAACATCTTGTTCCCGCACTTTTTCCTCACTCCCACAACCACTTCAACAGAAGAGCACTAACTCATTTTGGATGAGCCACACCCTGAAAGCCCCTGTGTTTACTCCAAGTCTCATTTAGGAAAGCAAGCTGAAGAGGGAGAAGCAGATTATATCCCAAAGAAGCAGTGGCCGAATGAGGAGTCGAAAGTACATTTTTATCCTCTCCTAATGCTTCTCAGCACCTCATACTGTGCTGTGTCATCTCTGATAAAGTGTCCCCACTCTGAGGACAGAGCTCACCAATGTTCTTTTCGGCAGTCAGCACCTACAAAATAGGACATCGAGTTGGCTGCAGAATGACACCTCAACAGTCATCCTATTCACCCAGGATGTTAAGAACAATACATTACTTATGATAATATTGATAATGGCTCCAAATGTACCTCACTTTTCAGACATATGGCAAGACCAAGAGTTTTATACCATTTTCTTTTTGAGAAGTCAACATGATAAGATGCGTTTCATGTGACACAATTCTCAAAGTTATGAGATACATTCTTTCAACTTGCAGGGATGATCTTTAAGAACATCTACAGATATATTTCAAGTTTATGTAGCCCTGATACAGAGAAAAACAAAACCACAAACAGGTATACCCAAAGTAGTAGGAAATTAGAAAGATGGTTTTACCAAAACTCTACTGTAGAATTCATTTAAATAGCAAATTATCCTAGTGTAATTTACGTTGGAAGGGATGGTGACAAAGACATAGCTTTCTGGAAAACACAGACTGAGGTCTGTAAGCTGATTAATGGGATTTGTAGAAATTTCATTGGTATCAGTGGAAACACGTTGATCAAAGTGGATGGTCAACCTGGCAATAAATGGTGTTTCAGTGTATTCGCTATTTGGAGAAATTAAGGAGATACTTACAGTTTATAAAGCCCCAAAGGAGTTTAAAGACTGCCACCCAAATTATGCCTTGGTTGCTGCTGTCTTCTCCCTGGGTGGGAGGACTTTCTAGTTAAGCTGGCCATAAGTCTCAGGTTCACCACACTGTAATGACTAATACTGAATTTTTTTCCTGAGTTGATGGGGTATACCAATACCTTTCAGGCAACAGCCACAGAGATATAGACTTACACAGAGCATAAAATGAAGGAAATGCAAGGTGTCTACTGGCAGACACTGGGAGAGCCATCATTGGAACTGTGGCTGGTTTGACTGGAGAAAGACAGGTTCGGGTACATAATACCATTTAAGAAAGAATGTCAATACCTGTGCCATTCTGCAGTTATTTCAAAGCCTAATGCTTCATGTGATGGTGGAGCCTTTGGGAGGTGATTAGGTGAAAAAGAAAGAGCCGTCATGAATGGGATTCATACCCTTATAAAAGTGACCCCAGAGAGATCCCTTACTCCTTCTGCCATATGAGTTTATGTGGAGAAGATGGCTGCTTATGAATCAGGAAAGGCAATATCAAGAGAATGAGAAAATAAGCCAAAGACTGGAAAAAGTATTTCCAAAAGACACATCGTACTAAGAACTGCTATCCAAAATATACAAAGATCTCTTAATACTCAACAATGAGAAGATAAACAACCTGACTAAAAAATTAGCCAAAAATTAACAGACACCTCACTAAGGAAGATAGACAGATGGCACATAGCAAATGAAGAGATGCTCCACATAATATACCATTAGGGGAATGTAGATTAAAACAACGAGAGACCACTACACACCTATTAGAATGTTCAAAATCCAGAACACTGACAACATCAGATGCTGGTGAGGATGTGCAGCAACATAAACTCTCATTCGTTGCTGGGAGGGGATGCAAAATGGCGCAACCAATTTGGAAGGCAGTTTGATGGTTTCTTACAAAACTAAACATACTCTTATGTTCAGTAACAGTCATGCTTCTTGGTATTTACCTAAGGAGTTGAAAATGTACATCCATGCAAAAACCTGCACATAGATGTTTATAGCAGCTTTATTCACAATTACTAAAGTAGTGAACAACAAAGATAGTCATCAGTAGGTAAATGGATAAACTATCCTACTTGCTGACAATGGAATATTATTCGGTGCTAAAAAGAAATGAGCTATCAAGCCATTAGGAACAAGGGGGAATCTTTAAATGCATATTCGTAAGTGAAAGAAGTCACTTTGTAAAGGCTACAGGATGTCTCATTTCAGCCATATGACATTCCTGAAAAGGCAAAACTATGAAGACAGTGAGAAGAACAGAGCTGTCCCAGGGCTGGGTATCAGAGAAGGATGAATAAGCAGAGAACAAAGGATTTCTAGAGTGGGAAAAAGCACTCTTTATATAATCAGGGTGTTTACCCGTCATTACACATTTTGTCCAAACCCATAGAATATGCAACGCTGAAAGTCAACCCTAAGGTAAGCTATAGATTTGGGGTGGTTCTAATGTGTCATTATAGGTTCAGTCCATCATAGTAAATATCCCAGCTGGTGAGTGATGTTGACCATGGGGGAGACTATGCATGTGTTGGGACAGGAGATACATGGGAAATCTCTACACCTTCCGCTCAATTTTTCTTTAAACCCTGAAACTGCTCTAAAAAAGGAAAGCCTTGAAAAATGCAGTCTTGACTTAATTTTGCCCTTTTACTCTCTAACATTCCACTACTAATTCCGTATAACCCTAAATGAGGTAAATGCAAGGCAAGAGACACCGTGTCACGTTCCTCCTAATGTACCAACAGGGAGTAAAAGTAAATATGTGCCTCGCATCTCAGAGCCGCCCTGGTGCCGACAAGTTTAACTCTATGGGGTGCTTTTCTTGTCTTCTTCTTTGTCCAGCAACCCCGGCCTTTTCCAAGTGAATGCCCCCACAGAACTTGAGCAGGCCTGTGAGGGTATGACCTTCTTAATTTAAGGAATAAAATTAACTCTGCTGTCCATGGACTGATACCCACATCACTCGGATGTGTTTGTGGATTAAATGAAACATAGGTACAGGGGCATTAGAAGCGACATGGGGACAAATAAATATGAAGCGTAATGTCAATTTCTTGGTTACATTTACTATTTCTGGGCTGGTAAATAAAACTATTCACACCAACAGAAAGGTTGAGGACATATTCTTGAGCTTTGATCTATCCACATTTTTAATATGAATCGAGCCCTCAGGGATATCAGCCTGTTGTTGAAATTACCCATCATGTATCCATTTGCCCTCACATTTAGTAGAGAGAAAAATATTACAAGCTTGATGAAAAATGGGTACAGTCAGATGTCCTTTTTACTAAATATTTGATCAAGCACGGTAAAACTGTCAGAGGTAATGGGTGGCAAGCATATCCATTCACCACAGGCTGTAGGAAGAGGTATTGAATTTGGCACCACGGCAGGATGAAACACAGCTTCAAGGAGACGTGCGCATTGCTACCCCTGATGTTTACGGGGAAACTCATATTTTGTTATGCTTGTCACCAGTTACTTGGCTCTTCTTATTGTTTAAAAGGGAAAGATACAATTCCTGCTTCAGATTAGGAAAAGCAATCATAGAAAGATAAATTCCCAGTGTACCTCTGGCAGTTGCCTCAGGGCAATACCTTTCGCCACTGACGTCACATACCCAACACAAGGGTGAATGTAGGGCAAGAATTGGTTGGACTTACACCTGAGGAGACCAGAATTTGGTGTGCCTCAGGCAAGGTGGCCAGATGTGACAAATATAAGTATGTGGCATCTAATTCATCAGAATTGCAGGTTAGGGGAGCCTGGGTGGCTCAGTAGGTTAGCATCCCGACTTCGGCTCAGGTCACGATCTCACGGTTCTGTGAGTTCGAGCCCCGCATTGTCAGCTGTGCTGACAGCTCAGAGCCTGGAGCCTATTTCAGATTCTGTGTCTCCCCTTCTCTCTGCCCCTGCCCTGCTCACGCTCTGTCTCTCTCAAAAAGTAAACAAACATTTTAAAAAATTGCAGGTTAATGTTTTGTAGAAATATGTTGAAATATTGTGCGGAAAGCCCATCTGATGTTTGGGTGATTGCTCTACCAAAAAAGTATTCATATGTAATTCTGAAATTTAAAGTTAACTGAGCCTCCTTTGTTTAATCTTAGCAGTTCCGAGAAGAAAGCGATAGACCATTGAATGAGGAACATTCGGAACATTGGATCAATGACCACAAGAGGACGGAAGCAAAATCGTACATGAAATCAAGTATACATCGACACATATGTGCACAGAGTATCACCTAGTTTTAGGAGAGCACACGCAGTCAAACATTTAAGGTTTATATTCTGTATTCCACTACTCACTATACAGATAATACCAACCACTTACATCAGCTGCCTTAGTCCGTTATGTCTGTAATGTGGGAGCAATGGTAATAATAGTAACAGTTTGTCTGGGTTGTTGCCATAAAACTATCCAAAGAAAATTCGTATGAGGCAAATTATTGTTATGTTTCTTTTCATTTTGGTGAGGACTGGAATTCCCTGGTGATTCCAAAATATATTTCTGTATTGTTAAATTATATTTAAGTATGTACTACTAGTGTATTGACTGGCAGAACAGCTTTAGTCCCTTTGAAGTGGGGAACCTGACGACTCTTGAAGTTGTCTACATCTTAGTGGAGGAAAAACCCAGAAGGTGTTTCAGTCTGTCCTGGAAGAAGTCATAATTGTACTGAAATCTTAGGCAAAAGGGGGAGCAGACAGACAGGTGAGACATGAGAAAGAGAAACTTGGATTATCTTTTGATTTCTACCTGGTCCAGTCTTTCTGTGACTATTGAGCTCTGTGTATAGGTGGCAAAATGACTTTATAGCATAATTGTATTCTTTAAGAGACCTAAAATAACCCATTTTTAATATTTATTTAATTTTGAGAGAGAGAGAGAGAGAACGAGGAGGGGAGGGGCAGAGAGAGGGAGACACAGAATTCAAAGCAGTCTCCAGGCTCCCAGCTGTCAGCACAGAGCCTGACACGGGGCTTGAACTCACGAGCTATGAGATCATAACGTAAACCAAAGTTGGATGCTTAACTGACTGAGTCACCCAGGCGCCCCTAAAATAATCCAATGGAAGCCAGAAATCTACCAAGAGATTCACTTCGGTCTGGGTCTTGAGTTCCGAAGCCATGCAAGAGGACCTATCCTGTGCCATTGCATCAATCTAGAGCAGTCTAAGATTTCATTCCGTTTTCCCAGAACTTTACATGATCCTGGGGCTGGGCATCTAGCAGAGTTTTCAGGATTTGCTGCACATGAGCCTGCTGGGAAGCTCTCATGGACAAAATTTAGGAAAATAAAATATTTTACACAATGAAGGTGTGGGTTATAAAATGATCGCCTTTAATATTCTTTCCAAGTGGTATTGTGATTTCTTCTTTTTTAGCATTTTCAGTTTCTGAAGTGTGTGTGTGTGTGGGGGGCATGTGTGTGTGTGTGTGTGTGAGTGTGTGTGTGTGTGTGAATGGAATTCTTGAAGATAGAGGTCCCAAGTCCATATCAGAGTCACATCTGAAAGTTACATTCCTGCAACATCAAAGGATCCCACTCAGACAGCCAAAGTAGCCAGAACTAAAGAAATGAAGAGCTGGGCATGTTAACTTTGTTTACCTAAAGCCTGAAGAACCTCGCATAAGAACCTAAAATGTGGTGTTTTACAGTTAAGATGATGAACATAATTTTCACTTCTTATTCTTTAAGATGTATGAGTTTTTAATATGATTTTTAGCTAATATTCATCTACTTATGAATTTGGAGAAAACATTGAAATATGTATTTTCAGTGTACAGGTTTTCTTGTTTTGGGTGTTTTAATATGGACATCATTATTGTTAAAGAGTGTGAAAATTAATTGCCACGAATATAATTGAGGGTAGAAAGAAAGGTTAAACAGAAACAGTTATTTGGTCACAAAGACATTTCTTAGTATTTCAACTTTGATAGTCAATGTTAACATCCTCTGACAGGCACTAGGCTAAAGTATTAGAGCATTTTTTTTGAACTGCAAACCAATGTATCAGGACTTTTATTAAAGAAAATGAGTAGACAATTCACCAAAGAAGATATACAGATGGTCAACAGGTATATTAAAAAGTTCTCAGCATCAGTAATCATCTAGAAAATGCAAATCAAAACCAAAGTGAGATATCATCTCACACCTGTTAGAATGGCTATTCCCAGAAAGACAAAGGATAATAAGCATATGGAGAAAGAAACCCTTGTGCACGGTTGGTAGGAATGTAAATTGGTGCAGCCATTACATAAAACAGTACGGGGGGATTTTTTTTCAAAAAATTAAAAGTAGAACTACCATATGATGCAGAAATCCTACTTCTGGGTATATATTCAAAGGAAATGAAATCAAGATCTTGATGAGATACCTGCACTCTCTTGTTCATTGCAGCATTGTTTACTATGGAATATATATGGAAACAACCTAAAAGTCCATAGATAGATGGCTGGATAAAGAACATGTATATGTAATGGGATAGTATTCAACCCCAGAAAAAAGAAGGAAACCCTGCCATTGTTAACATAGATCGACCTGGAGGACATGAGCCAAGCGACAAATCAGAGAGATAAATGGTGCACAATCTCATTTGTATGTGGATCTAAAATAGTCAGATTTGTGGAGGTAGAGAGTAGAATGGTGGTCGCCAGGAGCAGAGGGGTGGGGGAAATAGGCACGTGTTGGTTACGGGGTACAGCATTTCAGTTATGCAACATAAATGAACTCTGGAGAAAGAAAATATACGACGGCAACAAGTTGACAATACTGTATTGTATGCTTGAAATTTGCTAAGTGGGTAGATCTAAAGTGTTCTCACCCTGGAAGGAAGGAAAGAAGGAAGGGAGGGAGGGAGAAGGAAAAGAGGAAGGAGAAGGGAGGGAGAAAATAAAAGTTGCGTGAAGTGATGGATATGTTAATTAGCTCTTGATGGTTATTACTTCAGAATGCATCCTTATTTCAAAACATTATGTTATACACCTTAAATGCATATAATTTTTATTTGTCAATTACATTTCCATAAAGCTGGAAAAAATAAATGTACTGAGTTGTGAAGTGCAATTTGAATTTAAATAAATTCAATAACATTAAATGTTCGGATGACAGTACTTTATCATAAATATATTACTAAGTATGAAACTATATGTTGTTGCATTTGTGTATATATATTTTACTGTATATAATATATATATATATATTATATATAATCTGTTGTCATCTTATCTATTCTAATTAGGCTGTAGACCCACAGAGGACAAGGCATTTCATTCACTCTTGTATTCACATTGAGACACTTACGAGTTATTTAATCTTTGGATAATTATTCCTTTGACTTTTGAAGTAACTGCCTAGGTAAATTTTCAGCAACATGAAACTTTTCATTTTACTAGCAAACAATTATGAATTCCAGCTGGGACTTCCCTTTTAAAATAAATTGTGTCTACAAAATAACTTGAATGCATATTATATGAGGTAGAAAATACTTAGCAGCGTATTTATGGAAAAATACCTCTGGCATACATCTAATTAGTTATTCTTTTATGAAAAGAGATGTCCTTTATGTCTTAAAAACAACTAGGTAATGAAAGATGAATATTCTTTACTAAGAAGCATGATTTTTTAAGTCTCACGTAAATAAGGGATGTCACCTCCTACCCAGTGAGGGAATTGGCATAGAAATTGAAGGATTTTGTCTCTTTTCATGAGAAAATGGCTTGTAAATTTTATCTGGAAATCATAACTTTCATTCAGAACATCAAGTTCAATATTTGAACTTTCTGCAAATGGAAATTTGCAGTAAGACTAGAAAGTGGGTACCTTTTGTTTAACAATTCCTGCTGAATTTCTGTGTGCTTCCCATTTTTAAAGAAGAATGGTATTGTCTTTTTTCCCTTTTTCCACCCCATTGTGACCCATTTATTACTAGATCATTTCTGAGAAATTCAATTTCTCCCCCTTTTTATCAGCTTATCGCAGCCTTGGTTAGTAGGATTAAATAAAAACTATTTCTCTTTTATTTTTTCTTATGCCCTCAGAAAAGGGTCCCGCTTTAGTAGATTACATGCCAACTGACAACTCATGTCATTGGGAAGGATTGAAGTATATCATGTGAGGATTTTGCAATAAACTTCACAGCAGAAAAAAAAAAATCCATTCAGAGGTATAGTTTAGTAACCTCTTGACTGCTTCCTTTTTGAAATTGCTTTTCAAGAGCTTTTCTGTTGTTGTTTTCAACTCGAGAAAGTTATTTACGTGTGATATGCCACATTTCAATGAAATCAGCCATGGGCTTTCTGTTGAGCTAGAGTGTTGTGAGCCCAGCCACACTCTCTTGAGGAACGTCATCTGAAAATAGGACATAAGAGAGTAGAATTAACATTTACTCACAATGGCAATGCTGGCTCAGATGTCTGGGCTGAGGGTGTGACTAGAAATGCAGTTTTATACAAATATGCATCAAACTCAGAATTAATTAGGGTTTTTCAGCACCTTACAGGTTGTCACACAATAGAGCGTTATCTATGAATGATGAATGGGTAATTTAAAAAACAGGACACAATATTAACACCCTTAACTTTTGCATGGAAGATTCAGGGCATCATATTATTAACACATTCACTGAATGAACTTGTATTGAATTCCAACTTTGTACAGGCACTGCTTTGGGTGATCAGACAAATCATTGTCCTTGGCGGTAAGAAGTTTATATGATCTTAAGTAACATACCTGGCTTCCGAGACTGGGGGCCCCAGACTCACCTGTTTGCCACATAAGAACTTCCAATTTAGCGGTTTTGCTGTAGGGTGGCAAAACCGCTAACAAATGAGATTAAATGACTTTACTTCGAGTGGCTTGGAATTGCCAATTTTTCTTCTACTCTCGGCCCTGCTGATTGGGCATTACTAATGTAAAGATCAGAGGATCTATTTGATTGATTGGAATGAAATTAGCAGTTTTGAGTAGGAACAACCATTCTTTCCTGCTATGGGCCCGCTCTCTGCTAGCTAATTTTGTAAGGAGGGGGAAAGGGAAGAACGAACTAGCCGTATTAGGAGACATGAGGGTATGTGCCTTACATCCCCTGTAGGAACCCGTCACTAATGCCGTAAAGCATCATAATTTATGTAAACTTCCTCTTATCCCCAGATTATACTTAGCACGTGTACTTACCACAAGATTAAAATGATCATAATTTGTTCCCAATAAAACCGAGTTCAAACCTGAAAAGAATAGTTCTTTAAAAGAGAAAACATATTAATAAAGCTGCCCTTCAACAGAAATGGGAAACGAGGGTGATGTTTATTTACATAGCTGTTTAGGTTGTGTTTTAATAGTCGGTAATTATGCCATAATGATGCTTTCATCTTTTTATTCATAATAATGTCACCTTAATTCTGAACCTCATAAATCCTAATGTATAGTTTAATGAAGTGTAAAGTGCATTTTTTAGATGGTTAAGAAAAGAATAAATGGACAGATAAAGATATTTAAAGGTCAAAAATAAGAAGACATAAATTTTCATATAATAATGTATCTATCTTCCTCAGCTAACTAGGTCGAAATTTATTTCTACTGTGACACACAAATCTTAGGAGTAAATATTTTAAGCTCTGACCTGGGTGATTTATTGCCACATTGCTCAGTTACAGCTTAGGTGGGTCTGTGGAGGAAACATGTAATGGAGAGCGAACAGAGAGCCAACAAATATGGTTAAAAGTTTAGGATGTATGGATAAAGTTATTTGTTTTTTTTTTTTTTAAGTAAAGGTATACTTTAGTTTTAAGAAGGATTTTGTCTATGTCACTCATTTATCTTAACATTTTTCATTTATTCTATTAACGTAGCACACAAAATCCTCATTCTAAAGTTTATTACCTTCATTCTTAAGATTCATGGATGTGGCAAAGCTTGGAAAATGACAGAGTTTAACTATTTACCTGATGTTTGTCTCCTTAAAATACAAAGCCTTGAGATGCACTTTCTGCTTAAGACATATAAAGATAGGAGAAGCATTTCTCCCACCCTGATGATAAGAAATCTTAACTGTTCTTGTTCTTATCAGAACACTGAGGCAGAGCAACCAAATAGCCTGGAATTCAAGAGAAGACAGATTGCCATAAAGACAGACAGGACCCATGATCTGGAGCCTGCAAAGGTCAGTGCTTGGGAGGAAGTGGTGGTCACCACAGGCATGGGGAAGAACGTGCCTACATTTGGGGTAAATTGCTATAGGCTGAGTGTGGGCTACAGTAAGGCCTTTAGAAACATGGAAACTCCAGACCCCTGGGGAATCCCACCTGCTGTCAGACCCCACGGACACTCAGGCGTATCACTGTGGGTGGGGGAGCCAAATGAAAACGCACAGGAATTGACCTCACTGTGGGAAAGGCACATGCCTGCTTTCCCTGACTATTATTTTCCCTCTTGGGAAGCAAAAGACTCAAGATGCTGAGGGAGGAGGAGCAAATCCCAGTGTTCCAAGTTTAGCAGCCAGAGGGAATAAAGCCCACCAACTTCCCTGAGCTGCTCTTCTATCAAAGAAAGAAAGGCTCTCCACCAGAGATCACAAGTAACACGGTCTGGCTGGAGGAAGAACACGTTTCTCCACCCCTGGGGAGAAGCAGGAAAGGTTTTGAACCTTCCTGGCTGGAGTAAGGGGAAAAAACAATCAAACCTTCTACTGGCTGAGGGAGCGGGCAGCTGAGATGCCTGGGCCTCCCACCAGGAAGCTGGATCCTGCAGCAGGGACTCTCCAGAAGTCCTCAGATGGAAGGTGGATAGGAACACTGAGGAAGAGAACCTCCCGGGAGGGCAGATGAGCAGAAAATGCTAACAGCTGCGGCAGAAGTGCTTAGAAACGCACTCAGGGTCACAGCCAGTGCCCTCAGCACCGCACAGCGCTAGCCCACTGTTGGAGGAGCCTGGACGTGCCCATGCGCTGAGCACACCCAGTGTGCGAGGAACGCCAAATCTAGCCGGGATCCTGACCACCTTAAAGCATCGCCGTGAAAATGAAGAAGCGTGCTCATTTCTGGGCACTTCTGTTTACTTTGGTCACTGATGTTCTTGACGTGGTTTTCAATATTCAGTCAAAAATTATGCGACACACCAAAAGAAGGCAAGGAAAAACAACTCATTGTGAAAACAAAACAGTGAACAGACCCAGCTGTGGAAAGGACCCTCGATGTTGAAACTCTCAGACAGGGAAGTATGAATATTGCAAGTGTATTAAATAACCTAGTGGCACCAGATGGACAACATACAGGAATGGATGAAGAATATCAGCAGAGAAGTAGGAATTATAAGAAAATATGGAGTGAAATGCTAGACATGAAGAGTTTCCTTGGCAGTTTCACCGGCAGACTTGACCTAGCCGAAACAGGAATCAGTAAACTTAAAACTAAATCAAGAAAAATATCCAAACCAAGACCCAAAGAGGGGAAAAAATAGCACAGCAGAGACCAGAGACACCCAGAGTGTGGCAATGATACGAAAAGGTCTAGCAAATAAGCAAATTTACGTCCCAGAAGGAGAAGGAAAAGAGAATGTACAGGAAACATATTGAAAAGGTAATGGCACAGAAATTGCAAATATAATGAAACATGTCAAGCCACAAATCCAAAGTAGCTCAGAGATCTGTTCAAGCGGGATAAACCCCACACAAATAAATTAATAAAAACTAAGAACCGAGGATAAAAAATGGCGAAGAAAAAATCTTTTGGCTCTGTTTCTCCGGGGAAACTCTGATAATACAACACTTAAATTAGAAACAATTCAAGTCTCAGAGCATGTTTTGGGGAATGATCAGAAAATATCCAGTATACCCCATGTCCCTGAGGGATGGAGGCATTTGATTTGTGGATCTGTATATAAGAAGTGGTATTAATCTCAGCTCGTGAGATGTGGAACATCATGGCGGACGGTACGAGCTCTACAGTCATATTTATGCATTCAGATCCCAGCTGAGACATATCGTCTGTGTGACTGTGAGCAAGTTCCCTGATTTATCTGCACCTCATTCTCTTCTATAAAATGGGATAACCTGAGAAGCCATCTCATATGGTTGTTCTGTTATATAAGTTAAAATTTAGAGCCCTTTAAATAGTGCCTGACACATGGAAGACACTAAAACTCCTTAGCTAGATATTATAAGCATTTATTATGATATTTGCTTAGGAGGGAACTTCAAACTACCTTTTTCTCTATTCAAATATATTTACCTAACATAGCATATTTCCAGGGATTATTACACAATGCTTGATCAACACTGTCTAGTAACTTAAAAAAAAAAAAGGTGATGCTCCAGTTTATGGGAAAAGCATACACATCTAGAAGATAAATCCTCTGTAAGATGGTTTGTAATTATATCTTCCTGCTCATAGTTTACTGGTTCATAATGCCATTTGGGCACAAAGTAACCCATGTGGACCTCACACTCTCTTCCCACTTTTAAGTTTTGCTTTGTTTGTTTGTTTACTTCAGAAGTAATTATTTTTAACAATTGCTCTGATTTTACTTCATCTCACCAAAGTCTTTCAGGGCTGTTTGAAAACTGCATTCAATTCCAATTATACAGTACTGGGGAATATACTTCATCTTAAGAAATTACTGTGTTCTTTAAAGGGTGCACATTAATAATTATAAATATACAATGCAAAGAGATTCTTCAAAGAATAATTCTATGGTGATTATAAAGTAAGAAGTGATGTGCTAGAAAAAGCCTTGGATACCTTCAGAATCTGACTTTCAGATCTGGAGCTCATATATCTATGTACCTGTCCTTATATACAGAAGTACATTCTCTTTATTCCCACAGTCTGATATATAAGATGCCTACACTATTATTTGCAAATTAATATTTTCAAAAATCTGGTAATAGGCTAAAGCCCATAAGGGCTTTTAATAGCTTATAAATCATGATTCAAAGATAATATCTTATTTTCTTTGACTCACTCTATAAAACAAAGAATCATTTATTTTTACTGTGGTTTAGCTTATGTGACTGCAGAAAAGGCCAGATCACACAGCCCTCTTTAAGCAAGTACTGAGTGTGAGTTTTAAAGCTTCACAAAATGTCAAGTTTAGACATTCTTTCATTCAAGTAGAAGTTCTAGGAGGACCCGTTCCGAAGTTCTTTCCTTGTCTTCATAAAGAAAACTGATGGGTTTAGCCCCAATTGTAATAAGAAAAGTCCTGAATTCATTTATTTTTACTAGTAAGTGGTCCTTCATTTCGGGAAGTTTCCTAAGTACTTTACATGCATTTGTCAGTCTTGTTGCTGATACACTCTCTGACGTAGGCCCCTGCCATCATTTGTTCTGTGGCAGATAATAGGGAGAAAGATTGATTACACAGTTGTAATTCAATCTGTACATAGTGATGATGTTTATGATATCAACAGTACCTTGAGATTAAATTACAGCTTGCAATCCATCTTCCTGAGCTTTGCCCATTTGTTTCCCTAATATACAAGAAAAAAAAACCCCAAAGTTTTATAAACACATACTAAAATATAAAGAAAGAAATATATTCTAAAGTTTCTGAAATGATGTAGTGCTGTTATGGGTAATTAAACCACTTTTTCTTTAAGGAAACAAACTGATAAATTAGTGGAACATACACATAAAAACACTAGAGCAGTCATTAGGGAGATTTACTTTCATTAAATTTTTAAGCTCTGTTGGACAGTACTAAGACATATACCAATAATAACTTTAACAACTCAGCATAGCTCTCTCTGCACGGGAGTGAAACTGGTGGTCACTAATCCTTTGGAGTTTCTGCAAATGTGTGGCCCTACATTTGTGCCCTGAGCATCTAATCATAGAGCCACCATACATCTCTCCGTGGCCCTTCAGGCTCATTTGCATCTGAGGAGGCTGAGGCCAAGAACAGTTGAGGAAACTGTAGAAGATCATCTTAAATCTTGAGGAAACTGTAGAAGATCATCTTAAATCTTCTACTCATTCTGTTACCGTGTGTGGAGACTAACCTGGCTGATGTCAGTAGTCTTTAGTAGAACAGCGTTCCTCAAAATTTCATGTGCATAAGAATGGTCAGAGGTCCATTTTCAACATAGACCCCACTTCAGAGAGGGTCTTGGGACTCTATATATTTAACAAGCAAGCACATTAGTAAGTGATTCCCACCTGCTGCTGTTTGAAAAACCTGACTCTGGAGGTAGAGTACTTAATCTCAGTACCGTACTGGAAGGACTGGGCTAGTTCTGAAGCCTCTCCCCATCAGTAACTGAAAAAGTATGATAGAGGGTGATGTTTAAAATGTACTTGTCCTTTGAGTCTGAGTATTTTTTCGAAGTGCTCAATGCTGTTTCTAAGGATGAAAAATTGTTTCTCTTTGGCAGAATCAAATACATTTAACTTTTTTTTAATGTTTTATTTATTTCTGAGAGAGAGAGAGAGAGTGAGCAGGGGAGGGTCAGAGAGAGAGGGAGACCCAGAATCCGCAACAGGTTCCAGGCTCCGAGCTGTCAGCACAGAGGCGATGCGGGGCTGGAACCCACGAACCGCGAGATCATGACCTGAGCCGAAGCAGTACACTTAACAGACTGGGCCACCCAGGCGTCCCTACATTTAAATAACTGACTTATTTTGCACACTCTTTGGAAATGTGTCTGCATGTTCACTTTTGATATTACAACTATTTTAATATTTGTCTTTGCTTGAATTTCCTTTTATTACTTTAAATTTAAAAAACAGAATCACATATTTATCTTTGTATTTATATTATATCTTTTTATTTGCTGCTAATGGAGTCCGGCTGCATTTAAAAATCCTTGTCTGGGGAGCCTGGGTGGTTCAGTTGGCTAAGCGTCTGACTTCAGCTCAGGTCATGATCTCAAAGCTTAGTGAGTTCAAGCCCTGCACCAGGCTCTGTGCTGACAGCTCTGAGTTTGGAGCCTGCTATGGGTTCTGTGTCTCCCTCTCTCTCTGTCCATACCCCAAGTGTACTCTGCCCCTGCCTCCAAAATAAATAAATAAATAAAACATTAAAAAATTTTTTAATTAAAAAAAATCCTTGTCCATTGGCAGTTTTCTATCAGGGTAGTTTATTAAACTGATTCCTAAGTAAGATTTAGATTCCTAAATCTCTCACAGGTATGTATATTCTCTCTCTCTCACAAACACACCATGTCCCAAATATTGCTTCCACATAATTATTATCCAAACACACACAGCTTCAAAGAGAGATAATCCAAAAACATATTTGATTGGTTTGTCTGGAGGAGATATAAATTCAAAACCCCCAGGCGTGTTTCCATTGAGGTGAGATTCCTTATGTTCTTATAGTCTATAGAATAAACGATAGCCTTAACCACTTCAAACACACATGGAAAATAATGGCAAAAGGAAAATAGTGTAAATGTAATAAAATTTCCAATATAAAGAAAGGGGGAAGTGAGAGCACCATATATTGTTTTCATGATCATAGCATGTTGGGTTCTGTGCTAGACAAAACAAGCTAATCTCATGTACATCTATTTATTGACTAACTTCCTTGACGCCGTGGTTAATCCAATCCAACTACTCGAGGTGGTGAACTTGAGAAAGATTTTGTATGTTCAATTGCATTCAGTGTGACCCCTAAGAGAGGTAGTATGATCACACCTTCATCTGTTTGTTTTGGGAGATGCTACTTGGCATTAGGGCTTGCAGTAGAGTCCAAGAAATTAGGGGACATTGTTCCAGAGCCTTGAAGATTTTCTGAAAAAACAACTCCTGAGTTTGGCTGTTGGTTGATAGCATCTATGAGGACTGTAAGTATTAACAGTAATGAGAGAAATCTTATTAAAACATTCTGGGAGCATAGTCAGCTATGGGGCTGGTTTCCTAGCAAATTCTTCCTTTCTTCTTGCTTTCCACTTGAAAATCTTGGTCTCAGGAAATCGATGGAAGAAACAATGTTAGATATGGTCAGATTTTCTAGCAAGAGGATTCTAGTGACAGCTGTGATGTGGAGGCAACGGCCTCAAGATTTATCTAGCTACTGCTAATAACATTTGTTCCATGTTTTAGACTCTTATATTCTGACTTTTAAAGCAAAATTTGTTCTAAGAATGGAGGGCTCCAGAAAATCCATATTCTGCAGATAAATAAGATGCATGATTATACATAATCCAATTGCCCAGGGACTCAGGCAAAATTCTCTTGATTAATAATTTATTGGGCATCTTGAATTGGATTTTGTCTGTCACTAATAATACCTTATTAAGTGATGTAAGATGTAGCCAACACACTGATATTTTTGCATTTTACTCTTTAGTTGACTATTCCTTCAGTTTGAGTGGATGTGTAATCTTCCCGAAGAGAACAGGAAAGAGATTAACCAACCTCTTCACCACATAATGCCCTCCATCCTCCTAGGATGGTGAGATTTTTTTTTCTTATCATAATCCACCCGTCTGGAATTAATCAGAGCCACCTTTGTCTAAAGAGCTAATCTTTCAACCCAGAGTGGAATAACACTGTGTTTTAGGGGTAGGTGATAATGCCAGATGACAAGTGGGAACTTCAGCTCTACCTTTTAATCTTGGGCAGATAACTTAACCTACCTAGGCTCAGTCACCTCCTTGGTAAACTCTGGATAATAATAATACCTGCGTGTACTATTGTCATGAGAATTAATGTAATGTGCATAGAGTCCCCACCATATAGTAATTGCTATGAGGTTCTGGTACAGCAGTGATGTCATAAAAAACAATCTCCCCTCTTTCATGTGACCTCCCTTCATGTTTGGACACTGCTGTCATGTATCCCCCGCTGCCCCCCACCCAGTCTTTTATTCTGCAAGTACAGCACCCGTGGTCTTCTAACTCCTCCTCAAACGGCATAGCCCCGAGACCTATAATCCCACTTAGTCTGTCACTGCTCATGTCTACACTTTGTAAATCAACTGTGAAGTATAGCTCGATGCAATGTGAAAATTACAGAGAGAGCTGGATAGAATTGTTAGCGTATTACCTCATCTTAAAATGCTATTGCAGAACCATGTATGAAGTGGAAACACTCTAGAGAGTTCGCTGAGGAAACGTAGGCTAGTAGAGAAGGCAGAGAACTGGGTCCGGACTCAGCCTCTAAATTCAGACAATGAATTTACCAGGTGTATGACCTTGGGCAATTTGCTCATGTAGAAAATGAGAGGATGTTACTCCATTGTTACTTCAAAAATGTAAATAGGGAAAATACCATCTTTCCTTCGCAATTGCTGAAAAGCTTCAGGGTAGCATACCTGTCTTCCTTAAAATAAACCCATCACAGGATACTCTATAAATTACACTCTATTTTCTCTTTTCTTTTCTTTTTTTTTTTTAATGTTTTACTTATTTCTAAGAGAGAGAGAGAGAGAGAGCGTGAGCAGGGGAGGCTCAGAGAGAGAGGNCCGACGCGGGGCTCGAACCCACGAACCGCGAGATCATGACCTAAGCGAAAGTCGGACGCTTAACCGACTAAGCCACCCAGGTGCCCCAACACTCTATTTTCTCAATAATATTCATCACCATATGATTTTACTGAATTCACTTATTTATCTCTTTAAGTGATTACTCCTCGACCCCACTAGAGATCATTTTGCTCCAGAAAGACAAGGACTCCATCTGTCTTTATCACGACTAAATTTTCTTTTTTTTAAAATATGATTTATTGTCCAATTGGCTTCCATACAATACCCAGTGCTCATCCCAACGAGTGCCCTCCTCAATGCCCATCACCCATTTTCCTTCTCCCCCACCCCCGTNTGTATTTTAGAGTCTCTAGTGGTTTGCCTCCCTCCCTCTAAACTTTCGATACCTGATGCGTAGTAGGTGCCCAATAAATGTATGTTGACTATAGGAATGTTTGGCACATCATAGTCATACAATAAATGGTAAGTCTTTTTTGGATGAGGTTATGGAAGCATAGAAAATATATGATAAAAATGTCTCATAGGAATTAATCAGAAGTTTTACAGAAAATTGTGCAGACATTGCAAGTGTGTAAGATAGATATGCTTAAGCACTTGGTAGCTAGGGTTTTGCAGAGGGTGATTGCCAATGCTAATTATTCCGCAAA